>NW_023044983.1:558455-884677 GCF_011762505.2 Arvicanthis niloticus
CCACAACAAAGACGTCATTGTCACTGTCCACCACAGTGAATTACTCCCCAATGTAAACCACAAGAGACCTGCTCCCCACTGTCCCACCACAGAGGACATCCTTCCCACTGTCCAGAAATGAAACATCCTTCCCAATGTCCACCACAGGGATGCCCTCCCTGCCTCACCACCACAGGGCATCCTCTCCTCTGACCACCACAAACCTGTCCTTCACACTGTCCATGACAATAATATTCTCCTCACTGTCCACCACAGGGATGTCTTTTACACTGTCCACCAAATTGTTGTCCTCCTGTTCACCACAGGGACATCTTCCCCACTGTCTACAACAGGGATGTCCCTTCTCAGTGTCCACCACAGAGATGTCCTCTCCACTGTCCACCACAGTGGTGTCCTCCAAAGCTCCACCACAGGGGTATCCTCCCACTGTCGACCCACAGAGATGTCCTTCCCAGTGTCCACCACAGAGATGTCCTTTCAACTGTCCACCAAAGGGACATCCTCCACAATGTCCACCAAATGTATATCCTTTTCACTGTCCACCACAGGCCCGTCCATCCCACTGTCCACCACAGGGACATCCTCTCCACTGTTAACCACAGGAACATTCTTTCCACCACAGGGACATCCTTTCCACTGTCCACCACAGGGATGTCCTCCCAACTGTCCACCAAAGGGGGCATCCTCCCCACTCTTTACCACAGAGATATCTTTTCCAGTGTACACCACAGGGATATCTTCCACAGTGTCCAACAAATTTACATCCTTTTCACTGTGCACCATATGTCCATCCATCCCACTGTCCACCATATTTACATTCTCCACACTGTCCACCACAGGGATGTCCTCACGACTGTCCACAACAGGGAAGTCCTCCTTTGTACCACAAGGACATCCTCCCCATTGTTTACCACAGAGAAATTCTCCCCCACTGTCCATCACAGGGACATTCTTTCCACTGTCCCCCAGAGAGACATGCTCACCACTGTGCAGCACAAGGATGATTTCCCCACCGTCCTCCACAGGAACATCCTTCTGTGCACCACACAAATGTCCTCTACACTTTTCAGCACAGGGACTTCCTCTCCATGTCCACCACATGAACATCCTTCCCACTTTCAATGACAGATGTCCTCCTCACTGTCCTCCACAGAAACTTCTCACAACTGTTCACCAAAGAAACTTCCTCCCCAATGTCCATCAATGTGTCATCCTCCGGTACACCACAGGGATGTCCTCCCACTGTCCACCACAGTGACATCCTTTGTACTTTCCACAACAGGGACTTCCTCCTCACAGTGCACCACAGAAATGTCCTCCCCATTGTCCACCACAGAAATGTCCTCACCACTGTCCACAACAGGGATGTTCTCGCCACTGTCCACTATGAAGCATCCTCCCCTGTGACCACCATAAGCATGTCCTCCACACTGTCCAAGACAAAGAGGTCCTCCGCACTGTTCACCACATGGACCTCTTCCACACTATACACCACAGTGTCCTCCTGTGCACAGAGGGATGTCCTCCCCACAGTTCACCATAGGGACATTCTTCCAGCTGTCCACCACAGGGTATTCCTTCTCACTGTCCTCCACAGAGATGTCCTCTCCAATGTCCACAACAGGTACATCCTCCCCACTGTAAAGTAGAGAGACATTCTCCATACTGTCCATCACTGAGATATCCATTCTCATTGGCCATGACAGGGATGTTCTTCGCAGTGTCTACTAAAGGGACATCCTTTTTATTGTCCAACACAGGGACCACCTCCTGTGCACCACAGGAACATCCTCCCTACTGTCCACCACAAGGATGTCCTCCCCACTCTCTACCCCAGTGATATGCTCCCTAATCTATAACACAGGGATGTCCATCCACTGTCCACCACAGGGAAGTTCTTCCCACTGTCCACCACAACAATGTCCTCCACACTGTCTTCAATACATAAGTCCTCCCCACTGTCCACTCAAGAATATCCTCCTTACTGTCCACCACAGGATGTTATCCCCACTGTACAAGAGAGAGACATCATTTTTTGTACAACAGAAATGTCCTCAACATTGTCCACCAAAGTGAAGTCCTCTCCACTATACACCACATGAACAGTATCCCCACTATCCACCACATGAACAGTATCCCCACTGTCCAGGACAGAGACTTACTCCACACTATACACCACAGAGATGTTCTCTAGTGCATGAAAGGGACCTCCCCCTCACTGTCCACTACAAGGACATCCTTCCCACTGTCCCCCACAGAGATGTTTCCCCACTGTCCATGACAGGGCATCCTCACCAATGTCCACCACAGGGGTGTTCTTTTTCCATTTTTCAAAACAGGAACATTCTCCCCACTGTGCGCCACAGGACAACCTCCTGTGCACAACAGGGTCGTCTGCATGACTGTGCACCTCAGGGACATCTTCCAGTGCACAACAGGGTCGTCTTCACCACTGTCCACCCCAGAGATGTCCTCTGCACTCACCAAAACAGAGACATTCTTCCCACTGTCGACCAAAATGACATTCTCCAGTGCACCACAGAAAGGTCCTCACCACTGTTTACTACAGGGATGACCTCTCCACTGTCCGCCACAGGGATATCCTCCCCACTGTCCACAACAAGGATGTCCTTCCCACTGTCCACTACAGGGACGTCTTTTCCACTGTCCACCAAAGTGACATCCTCAACACTGTCCACCACAGAAACATTCTCCCCACTGTCCAAAACAGGGATGTCCTTCCCACTGTTCACCAGAGAAACGTTCTTTCCACTGTTCACAAAAGTGACATCCTCACCACTGTCTACCAAAGGGACATCTTTCACACTGTCCATCAAAGAGACGTCCTTCCAATTGTTCACCACAGTGACATCCTCCTATGCACACCAGGGTCATCCTCATGACTTTGCACCACAGGGACATCTTACAGTGCACACCAGAGATATTTACCACTGTCCACTCCAGAGATGTCCTTAGCACTCTCCAAAACAGGTACATCCTTCCTACGGTCCACCAAAGGGACATTCTCCTTGCACCACAGAAAGGTCCTCATGACTGTTCACCACAGGGATGTCCTAACAACTGTCCAGAACAAGGAAATCCTTCCCACTCTCCACAACAGGGTAGTCCTTCCCATTGTCCACCACAGGGACATCCTTCCCAATATCCACCATAGAGAGGTCCAACCCACTGTCTACCACAGGGATATCATACCCACTGTCCACCAAAGGGATGTTATTCCCACAGTCCACCACAGGGACATTCTTCCAACTGTCCACCACATGGACATCCTCCCCAATGTCCATCACATGGACATCCTCACCACTGTCTACCACAGGGATATCCTTCCCACTGTCCATCAAAGTAATGTCCTTCACTCTGTCCACCACAGGGACATTCTCCCAACTGCCCACCCTAAAGAATTCCTCCCCACAGTCAATCACAAGGACGTCCTTTCCACTGTCTACCACAGGGACGTCCTACCCCACATTCCACCAGAGTGTGGTCCTCCCCACTTTCCACCACAAGAACTTCCTCTTGTGCACAACAGGGATGTCCTCACCACTGTGCACCACAGGGACATACTTTGCATTGTCCAAAACAATGTCGTCCTTCCCATTGTCCATCAAAGTTAGGTCCACCCTGCTGTCCACCACTGGGCCATCCTTACCACTGTCCACCACAGGGATGTCCTCCTCACTGTATAAAATAAGGAAGTACTCTCAACTGTAAACCTCAGGGATGTCCTCTTTACTTACCACCAGAGAAACATTCTCCCCAGTGTCCATCATAGGAACATCCACTCTCCACCACAGAAACATCTTCCCCACTGTCCACCACCAAAACATCCAATCCACTGTCCACCACAGAAATGTTGTCATCACTGTCCATCACTGGAACATATTTCCCACTTTCAACCACAGAGACATCCTTCCTGCTGTCCACCATAGGGACATCCTTCCCATTGTCGACAACATTAATGTCCTCCCCACTGTACAAAACAGGGATATCCTCACCCTTGTGCACCACACGGACATCCTCCGTTCACACCAGGGATGTCAGCAACACTCTCCACCCCAGAGATGTCCTCTGCACTCTCCACGAGAGGGACAGCCTCCCCACTCACTATCCACCAAAGAAACGTCTTCCCACTATTCACCACAGGTAGGTCATCCCAAATGTCCAACACAGAAAAATCCTCTTCACTGTCCACCACAGTGATGTCCTTGCTCCTGTCCACCACAGGGACGTTCTACTTAGTGTCCACCACATGGAGAACCTCCCCATTGTCTACAACAGGGTCTGTTGTACTGTCTACTTTTCATTGTCCACCATATGGACATCCGTTCACTGTCCACAAAAATTACTTTCTTCCCACTGTTTACAAGGACGTCTTCCTACCAGTCCATCACACAAATATGTTTCCAACTGTCCACAACAGAAACATCCATCCCACTGTAAACAACAGAGACATAGTCCCCACTGTCCTTCACAAGGCTGTCTATCCAAAAATGTCCACCACAGAAATGTCCTACCCATTGTCCACCACAGGGACATGCTCTCAACTGTCCACCCCAAGGAGTTCATCTCCCTAAGTCCACCTCAGGTATGTCCTTCCCACTGTCCACCAAAGCGACATCGTTCCCACTGTACACAACACGGACATCTTCCCCACTGTCCACCACATGGACGTCCTGTCCACTGTCCACCACATGGATGTCCTACCCCACAGTCACAAGAGTGTGGTCCTCCCCGCTGACCACCACAAGGGCATCCTTCATACACTTCACCATAGAGAAGTCCTCCCGGTTGCCCACCAAAGGGACATCCTTTTCACTGTCCACCAAGGCACATCCTCCAAATTGTCCACCACAGGGACATCTTTTCACTGTTCTCCACTTGGATATCCTATACACTTTGCACAACAGGGACATTTCTTGTGCACAACAGAGATATCCTCACCACTGTGCACCACAGAGACATCCTCCTTTGCACACCAGGGATGTCAGAAATACTCTCCACCCCAGAGATGTCCTCTGCACTCTCCACGACAGGATCATCCTCCCAACTGTCCACCAAAGAAACGTCTTTCACACTATTCACCACAGGGAGGTCATCCCAAATATCCAACACAGAAAAGTCCTCTTCACTGTTTACCACAGGAATGTCCTTCCCCCTGTCCACCACAGGGATGTCCTCCCCACTGTCCAACAGAGTGATATCCTTCCCACTGTTCACCACAAAGAGGTCATTCCCAATATCCACAACAGGGACTACCTTCCCACTGTTCACAACATAAATGTACTTCCCACTGTCCACCACAGTGTCTTGCTCTCTACTGTCTACCACAGAGATGTACATTCCACTGTCCACCAAAGGGATCTTTTCCTTTGCACCAGAGAAACTTTCTCACCACTGTCCACCACAGAAACGTCCTCACCACTGGCCTCCACTGTGATGTCCTTTCCACTTTCCACCATGAGGATGCCCGCTCTACTGTCCACCAAGAAACACACTTTACACTTTTCACCACAGGGACATCCTTTCTAATATCCACGACATGGAGGTCCTCACCACTGTCCACAAGAGGGACGTCCTTTCCACAGAAACATCTTCATCACTGTCTATAACAGGGACATCTTTACTACTGTCTACCACAAGGATGTCCTTCACACTATCCACCACAGTAATGTCCTCTCAGTTGTCCAAAACAGAAACATCTTCCCCATTTTCCACCACAAGGACATCCTCCTGTGCACCACAGGGACATACTTTGCATTGTCCACTGCAGCTATGTCCTTTCCACTGTCCACCAAAGTGAGGTCCTCCCTGCTGTCCACCACAGGAAGGTCCCCTCCACTGTCCACCACAGGCATGTCCACCACACTGTCCACCACAGGAAGGTCCTCTCCACTGTCCAACATAAAAACATCCAATCAAATGTCTACAACAGACACATCCTCATCACTGTCCATCATAGGGACATCTTTCCCACTGTGAACCATGGAGAGGTCCTCCTTGCTGTCCACCACAACGGCATCCTTCCCACTGTCCACAACAGTAACGTCCTCCCCACTGTCCAAAACAGGGATGTCCTCCACATTTTCCACAACATGGATGTCCTAAGTACTCTCCACCACAGGGAGGTACTTCCCACTGTCCAGCACTGAGATTTCCTTCCAGCTGTCCACCACAGGGACGTATTTCTCACAGTTTACCACAAGGACATCCTCCACACTGTGCACCACAAGACATCCTCCTGTGCACAACAGGGATGCCCTCACCCTTGTGCACTACAGGAACATCCTCCTGTGCACACCATGGATGTCCTCACCACTATCTACCCCAGAGATGTCCTCCGCACACTCCACAGCAGGGACATCATTCCCAATGGCCACCAAAGGGTGTTCTCCTTTGCACCAGAGAAAAGTCCTCACCACTGTCCAACACAGGACGTCCTCCCCACTGTCCACTAAAGGAACGTATTCCCCACTGTCCACCAAATAGAAGTCATTTCCACTGTGCACAACAAGGACGTCCTTCCCACTGTCCACCACAGGGAGGTTCTTCCCACTGTCCAGAACAGAGATTTCTTCCCAGCTGTCCACCACAGGGATGTACTACTCACTGTTCATCACAAGGTCATCCTCCCCACTGTGCACCACAAAACATCCTCCTGTGCACAACAGCAATGTCCTCACCCTTGTGCACCACAGGAACATTCTCCTGTGCACACCATGGATGTCCTAACCACTATCTACCCCAGAGATGTTCTCCAAACTCTCCACGACAGGGACATAATTCCCAATGTCCACCAAAAAGACGTTCTCCTTTACACCAGAGAAACATCCTCACCAATGTCCAACACAAGATGTCATCCCCACTGTCCATAACAGGGACGTCCTTCCAACTATTCACCACAGGGTCGTCCTTACCACTGTCAACCAGAAATAAGTACTTCCAACTGTCTATCATAGGGACATCCTCCCCAGTGTCAACCAAAGGGATGTCCACCGCATTGTCCACCAGAGGGATGTTTTCTGCACAGTCCAACACAGGGTCGTTTTTACCAGTGTCCACCACTGGGACATCTTTTGTACTGTCCACCACAGGGAAGTCCTCCCCACTGTCCGTAACATGGATGTCTTTCCCACTGTAAACCAAAGAAATGTCCTTTCCACAGTCCACCACAGGAACGTCCTTACCACTATTTACCACAGTGTCATCCTCACCAATGTCCACGGTAGGGAAATCCTTCCCACTGTTCACCACAGGAACATCCTTTCCTCTGTGCACAACACAGATGTCCTCCCAACTATCAAACACAGTGATGTCCTTCCCACTGTAAACAACAGGAACATCCTCCCCACTGTTCATCAGAGGGATATCCTCCTGTGCAAAACAGGGATGTCCTCTGCACTCTCCACCATATGGACATCTTTCCAACTATGCATCACAGGGACATTCTTCAGTGCACCACAGTAACATCCTCCCCACTGTCCATCACAGTGAAATCCTCCCCACTGTCCACCACTGGGATGTCCTCCCCACTGTCTACAACAGGGATGTCCTTCTCACTATTCACACCAGAAAGGTTCCCCCACTGTCCACCAGAGGGACATCATTCCCACTGTCCACTTCAGTGATATCCTCTCCTCAGATCATAACAAGAATGACCTTTTCACTGTCCACCAGAAGGAGTTCCTCCCCATAGTCCACCACAGGGATGTCCTCTTGTGTACCACAAGGACATCCATAAAACTGTCCACTACAGGGTCATCTTCACCAATGTCCAGCACAGTGATGCCCTTCCCACTCTTCACCACAGAGACATCCTCCTGTGCATAACGAGGACATCCTGACCAATGTACACCACAGAAACATCCTTTCCAATATCTACCACAGGGACATCCTCACCAATGTTCACTACAGAGTGGACCTCCCCACAGTCCACCACATTGAGGTCTTTCCCACTGTCCACCAAAGAAACATCCTCCTCATTTTTCACCACAGGGACATACTGCTATGCACAAAATGGACGTCCTCACAACTGTGCACCACAGAAAAATTCTTTCCACTGTCCACAACAGTGATGTCCTTCCCACTGTTGACCAGAGAAATGTGCTCCCTGCTGTCCACCACCGGGACATTCTTCCCACTTTCCACCACAGAAATATTCACCCCACTGTCCACCAAAAGGATAACCTTTCCACATGCCACTACAGAGAAGTCCATCCCACTGTCCACAACAGAAATGTTCTCCACATTGTCCACAACAGTGAGGTCCTCCCAACTCTCCACCACAGGGATGTCTTTTTCATGGTCGACCAAACTGTTGTCTTTCCCACTGTCCACAAGAGTGACATCCTCCTGTGTACTACAAGGACATCCTTACCACTGTCCATGAAATAGTTGTCCTCAATAATATGCACTACAGAGAAGTCCTCAATGCCATCCACCACACGAATAGCCTCTGCAGTGTAAACCACAGGGACATCCTACCCACAGTTCACCACATGGAGGTCCTCCTCACTGTCTACAAAAGGGATGTCCTTCCCACAATTCAAAACAGAAAGGTCCTCCATGCTGTCCACCACAGGGAACTCCTTCCCTCTGTCCAGTTCAGTGATCTCCTTCCCTCAGACCATGACAGAGATGTCCTTCCCACTGTCCAACACAGGGACATCCTCCCCACTGTCCACCCGAGGGTCATCCTTCTCACAGTCGACCAAAAAATGTTTTTTTTCCAATGTCCAAAACAGGGACATCCTTCCCACAGTCCACAACATATATGTCCTTACATTATCCAGCACAGGGACCTACTTCCCACTGTCCACCATAGGGAAGTCCTTTCCAATGTCCACCACAGGGATATCCTTTCCACTGTGCACCACAGGAATGTCCTCTGTACTGTTCACAACAGGCATGTCCTTTTCACTCTCCACCACAGGGACCTCCTTTCCACTGTCCACAACATTGAAGTCCTTTCTAATGTCCACCACATGGATGTTCTTTCCACTTTCCACCACAGGCATGTCCACCGCAATGTCCACCACAGGGATGTCCTTCCCATTGTCCACCACAGAAAGGTACACCCTGGTGTCCACAACAGGAACATACTTACTAATGTCCACCTCAATGATGTCCTTCCCTCTGTCCACCACAGGAATATTTTCCCACTGTCCACCACATGGTGGTCCTCCCCACTGTCCACCAGAGGGACATGCTTGCCACTGTAGAACACATGGAGGTCCTTCCCTATGTACACAACATGTACGTCCTTCCCACAATCCACAACATAAATGTCCTTCCCACTCTTCACGACAGGGACCTTCTTCCCACTGTTCACCACAGAGAGGTCCTCTTTAATATCCACCACAGGAATGTCCTTTCCATAGTCCACAACAGGGATGTCCTCCCCACTGTCTACAATATGAATGTCCTTTCCACAATTCAAAACAGAAAGTTCCTCCCTCCTGTCCACTACAGGGACGTCCTTCCCTCTGTCCAACTCAGTGATATCCTGCCCTCAAAACATAACGGGGATATCCTCCCCAATTTCCATTATAGGGACATCCTCCCCTCTGTCCACAAGAGGGTCATCCTTCCCACTGTCCTCCAAAAGGTCTTCCCAATTTTCACAACAGGGACATTCTTTACCCATTCCACACCATATATGTCCTTCCAATGTCCACAACAGGGACCTCCTTCCAACAGTCCACCACAGGGAAGTCCTCTTTACTGTCCACCGCAGGGATGTGCTTTCCACTGTCCACCAAAAGAATGTCCTCCCCACATTAGGCCACAGAGATGTCCATCCCACTGTCCACAACAGAAATGTTCTCCCCAATGTCCACCACAGTTAGGTCCTCTCAACTCTCCACCACAGGGATGTTCTTTCCACTGTTCACCAAACAGATGTCCTTCACATTGTCCACCACAGGGACATCTTCCTGTGTACCACAATGACATCCTTACCACTGGCAACAACATGGTGGTCCTCAATACTACAGGAAAGTTCTCACTGCCATCCACCACACAAATATCCTCCACACAGTAAACCACAGGGACATTCTACGCACTGTCCACCTCAGGGAGGTCCTCCCCTCTATCCACCACAGGGACATTCTTCTGCCTGTCCACCACAGTGATGTTCTCCCCACTGTCCTCCAAAGGGACTTCCTTCCCACTGTCAACAATAAGGACTTCATTTCAATGGTCCACCACAGGGAAGTCCTCTTCATTGTCCACCACAGTGAGGTCCTTCCCACAGTAAACCACATGCATATTCTCCTGTGCAAAACAGGGATGTCCTAACCACTGTCCACCAAAGAGATGTCCTTGGCACTCTCCATCATATGGACATCCTTCCGACTATGCACCACAGGAACATTCTCCAGTGCACCAGAGTAACATCCTCCCCACTGTCCATCACAGTGAAATCCTCCCAACTGTCCACCACCGGGATGTCTTTCCCACTGTGTACAACAGGGAAGTCGTTCCCACAATTCAAAACAGAAAGGTTCTACCTGCTGTCCACCACAGGGAAGTCCTTCCATCTGTCCACCTCAGTGATATCCTCTTTTCAGACCATGACAGGGATGTCCTTCCCACTGTCCACCATAGGGACATCCTCCCCACTGTCCACCCGAGGGTCATCCTTCCCAGTGTCCACCACAAGAAGGCTTTTCCCAATATCCACCACAGGGACGTCCTCCGCACTGTTCAACCAAGGGTCATCCTTCCCAGTGTCCACCACAAGAAGGTTTTTCCCAATGTCCACAACAGGGATGTTCTTCCCACAGTCCACAACATACATGTCCTTCCAATGTCCATCACAGGGACCTCCTACCCACTGTCCACCAGAAGGAAGTGTTCTCTACTGTCCACCACAGGAATGTCTTCCACACTATCCTCAACAGGCATGTCCTTTTCACTCTACACCACAGGGACCTCCTTTCCACTGTCCACAACAGGGAAGTCCTCTATACTGTCAACCACAGGGATGTCATTTCCACTATTCAACACAGGGATGTCCACCACACTGTCCACAACAGTCATGCCCTTCTGAATGTCCAACACAGAAAGGTACACCCTGCTGTATACAACAGTTACGTACTTTCTAATGTCTATCTCAATTATGTCCTTTCCTCTGACTACCACAGGGATGTCCTTCTCACTCTCCACCACATGGTAGTCCTCTACACTATCCACCAGAGGGACATGCTTGCCACTGTAGAAAACACAGAGATCCTTCACAATATCTACAACACGTAAGTCCTTCCTTCAATCCACAACATAAATGTCCTTCCCACTCTCCACGACAAAGACCTTCTTCCCACTGTTCACCACAGAGAGGTCCTCGCTATTATCCATCACATGGATTTCCTTTCCACTGTCCACCATATGGATGTCCTTTCCACAATTCAAAACAGAAAGGTCCTCCCTGCTGTCCACCACAGGGACGTCCTTTACACTGTCCACCTCAGTGATATCCTCCCCTCAAACCATAACAGAGATGTCCTTCCCACTTTCCACCACAGCAACATCCTCCCCACTGTCCACAGAAGGTGATCCTTCCCACTGTCCTCCAAAAGGTATTTCCCAATTTCCACAACTGGGACGTCCTTTACACAGTCCACACCATATATGTCCTTCCAATGTCCACCACAGGGACTTTTTTCCCACTGCCCACCACAGGGAAGTCCTCTCTACTGTCCAGAGAGGACTACTTTCCACTGTGCATCACAGGGATATCTTCTGCAATGTCCACAACAGGAATGTCCTTTTCACTCTCTACCCCAGGGACCTCCTTCCCATTGTCCACTACAGGGAAGTCCTCTCTACTGTCCACCACAGGGATGTCCTTACCACTGTCCACCACAGTAATGTCCACCACACTGGACACAAGAGGCATGTCCTTCGAACTGTCCATCACAGAGTGGTACACCCTGCTGTCCACAACAAGAACGTACTTTCTGATGTCCACCTCAATGATGTCATTTCCTCTGTCCACAACAGGGACGTGCTTCCCACTGTCCACTACATGGTGGTCCTCCCCACTATCCACCAGAGGCACATGCTTGCCACTGTAAAACACACAGAGGTCCTTCCCAATGTCCAAAACATGTACGTCCTCCCCACATTCCACAACATAAATGTCATTCCCACTCTCCACCACAGGGACCTTCTTCCCAATGTTCACCATAGAGAGGTCCTCTCTACTATCCTCCACAGAGAAGTCCTTACCACTGCCCACCTAAGTGATGACCGCCTCTCTCTCCACCACAGGGATATCCTTCCCACTGTCCACCACAGGGAGTTCCTCCCCAATGTCTTCCTGAGGTACATCATTCCCACTGTTCAGGACAAGGAGGTTTTTCCCAATGTCCACAACAAGAACGTCCTTCCCATAGTCCACAATATGTATGTCCTACCATTGTCAACCACAGGGACGTCCTTCCCACTGTCCACCACAGAAACTTCCTTCCCACTGTCCACCACAGGGAGGTCCTCTCTACTGTCCATCAAAGTGATGTCCTTTCCAGTGTCCACCACAGGGCCATCCTCCACACTGTGCAAAACTGGGATATACTTTCCACTGTCCACCATAGGGATGTCCTCCCCAGTGTCAACCTTAGGAACGTACTACCCACTGTCCACAACAAGAACCTCCTACCCACTGTCTATCACAGGGAGGTCCCCCACAATCTCCAACACAGTTAGGTCCTCTCCACTGTCCACCACAATGACGTCATTTCAACTATCCACCACAGAAATATTCTCCCCACAGTCCACAACAGAAATGTACTACCCACTGTCCACCAAAGAGATGTTCTACCCACTGCCCTCCACAGGGGCATCCTACCCACTGTCTACCACAGGGATGTCCATCCAACTGTCCCCCAAAGGGACATTCTTTAAAATGAAAATCCTCCAAAGGTAAATCTTTCATCTCTCCACCACAGACATCCTCCCCATTGTCCACCACAGGGACATCCTCCACACTGAATACCACAAGGACGTCCTTCATACAGTCTACCATAGAGAACTCCTCCATTTTGTCCACCAAAGACACGTCTTTCCCAATGTCCACCACACGGACATCCTCCAAATTGTCCACCACAGTGATATCATTTTCACTGTTCATCACTGAGACATCCTACACACTTTGCACAAGAGGAACATTTTCCTGTGCACAACAGAGATATCCTCACCACTGTGCACCACAGAGACATCCTCCTTTGCACACCAGGGACGTCAGAAATACTCTCCACCCCATAGATGTCCTCTGCAATCTCCACTACAGGGACATGCTCTTCATTATCCACCAAAGAAACGTCTTTCTCACTATTCACTACAGGGAGGTCATCCCAAATGTCCAACACAGAAAAATCCTCTTCACTCTCCACCACAGAGATGTCCTTCCCCCTGTCCACCACAGGGATATCCTCCTCACTGTCCACCAGAGGAATATCCTTCCCACTGTTCACCACAAGGAGGTCATTCCCAATATCGACAACAGGGACTTCCTTCCCACTGTCCACAACATAAATGTTCTTCCCACTGTCCACCACAGTGTGTTTCTCTCTACTGTCCACCACAGAGATGTACTTTCCACTGTCCACCAAAGGGACATTTTTCTTTGCACCAGAGAAACTTCCCCACCACAGTCCACCACAGGGAGATCCTCACCACTGTCCACAACAGGGATGTCATTTACACTGTCCACCACAGAAACATCCTCATCACTGTCTATCATATGGACATCTTTACCACTGTCCACCAGAGAGGTCCTCCCTGCTGTCCACCTCAGGGATGACCATCACACTGTCCACCACAGTAACATCCTCTCAGTTGTCCAAAACAAAAACATCCTCCCCACTGTCCACCACAAAGACGTCCTATATACTGTACACCACAGGGAGTACCTCCCCACTGTGTACAACAGAGACGTTCTTCCCATTGTCCACCACATTGACATCCTTTTGCTGTCCAAAAAAAGGACTTCTTTTCTACTATTTACCACAGGGACATCTTTCTAACTGTCCACCACACAAATATGTTCCCAACTGTCCACTACAGAAACATCCATCCCACTGTACACAACAGGGATTTAATCCCAACTGTACTCCACAAGAATGTATATCCAACTGTCCACAACAGAAAGGTCCTATCCATTGTCCACCACAGGGATCCTCCCAACAGTCCACCCCAAGTATTTCCTCCCCACAGTCCACCACATAGACATCCTTCCCACTTTCCACCAAAGGGACATACTTCCCACTGTCCACAACACGGATATCTTCCCCACTGTCCACCACATTGACATCCTTCCCACTGTTCACCATAGGGATGTCCTACCCCACAGCCCACCAAAGTGTGTTCCTCCCCACTGTCCACCAGAATGACATCCTCCTGTGCACAACAGGGATGTCCTCACCACTGTGCACCACAGGGACATACTTTGCATTGTCCATCACTGGGACGTCCTTCCCACTATCCACCAAAGTGAGGACCTCCCTGCTGTCCACCACAGGGGCATCCTTACCACTGTCCACCACAGTGTGGTCCTCACCACTGTTTACCACAGGGATGTCCTCCTCACTGTATAAAACAGGAAATTAATCTCCACTTTACACCTGAGGGATGTCCTCTTTACTTACCACCACAGAAACTTTCTCCCCAGTGTCCACCAGAGGAACATCCTCACCACTGTCCACCAGAGGGACATCCTCCCCATTCTCCACCACAGAAACATCTTCCCCACCATCCAGTACAGGGATGTCCTTCCCATTTTCCATCACAGTGAGGTCCTCTCCACTGTCCACCACAGGTATGTCCACCACACTGTCCACCATAGGAACGTCCTCTCCACTGTCACCGCAAAAACATGCAATCCACTGTATACCACAGAAACCTCCTCATCACTGTCCATCACTGGGACATCTTTCCCACTGTCAACCACAGAGCTGTTTTCTCTGCTGTCCACCACAGGGGCATCCTTCCCACTGTCCACAACAGTAATGTCCTCCCCCAGTCCAAAACAGGGATGTCCTCCTCACTGTCCTCCACATGGACATCCTACCCACTGTCAACCACAGGGAGGTCCTTCCTACTGTCAACCACAGAAAGGTCCTCCCAGCTGTCTACCACATGGACATTTTTCTCACTGTTCACCACAACAACATCCTCCACAATGTGCATGACAGGGACATCCTCTCATGCACAACAGTGATGTCCTCACCCTTGTGAACAACAGGAACATCTTCCTGTGCACACCAGGGATGTCCTGAGCACTGTCTACCCCAGAGATGTTATCCACACACTTCACTGCAGAGACGTCATTCCCAATGTTCAGCAAAGGACGTTCTCCTTTGCACCAGAGAAATGTCCTCTTCACTGTCCACCACAGGACATCCTCCCCACTGTCCACCAAAGGAACGTATTACCTAGTGTCCACAAAAGAGAAATCCTTTCCACTGTCCACAAACGGGACTTCCTTCCCAATGTCAACCACAGGGAGGTCCTTCCCACTGTCCACCACGAAGAGTTCCTCCCAGCTCTCCTCCACAGGGACATCCTTCTCACTATTTGCCACAAGGGCATCCTCTACAGTGTGCACCACAAGGACATCCTCCCATGCACAACAGGATGTCCTCACCATTGTGCACCACAGGAACATCTTCCTGTGCACACCAGGGAAGTCATAATGATTATATACCCCAGAGATGTCCTCTGCACACTCCACGGCAGGGACATCATTCCCAATGTCACCAAAGGACGCTCTTCTTTGCACCAGAGAAAAGTCCTCACCACTGTCCACCACAGGACATCCTCCCCACTGTCCACCGAAGGAACATATTCCCCACAGTTTACCAAAGAGATTTCCTTTTCACTGTTTACAACAGGGATGTCCTTCCCACTGTCCACCACAGAGAGGTCCTTCCCACTGTCCACCACAGAGAGTTCCTCCCTGGTGTCCACTAAAGGGACGTCCTTTTCACTGTTCACCACAAGGACATCCTCCCCACTGTGCACCACAAGGACATCTTCCCATGCACAACAGGGATGTGCTCACCCTTGTGCACCACAGTAACATCCTCATGTGCACACCATGGATGTCCTCACTACTGTCTACCCCAGAGATGTTCTCCGCAGACTCCATGGCAGGGACATTATTCCCAATGTCCACCAAAGGGACGTCCTCCTTTGCACAAAAGAAACATCCTCACTACTGTCCACCACAATTCGTCCTCCCCAATGTCCACCACAGGGACGTACTACCCACATTCCATCAAAGGGAAGTCCTCTCCACTGTCCACAACAGGGACGTACTTCTATCGATCACAGGGATATCCTTCCCACTGTCCAACAGAAAGTCGTCCTTCCAACTGTCTACCACAGGACATCCTTCTCAGTGTCAACCAAAGGGACGTCCACCCTACTGTCCACCACAGAGATGTTTTCTGCATGGTCCAACACAGGGGCGTCCTCACCAATGTCCACCACAGGGACATCCTTTCTACTGTCCACCACAGGGAGGTCCTCCCCACTGTTCTCAACATGGATGTCCTTCCCACTGTAAACCAAAGAAATGTCCTTCCCACAGTCCACCACAGGGACATCCTTCCAACGGTCGACCACATGGACATCCACCCCACTGTCCACTATAGGGGATCCTGCCCACCATTTACAACAGGGAGGTTCTCCCCATAGTAGACCACACTGATGTCCTCCACAGTGTAATGCACAGGGATGTCCTCCTCAGTGTGCACTACAGTGAAGTATTCACCACTCTATACCACAGAGATGTTCTTCCCACTGCCCACCTCTGTGACTACCTCCCCTGTTTCCATCACAGGGACATCCTACCTACTGTCCACCAGAGAAAGTTTTTTTCTGCTGTCCACCACAAGGACGTCCTTACCAATATTTACCACAGAGTCACCCTCACCAATGTCCACCACAGGAAAATTCTTCCCACTGTTCACCACAGGAACATCCTTTACAATGTTCACCACAGGGACATTCTTCTGTGCATAACAGAAATGTTCTTACCACTGTCCATTGCAGAGATGTCCTCTGCACTCTCCACTCCAGAGAAATACTTCACACTGTCCACGAAAGAGACATTTTCTTGTACACCAGAAGAATGTCCTCCCCACTGTCCACAAGGCCATCATCTCCACTGTCCACCACAGTGAAATTCTCTCAGCAATGCCCACTGCAGATATGTCCTTCCCACTGTGCACTACTGGGACATCTTTGGCACTTTGCACAACAAGGACATTTTCCTGTGCACAACAGGGATATCCTCACCACTGTGCAACACATGGACATCCTTCTTTGCACACCAGGGATGTCAGAAAATCTCTCCACCACAGATATTTCTTCTGCACTTTCCACGACAGGAACATCTTCCATCAAAGAAAAATCTTTCCCACTATTCACCAAAGGAATGTCATCCCAAATGTACAACACAGAAAAGTCCTCTTTACTGTCCACCACAGGGATGTCTTCCCCCTGTCCACCACAGGGATGTCCCCCCACTGTCCACCAGAGAGATATACTTCCCACTGTTCTCCACAAGGAGGTCCTTCCCAAGATTTAAAACATCGTCTTCCTTTCCACTGTCCACAATATAAATGTTCTTCACACTGTCAACCACAGTGTGTTTCTTTCTACTGTCCAGCGCAGAGATATACTTTCCACTGTCCACCAAAGGGATGTTTTCTTTTGCACCAGAGAAACTTCATCACCACTGTCCACCACAGAAACATCCTCACTACTGTCCACCACTGTGATGTGCTTTCCACTTTACACCATGAGGAGGTCCTCTCCACTGTCCACCACAGAAATATCCTTTCCACTATTTACCACTGGATTGTCTTTCCCAATATCCACGACAGGGAGGTCCTCACCACTGTCCACAACTGGGACGTCCTTTCCACTCTCCACCACAGAAACATCCTCATCACTGTCTATCACAGGGACATCTTTACCACTGTCCACCACAGAGAGGTCCACCTTGCTGTCCATCTCAGGGACGACCATCACACTGTCCACCACAGTAACATCCTCTCAGTTGTCCAAAACAAAAACATACTCCCCACTGTCCACCACAGGGACGTCCTATATACTGCCCACCACATGGAGTACCTCCCCACTGTGTACAACAGGGACGTTCTTCGCATTGTCTACCACATTGACATCCTTTCGCTGTCCAAAAAAAAAGGACTTCCTTTCTACTATTTACCACAGGGATATCTTTCTAACTGTCCACCACACAAATATGTTCTCAACTGTCCACTACAGAAACATCCATCCCACTGTACACAACAGGGACATACTCCCCATTGACCTCCACAATGACGTAAATCCTACTGTCCACAACAGAAAGCTCTTACCCACTGTCCACCACAGGGACATCCTCCCAACTGTCCCCAAGGAGTTACTCCCCCACTGTCCACCACGGGGATGTCCTTCCCAATGTTCACCAAAGGGACATCCAACCCACTGCACACAACACAGACATCTTCCCCACTGTCCTCCACATTGCCATCCTTCCCACTGTTTTCCAAAGTGTCGTCCTACTCCACAGTCCACCAGAGTGTTTTCCCCCCACTGTCCAACACAAGGACATCTTCCTCTGCAAAACAGGGATGTCCACACCACTGTGCAACACAGGGACATACTTTGCATTGTCCACCACAGGGATGTCATTCCCACTGTCCACAAAACTGAGGTCCGCACTGCTGTCCACCACAGGGCCATCCTTAGCACTGTCCACAACAGGGTCATGCTCACCACTATCTATCACAGAGATGTCCTTGCAACTGTTCACCATAGGCACCTCTTCCCCAATGTCCAAAAAAGGGACATCCTTTTACTGTCCACAACAGGGATGTCCTTATTACTGTCCACCAAAGTGAGGTCCTCCCTGCTCTCCAACACAGGGACAGTCTTCCCACTGCCCACCATAGAATGTCCATTCCACTGACCACCACAGGTACATGCTCTCCACTGTCCACCAGAGGGACATCCTTCCCATTGTACATCACAGAGAGGTCCTTTCCGCTGTCCATCACAGGGACATTCTTCCCACTGTCCACTACAGAGATGTCATCCACAATGTCCAGCACAAGGATGTCCTCCCCACTTTAAACAGCAATGTCCTCCCCAATGTCAAGCACTGAGAGATCCTACCCATGTCCACCACAGGGAGGTCCTCACCACTGTCCACCATAGGGAAGTATTCTTCTTGTGCACAACATGGACATCCTTCCACTGTCCACAAAAAGGACATTATTTCCACAGTTTACCACAGGAAATTCCTCCCCACTGTCCACTACAGAAATGTTCTACACACGGTCCACCACAGTGAGGTCCAACCAACTGTACACCACAGGGATTTTCTCCCCACTGTCCATTACAGAGAGGTCCTCCCCACTGTCCACCACAGGAATGTCCTCCTGTGTACCACAAGGACATCTATAAAACTGTCCATCACAGGGTCATCTTCACCAATGTCCAGCACAGTGACATCCTACCCACTGTTCACCACAGGGACATCCTCCTGTGCACAACAGGGACATCCTGACCAATGTGTACAACAGGGACATCCTTTCCACTGTCCACCACAGGGACATCCTCCCCAATGTTCACAACAGAGTGGACTTTACCCCAGTACACCACATGGACAATTTTCCCACTGTTTTCCAAAGAAACATCAACCTCACTTTGCACCACAGAGACATCTTCCTATGCCCAACAGGGACGTCCTCACAACTGTGCACCACAGAAATATTCTTTCCACTGTCCACAACAGAGGTGTCCTTCCCACTGTAGACCACAGAGATGTCCCCCTTGCTGTCCACCACAGAGACATTCTTCCCTCTTTCCACCTGAAACATCCTCCCCACTGTCCACCAAAGGGATGTCCTCCACATATTCATCCACAGAGTGTCCATCCCACTGTCCACAAGAGAAATGTCCTCCCCAATGTCCAACACAGTGTGGTCCTCCCAACTATCCACAACAGGGACGTCCTTTCCCTGATCCACCAAATAGATGTCCTTTCCACTGTCCACCACAGTCACATCCTCCTGTGTACTACAAGGATATCCTTACTACTGTCCACAACATGGTTTTCCTCAAGAATATGCACTACAGGGAAATCCTCACCGCTGTCCTCCACACGAATATCCTCCGCACTGTAAACCACAGGGATATCTTACCCACTGTCCACCACAGGGAGGTCCTCCACTCTGTCAACAAAAGGGACATCCTTCTGGCTGTCCATCACAGTGATGTCCTCCCACTTGCCTCCAAAAGAAAGTCCTTCCCACTGTCGACAAAAAGGATGTCATTTCAATGGTCCACCACTAGTGAGTCCCAATCACTGTCCACCACAGGGATGTACTTCCCACTGTACAACAAGGGACATCTTCCTGGGCACAACAGGGATTTTCTTACCACTGTACACCCCAGAGATGTCCTCGGCCCTACCCACTAGAAGGAGATGTTTTCACTGTCCACCAAAGAGACATTTTCTTTTGCACCACAGGAACGTTGTTCTTAGTGTGTACAAGGCCGTCATCTGCACTCTTCACCACAGTGAAACACTCTCAACTCTCCACCACAGTGATATCCTCCCAACTGTCCACAACAGGGATGTCCTCCCAACTATCAAACAAAGTAAAATCCTTCCCACTTTCAACAACAGGGACATTGTCCCCACTGGGCTCAACAAGGATGTCCTAACCACTGTCCACCACAGAGATGTCCTCTGCACTCTCTACCATATGGACATCCTTCTGATTGTGTTTAGTGGACATCCTACCCACTTTGCACAATAGGGACATTTTCCTGTGCACAACAGTGATATCTTCACCAATGTGCACCACAGGGACATCCTCCTTTGCACACCAGGGATGTCAGCAATACTCTCCACCCCCGAGATCTCCTCTTCACTCTCCACGACAGGGACATCCTCCCCACTATCCACAAAAGAAATGATTTTCTCACTATTCACCACAGGGATATCATCCCAAATGTCTAAGACAGAAAAGTCCTCTTCACTGTCCGCCACAGGGATGTCCTCCCCACTGTCCACCACAGGGATACCCTTCCCACTGTTTGCCACAAGGAAGTCCTTCCTTATATTGACAACAGGGACTTCCTTCCCACTGTCCACATCATAAATGTTCTTCCCACTGCCTAACACAGTGTGTTTCTCTCTACGGTCCACCACAGAAATGTACTTTCCAATGTCCAACAAAGGGACGTTTTCCTTTGCAAAATAGAAACTTCCTCACCACTTTCCACCACAGAAACATCCTTTCCACTGTTCACCACAGAGATGTCCTACCCAATATTCACGACAGGGACGTCCTTCCCATTGTCCACCACATGGCCATCCGTTCACTGTCCACAAAAAGGACTTCCTTCTCACTGTTTAAAACAGGGACGTCTTCCTAACTGTCCACCACACAAATATGTTCCCAACTGTCCACTACATAAACATCCATCCCACTCTACACAACAGGGTCATACTCCCCACTGTCCTACACAAGGACATCCATCCCACAGTCCTAAACTGAAAGGTCCTACACACTGTCCACCACAGGGACATCCTCCCAACTGTCAACCCTAAGGAGTTCCTCCCTCACAGTCCACCACAGGGACGTCCTTCCCACTGTCCACCAAAGGGACATCCTTTCCACTGTCCACAACATAGACATCTTCCCCACTGTCCAACACATGGACGTTTTT
The DNA here is from genome assembly GCF_011762505.2 of Arvicanthis niloticus. Classification (NCBI taxonomy): domain Eukaryota; kingdom Metazoa; phylum Chordata; class Mammalia; order Rodentia; family Muridae; genus Arvicanthis; species Arvicanthis niloticus. Next base: position 580,233 of record NW_023044983.1, read on the forward strand.
CCCACTGTCCACCACAAAGACATTCTCCTGTTCACAACAGGGATGTCCTCACCACTGTGCAACTCAGAGACATACTTTTCATTGTCCACCGCAGGGACATCATTCCCACTGTCCACCAAAGTGAGGTCCTCCCTGATGTCCACCACAGGGGCATCCATACCACTGTCCACCACAGGGAGGTCCTCACCACTGTCCACAACAGGGATGTCATTTACACTGTCCACCACAGAAACATCCTCATCACTGTCTATCACAGGGACATCTTTACCACAGTCCACCACAGAGAGGTCCTCCCTGCTGTCCACCAAATGACGTCCTTCACACCGTCCACCACAGTAACATCTTCTCAGTTGTCCAAAAGAGAAAAGTCCTCACCACTGTCTACCACAGGGAAAACATCCCAGCAGTCTACAACAGGAACATCTTTCCTATTGTCCACCACATGGACATCCTTTCATTGTACACAAAAAGGACTTCCTTCCCACTGTTTACCACAGGGATGTCTTCCCAACTGTCCATCACACAAATATGTTCTGTACTGTCCACTACAGAAATATTGATCTCACTGTACAAAACAGGGATTTAATCCCCACTGTCCTCCACAAGGACGTTTATATCAATGTCCACAACAGAAAGGTCCTACCCAGTGTCTACCACAGGGACATCCTCCCAACTGTCCACCCCAAGGAGTTCCTCCACACAGTCCACCACAGGGACGTCCTTCCCACTGTCCACCAAAGGGACATCCTTCCCACTGTCCACAACACGGACATCTTCCCCACTGTCCACCAAATGGATGACCTTCCCACTGTCCACCACAGGGACGTCCTACCCCACAGTCCACAATAGTTTGGTCCTCCCCACTGATCACCACAAGGACATCCTTCTGTGCACATCAGGGAAGTCCTCACAACTGTGCACCACAGAGACATACTTTTCATTGTCCACCACAAGGAGGTCCTTTCCACTGTCCACCAAAGTGAGGTCCTCCATGCTTTCCACCACAAGAGCATCATTACCACTGTCTACCACAGGGTTCTCCTCACCATTCTCCACAACAGGGATGTCCTCCCCACTGTATAAAATAGGGAAGTACTCTCCACTGTATTCCTCAAGGATATCCTCTTTACTTACCACCACAGAAACTTTCTCCTCAGTGTCCACAAGAGGAACATCCTCACCACTGTCCACCAGAGGGACGTCCTTTCCACTCTCCACCACAGAAACATCTTTCCCACTGTCCACTAGAGGGGCGTCCTTCCCACTGTCAACCACAGGGAGGTCCTCTCCACTGTCCACCACAGGTATGTCCACCAGAGGAAGATACACTCCACTGTCCACCACAAAACAGTTAATTCACTGTCCACCACAGAAACATCCTCATCACTGTCCATCACTGGGACATCTTTCCCACTGTCAACCATAGAGAGGTCACCCTACTGTCCAACACAGGGACCTCCTTCTCACTGTCCACAACAGAAACGTCCTCCCCACAGTCCAAAACAGGGATTTCTTCCACACTGTCCACCACATGGAAGTCCTACCCACTGTCCACCACAGGGAGTTCCTTTCTACTGTCAACCACAGTGATGTCCTCCCAGCTGTCCATCATAGGGACATCCTTCTCACTGTTCTCCACAAGGACATCCTCCCGTGCACAACAAGGTCTTCCTCATGACTGTGCACAACAGGGATATCTTCCAGTGCAAAACAGGGATGTCTTCACCACTGTCCCCCCCAGAGATGTCCTCTGCACTCTCCAAAAGAGGGACATTCTTCCCAAAGTCCACCAAAATGACGTTCTCCAGTGTACCACAGAAACGCCCTCACCACTCTATACTACAGGGATTAACTCCCCACTGTCCAGCACAGGGATATCCTCCCCACAGTCAACAACAGGGATGTCCTTACCATTGTCCACCACAGGGATGTCCTTTCCAATGTCCATCAAAGGGACCTCCATTCCAATGTCCACCAGAGTGACTTCCCACTGTCCACAAAAGTGATGTCCTTCCCAAAGTCCACCACAGGGATGTTCTTCCAACTATCCACCACATGGACATCCTCCCCAAAGTCCATCACATGGACGTCCTCACCACTGTCAACCACAGAGAGGTCCCTCCCCCTGTCTACCAAAGCTACATCTTTCAACTGTCCACCACAGAGACATTCTTCCCACTGACCACCACAAGGACATTCTTCATACAGTCCACCATAGAGAAGTCCTCCCTGTTGTTCACCAAAGAAATTTCTTTCCCACTGTCCACTACAGGGACATCCTCCAAATTGTTCACCACAGTGACATCCTTTTCACTGTTCACCACTGGGATATCTTACCCACTTTGCACAACAGGGACATATTCCTGTGCACAACAGGGATATCCTCACCACTGTGCACCACAGGGACGTCCTTCTTTGCACACCAGGGATGTCAGCAACACTCTCCACCCCAGAGATGTCCTCTGCAATCTACACAAGAGGGACATCCTCCCCACTATCCACCCAAGAATCGTCTTTCCTACTATTCACCACATGGATGTCATCCCAAATGTATAATACATGAAAGTCCTCTTCACTGTCCACCACAGGGATGTCCTCCGCACTGTCCATCTGAGGGCTATACTTCCCAGTGTTCACCACAAGGGGGTCCTTCCCAATATCAAAACATGGACTTCCTTCCCACTGTCCACAACATAAATGTTCTTTCCACTGTCCACCAAAGTTACATGTTCCTTTGCACCAGAGAAACTTCCTCACCACTGTACACAACAGAAATGTTTTTCCCACTGTCCACCAAAGTGAGGTCCTCCTTGCTGTCCCCCACAAAAGCATCCTTAACACTGTCCACCACTGGGTCGTCCTCACAATTGTCCACGACAGGGATGTCCTTACCACTGTCCACGATTGGGACATCTTCCCCAATGTGCACAAAAGTGACATTCTTTTACTGTCCACAAAATGGATGTCCTTCGCACTGTCTACCACAGAGAGGTCCTCCCTGCTCTTCACCACTGGATAGTCTTGCCACTGTCCACCATAGAACGTCCTTTCCACTGTCCTCCACAGGTACATCCTCTCCACTGTCCACCAGAGGGACGTCCTTCCCATTGCACAGCTCAGAGAAGTCCTTTCCGCAGTCCACCACAGGGACATTCTTTCCACTGTCCACCAGAAGGATGTCCTCCCCACTTTAAACAAGGATGTCCTCCCCACTGTCCACCATAGAGACATCCTACCCATGTCCTCCACAGGAAGGTCCTCCTCACTGTCCACCATAGGGACGTATTCCTTTTGTCCACAACATGGACATCCTTCCAATGTCCACAATAAGGACATTATTCCAACAGTTTAGCACAGGGATGTCCTCCCCATTGTCCACTACTGGGACGTTATACACACTGTCCACCACTGGCAGGTCCACCCAACTGTCCACCACAAGGATTTCCTCCACACTGTCCATCAAAGAGAAATCCCCCCCACTGTCCACCACAAGGATGTCCTCTTGTGTACCACAAGGACATCCATAAAACTGTCCACCACGAGTTCATCTTCAATAATGTCCAGCACAGTGACGTCATTCCTCCTGTTCACCACAAGGATATCCTTCTGTGCAAAACTGGGACATCCTGACCAATGTGCACAACATGTACATCCTTTCTACTGTACACCACAGGGACATCCTCCCCAATGTTCACTACAGAATGGACCTTCCCACAGTCCACCACATGGATGTCTTTCCCAGTGTCCACAAAGAAACATCCTTCTCACTTTGCACCACAGGGACATCCTCCTATGCACAACTGGGACGTCCTCACAACTGTGCACAAAAGGAATGTTTTTTTTCCACTGTACAGAACAGAGTTGTCCTTCCCAATGTAGACCATAGAGATGTCCTCACTGCTGTCCACCAAGAGGATATTCATCCCACTTTCTGCCACAGAAACATTCTCCCAACAGTCCACCACTGGGATGTCCTCCCCACATTCCGCCACAGAGACATCCATCCCACTGTCTACAACGTAAATGTGCTCCCCACTGACCACCACAGAGAGGTCCTCCTAACTGTTCACCATAGGGGCGTCCTTTCCACGGTCCACCAAACAGATGTCCTTCTTCCTTTCCACCACAGTGACATTCTTCTGTGTACTACAAGGACATCCTTACCACCATCCACAACATGGTTGTCCTCTACTATATGCACTACAGGGAAGTCCTCACCGCTGTCCACCACAGGAACATCCTCCTCACTGTAAACCACAGGGACATCCTACCCACTGTCCACCACAGGGAGGCCCTCCCCTTTGCTCACCACAGTGTAAGGAAAAGAAAATGGCTTCGGATCCCAGGGTTCCTTCCGCCATGTTGTGGGCATTTTGTTGGTAATGCTCTGGGTTCCTCCAGCTGGAAGTTCGCCTGGCTGCTCATTAACTAAAAGCCTCTCCCCAGCTCCTCATGGTTCCTCATGGCGGCATGGCCCCAACACACAAAGAAGTCCTTGGGTTTCCAAAACCGGTTTATTCACATGGCAGACGGTGGATGGATCTGGATGCATACCCCCTCAAACCCAGGATAGACCTGAGTTAAAGGGAGGAAGGGGGAATAGGGAAGGGATGGGGAGGAATGTTTAATTGGCTCAACCTCTAACCTTCAGGTACCTCATTAGTATGTAAATCCCTCTAGGGCCTGTTCGCACCCTCCACCTGTGTACTTGACTGAAGGCTGAAGGTGGAATGGAGATTAGACCTCCTGTTGGGCCCAACACCACAGGGACAAACTTCTGCCTGTCCACCACAGTAATGTTCTCCCCAATGTACTCCAAAGGGATGTCTTGCCCACTGTTGACCACAATGACATTATTCCAATGGTCCACCACAGGGAAGTCCTCTTCCCTGCACACCACAGGGATGTCCTTCCCACTGTACACAACAAGGACATCCTCTAGTGCACAACAGGGATGTTCTTACCACTGTCCACCCCAGAGATGTCTTCTGCACTCCCCACTACAAGGACATCCTTCTCACTGTCCATAAAAGTGACATTCTCTTGTGCACCATAGGAGAGTTTTCATTACTGTCCACAAGGCCATCATCTGCACTGCCCACCCCAGTGAAATCCTCTCAATTCTCCAACACAGGGACATTCACCCAACTGTCCACAACATGGATGTCCTCCCAACAATCAAACACAGCCAAGTTCTTCCCACTATAAACAACAGGGACATCCTGCCCACTGTGCATATCAGGGACATCCTCCTGTACACAACAGAGATGTACTAACCACTGTCCATCACAGAGATGACCTCCACACTCTCCACCATATGGACATCCTTCTGACTATGCACCACAAAGACATACTCCAGTGCACCACAGTAACATTCACCCCACTGTCCACCACAGTAAAATTCTCCCCACTGTCCACCACAGGGATGTACTCCCCACTGTCTACAATAAGGATGTCCTTGCAACAATTGAAAACAGAAAGGTTCTCCCTGCTGTCCACCACAGGGACGTACTTCCTTCTGTCCACCTCAGTGATATCCTCCCCTCACACCATAAAAAGGATGTCCTTTTCACTTTCCGTGACAAGGATGTTTTCCCCACTGTCCATAAGTGGGTCATCCTTCCCACTGTCCAATACAAGAAGGTCTTTTCCAATGTCCACAACAGGGAGGTGCTTCTGACAATCTAAAACATATATGACTTTCCAATGTCCACCACAGGGACCTCCTTCCCACTGTCCATCACAGGGAAGTCCTCTCTACTGTCCACCACAGGTACGTCCTTTCCACTTTTCACCACAGTGTTCTCATTCGCTCTGTCCCACAACAGACATACTCTTTCCATGGTCCACCACCGGGACCTGCTTCCCACTGTTCACCACAGAGAGGTCCTCTCTACTATCCACCACAGGGATGTCCTTTCCACTTTCCACCACAGGGATTTCCACCGCACTATCCAAAGTCATTCCCATTGTCCTCCACAGAAAGGTACAACCTGATATCCCAACAGGAACGTACTTCCTAATGTCCACCTCACTGATGTCCTTTCCTTTGTCCACCACAGGGACTTCCTTCCCACTGTAGACCACAGAGATGTCCTCTATGCTGTCTACCACAGAGATATTCTTCCCAATTTCCACCAGAGAAATGTATTCCCCACTGTCTACCAAAGGGATGTCCTTCACACATTCCACCACAGAGCCGTCCAACCCACTGTCCAAAACAGAAATGTCCTCCCCACTGTCCACAACAGGGAGGTCCTCCCAACTATCCACCCCAGGGACATCCTTTCCATGGTCCACAAAAGAGATGTCCTTCTGAGTGTCCACCACAGGGACATCCTCCTGTGTTCTACAAAGACATCCTTACCACTGTCCACAACATAGTTGTCCTCAACAATATATGCACTGCAGGAAAGTCCTCAACGCTGTCCACCACACAATTATCCTCCACACTGTAAACCACAAGGACATCGTGCCCACTGTTCACCACAGAGAAGTCCTCTCCACTGTCCACCACGCTGACACCCTTCTGTTTGTCCACCACAGTGATGTCCTCCCCACAGTACACCACAGGGACATCCTCCTGTGCACAACACGGATGTTCTTACCACTGTCCACCCCAAAGGTGTCTTCTGCACTCCCCACAACAAGGACATACTTCTCACTGTCCACCAAAGATACATTCTCTTGTGCACCACAGGAGCATTGTCTTTACTGTCCACAAGGCCGTCATCCACACTGGCCACCACAGTGAAATACTATCAACTCTCCAACAGAGGGACATCCTCCCAACTGTCCACAACACGGATGTCCCCCCAACTATCAAACACAGTGAATCCTTCCCACTGAAAACAACAGAGACATCCTCCTGTGAAGAAGAGGGATGTACTAACCACTGTCCACCACAGAAAGGTCCTCTACACTCTCTACAATATGGACATCCTTATGATTATAAACCACAGGGAAATTCTCCAGTGCACCACAGTAACATCCTCCCCACTGTACATCACAGTAAATTACTCCTCACTGTCCATCACTGGGATGTCATTCCAACTGTCCACAAGAGGGATGTCCTTCCCACTATTCACACAGGAAAAGTTCTCCCCACAGTCCACCAAGAGGACGTCCTTCCCACTATCCATCTCAGTGATTTCCTTTTCTCAGATCATATCAGAGATGTCCTTCCCACTCTCCACCACGAGGAGGTCCTCCCCACTGTCCACCAGAGGCACATCCTTCACACTGTTCACCACAAAGAGGTTTTTCCCAATGTCCACAACAGGGACGTCCTTTCCACTGTCCACAAAAAACATGTACATCCCAATATCCACCACAGAATGGTCCTCTCCACTGTCCACCACAGGGAGGTCCTCCAAACTTTCTACCACAGGGATGTTTTTTCCACTTTACACCAAAGAGATGTCCATCCCACTGTCCACCAGAGGGACATCCTCCAGTGTACTACAAGGACATCCTTACCACTGTCCACAACATGGTTGTCCTCACCAATTTCCACTGCATGGACGTCCTCACCACTGTCCACAACATGAATATCCTCCACAATGTAAACCACAGGGATATCCTACATATTGTCCTCCACCAGAGAGTCCTTCCCAATGTGCACAACAGGAACATCTTTTGGCCTATCCAGCACAGTGATGTCCTCCCAACTGTACACCTCAGGGACATCCTCCTGTGAAAAACAGAGATTTTCTTACCACTGTACACCCCAGAGATGTCCTCTGCACTCCCTACCACAAGGACATCCTTCTCACAGGCAACCAAAGAAACATTCTCTACTGCACCACAGGAACATTGTTTATACTGTCTACAAGGCCGTCATCTGCACTATCCACCACAATGAAACCCTCTCAACTCTCCACCACAATGACATCCTCCCAACAGTCCACAACAGGGATGTCCTCCCAACTATCAAACACAGTAAAGTCCTTCCCACTGTAAACAACAGTAACATCCTCCCCACTGGGCATAACAGGGATGTCCTAACCACTGTCCTTCACAGAGATTTCCTCCGCACTCTCCACAATATGGACATCCTTCTGACTATGCACCACAAGGACGTTCTCCAGTGCACCACAGTAACATCCTCCCCACTGTCCACCACAGTGATGTCCTCCCGACTGTCCACAACAGAAATGTCCTCCCCACTGTCCAACACAGGGAGGTCCTCCCAACAGTCCACCACAGGGAAGTCCTTTCCACAGTCCACCAAACAGTTGTCCTAACCACTGTCCACCACAGTCACATCCTCCTGTGTACCACAAGGACATCCTTACCACTGTCCACAACATGGTTGTCCTCAACAATATGCACTACAGGGAAGTCCTCACCGCCATCCAGTACACGAATATCCTCCACACTGTAAACCACAGGGACTTCCTACCCACTGTCCACCACAGGGAGGTCCTCCACTATATTCACCACAGGGACATCATTCCTGTCCACCACAGTGATGTCCTCCCCACTGTCCTCCAAAGGGATGCCCTTCACACTGTCATTCACAAGACATCATTTCAATGGTACAAAACAGGGACGTCCTCTTCACTGTCCACCACAGGGATGTCCTTCCCACTGTACACCACAGGGACATCCTCCTGTGCACAACATGGTTGTTCTTACAACTGTCCACCCTAGAGATGTCTTCTGCACTCCCTACTACAAGGACATCCTTCTCACTGTCCACCAAAGAGACGTTCTCTTGTGCAAAATAGGAGCTTTGTCCTTACTGTCCACAAGGCCATCATCCACATTGTCCACCACAGTGAAATCCTCTCAACTATCCAAAACAGGGACATCCTAGAAACTCTCCACAACACAGATGTCCTCTCAACTATCAAACACAGCGAAGTCCTTCCCACTTTATCAACAGGGACATCCTCCATACTGTGCACCACAGGGACATGCTCCTGTGCACAACAGAGATGTCCTAACCACTGTCAACCAAAGAGATGTCCTCCGCACTCTCCATGATATGGGCATTCTTCTGACTATGCACCAGAAGGATCTTCTTCAGTGCACCAGAGTAACATTCTCCCCACTGTCCACCACAGGGATGTCCTCCCCACTGTTTACAACAGGAATGTCCTTCCCACAATTCAAAACAGAAAGTTTCTCCCTGCTGTCCACCACAGAGATGTCCTTCCCTCTGTCCACCTCAGTGATATCCTCTCCTCAGACCATAACAAGGATGTCCTTCCCTCTTTCCACCACAGGGACGTTCTCCCCATTGTCTACAAGAGGTTCATCCTTCTCACTGTCCACCAAAAGGACTTTCTCAATGCCCACAACAGAGACATCCTTTAGACAGTCCACACCATATATGTCTTTCCAAAGTCCACCAGAGGGACCTTCTTCCCACTGTCCACCACAGGGATGTCCACAGCACTGTCCACAACAGGCATATCCTTCCCACTGTCCACCACGAAAGTTACACCCTGCTGTCCACAGCAGGAACGTACATCCTAATGTCCACCTCAATGATGTCCTTTTCTCTGTCCACCACAGGGACGTCCTTCCCACTGTGTACCACATGGTGGTCCTTCCCAATGTCCACCATAGGAACATGCTTGCCACTGTATAACACACAAAGGTCCTTCCCAATGTCCACAATATGTACGTCCTTCCCACAATCCACAATAGAAATGTCCTTCCCACTCTCCACCACAGGGACCTTCTTCCCACTGTTCACCACAGAGATATCCTCTCTACTATCCACAACAGAGATGTCATTACCACTGTCCACCTAATTGACTACCTCACCACTCTCCACCACAGGGACATCCTTCCCACTGTCCACTACAAAGAGTTCCTTCCCAGTGTCCCCCAGAGGGACATTCTTCCCACTGTTCACTACAAGAAGGGCTTTACCAATTTCCACAACAGGAACGTCCTTCCCACATTCTACAACATATATGTCCTTCAATTTTCCACCACAGGGACCTCGTTCTCATTGTCAACCTCAGGGAATTCCTCGCTACCATCCACCACAGTGATGTCCTTTCCACTGTCCACCACAGGAATGTCCTCTGCCCTGTCCAAAACAGGCATGTCCTTTCCATGATCCTCCACTTTGATCTCCTTCCCACTGTAAACCAAAGTGAACTCCTCTCTACTGTCCACCACAGGGATGTCCTTTACACTGTCCACCAAAGGGATATCCTACGAACTGTCCACAACATGCATGTCCTTCCTATGTCCACCACAGAAAGGTACACCTTGCTTTTCACAACAGGATCATACTTCCCAATGTCCACTAAATGATGTCCTTTCCTATGTCAACCACAGAGACGTCCTTGCCACTGTCCAACATATGTTGTTTCTCTCCACTGTCTATGAGTGTGACATGGGTCCCACTGTCTACAACATGAAGGTCGTTCCAAATGTCTACAATATGGATGTCCTTCGCACAATCCACAACATAAATGTCCTCCCCACTGTCCAACACATGGACCTTTTTCCCACAGTTCACCACAGAAAGGTCCTCTCTACTGTACACCACAGGGATGTCCTTACCACTGTCCAAAACAGTGACTTTTTTCCCATTGTCCACAACAGGTATGTTCTTCCCACTGCCCATCACAGAAAGTTCCTCCTCACTGTCCACCACAAGGATGTCTTTCCCAATGACCACTACCAAGATGTTCTTCCCACAGTCCACAACATAAATATCCTTCCCACTGTCCACCGCAGAAAGGTCTGCTCTACTGTCCATCAAACTGATTTCCATTCCACTGTCCACCACAGGGACGTCCTCTCCACTGTCCACAACAGGGATGTTGTTTATAATGTCCACCACAAGGATGTCCTCCCCAGTGTTTATCACAGGAATGTACTACCCAGTGTCCACCACAGAAACATCAAACCCACTGTGTACCACAGGGAAGTCCTCCCCAATCTCCACCACAGGTAGGTCCTCTCCACTGTCCACCACAGGGACGTCATTTCAACTGTCCAACACAGAAATATTCTCCCCAATGTCCACAACAAGGATGTCTTTTCCACTGTCTACCACAGAGGCATTTTACCCACTGTCCTGTACAGAGATATCCTACCCACTGTCTACCACAGGGATGTCCTTCCCACTGTCCACCAAAGTTACATTCTTCTTACTGTCCACCAACATTACATCTTTAAACTGTCCACCACAGAGAAAACCTCCACTGACCACCACAAGGATATCCTTCATACAGTCCACCATAGTGAATTCCTCCATGTGTCCAACACAGGGTTGTCGTACCCACTGTCTAGCACAGGGAGATCCTCCCCATCTCCACCACAGGTAGCTACTCTCCACTCTCCAAAACAGGGACATCATTTCAACTGTCCATCACAAAAATTTGCTCCCCACTGTCACCACAAGTACATCCTCCCCACTGACCCCCAAAAGGACGTCCTTCATACAGTCCACCATATAGAAGTCCTCCCTGTTGTCCACCAAAGGGACATCCTTCCCACTGTCCACTACAGGGACATCCTCCAAATTGTCCACCACAGTGACATCCTTTTCACTGTTCATCACTGGGACATCCTACACACTTTGCACAACAGGGACATTTTCCTGTGCACAACAGGGATATCCTCACCACTCTGCACCACAGGGATATCCACCTTTGAACACCAGGGATATCAGCAACACTGTCCACCCCAGAGATGTCCTCTGCACTCTCAATGACAGGGACATCCTCCCCATTATCCATCAAAGAATGTCTTTCCCACTATTCACCAAAGGGATGTCTTTCCCATAGTCCACCACAGTGTGTTTTTCTCTACTGTTCACCACAGAGATGTACTTTCCACTGTCCACCAAAGAGACATTTTCCTTTAAACCAGGGAAACTTCCTCACCACTGTCCACCACAGAAATGTTTCACCATTCTCCACCACTGTGACATCCTTTCCACATTCCACCATAAGGAGGTCCTCTCCACTGTCCACCACAGAAATATCCTTTCCACTATTCATCACAGAGACGTCCTTCCCAATATCCAAGACAGGGAGGTCCTCATCACTGTTCACAACAGGGAAGTCCTTTCCACGGTCCACCACAGAAACATCCTCATCACTGTCTATCACAGGGACATCTTTACCACAGTCCACCACAGAGAGGTCCTCCCTGCTGTACACCACAGGGACTTCCTTCACACTATCCGCCACAGTAACGTCCTCTCAGTTGTCTAAAACAGAAACGTCCTCCCCAGTGTCCAGCCACAGGGATGTCCTACTTACTGTCCACCACTTTGAGCACCTCCCCACTGACTACAACAGGGATGTCCTTCCCATTATCCACCACATGGACATCCGTTTGCTGTCCACAAAAAAGACTTCCTTCCCACAGTTTACCACAGGGACATACTTTACATTGTCCACCACAGGGTCGCCTTTCCCACTGTCCACCAAAATGAGGTCCTCCGTTCTGTCCACCACAGGTGCATCCTTACCACTGTCCAACACAGGGTAATCCTCACAACTGTCCACCACAGGGATGTCCTTCCCACTGTTCACCAGAGGGACATCTTCCTCAATGTGCACAAAAGTGACATCCTTTTACTGTCCACAACAGGGATATCAATAACACTGTCTACCACAAGAGGTCTTTTCGGCTCTCCACCACAGATACAGTCTTCCCACTGTCCACCATAGAAAGTCCTTTCCACAGTCCACAATGGGTACAATCTCTCCACTGTCCACCATAGGAACGTCCTTCCCATTGTACACTACAGAGAGGTCCTTTCCGCTGTCCATCACAGAAACATTCTTCCCAATGTCCACCACAGATATGTCCTCCCCACTGCCCACCACAAGGATGTCCTCCCCACTTAACAAACAGGAATGTCCTCCCCATTGTCCACCACAGAGAAATCTTACACATGACCTCCACAGAGAGGTCCTCCTCACTGTCCACCATAAGGACATATTCCCCTTGTCCACAACATGGACATCCTTCCAATGTCCACAAAAAAGATATTATTCCCACAGTTTACCACAGGGGTGTCCTCCCTACTGTCCACTACAGTTATTCTATACACTTTTCACCATGGGGAGGTCCACCCAACTGTAAACCACAGGGAATTCCTCCCCACTGACCATCAGGGAGAGGTACTCCCCCCTGTCCACCACAGGGATGTTCTCCTGTGTACCACAAGGACATCAATAAAACTGTTCACCACAGGGTCATCTTCACCAATGTCCAGCACACTGAAGTCCTTCCCACTGTTCACCACAGGGACATAATTTCCACTGTCCACCACAGCAAAATCTTCCCTAATGTTCAATACAGAGTGGACCTTCCCAGAGTCCATCACATAGACGTCTATCCCACTGTCCACCAAAGGGACATCCTCCTCACTTTGCACCACAGGGACATCCTCCTATGCCCAAAGGGACGTCCTCACAACTGTGCACCACAGGAATATCCTTTCCATTGTTCACAACAGTGATGTCCTTCCCGCTTTAGACCACAGAGATGTCCTCCCTGCTGTCCACCACAGGGACATTCTTCCGACTTTCCACCACAGAAACATCCTCCCTAATGTCCACCATTGGGATGTCCTCCCCACATTCTGACACAGAGACGTTCGTCCCACTGTCCAAAACAGAAATGTCCTCCCCACTGTCCAACAGAGGGAGGTCCTCCCAACTGTCCACCACGGGGACATCCTTTCCATGCTCCACCAAACAGATGTTCTTCCCACTGTCCATCATAGTGACAACCTCATGTGTACTACAAGGACATCTTTACCACTGTCAAAAACATGGTTGTCCTCAACAATATGCATTACAGGGAAGTCCTCATTGCTGTCTACCACACGAGGATCCTCCGCAATGTAAACCACAGGGACATCCTATCTACTGTCCACCACAGGCACTTCCTTCTGTCTGTCCACCACAGTGATTTCCTCCCCACTGTCCTCCAAAGGGACGTCCTTCCCACTGTCGACCATAAGGACATCATTTCAACATTCCACCACTGGGAAGTCCTCTTCACTGTCCACCACAGGAATGTCCTTTCCACTCTACACCACACGGACATCCTCCTGTGCAAATAAAGGATGTCCGAACGACTTTCCACTCAGAGATGTCCACCGCACACTCCACCATATAGACATACTTATGACTATGCACCTGAGGGACATTCTCCAGTGCACTACAGTAACATCCTCACCACTGTCCACCCCAGTGAATTCCTCCCCAATATCCACCACAGGGATGTCCTCCCCACTGTCTACAACAGGGCTGTCCTTCCCACAATTCAAAACAGAAAGGTGCTCCCTGCTGTCTACCACAGAGAAGTCCTTCCCTCCATCTATTTCAGTGATATCCTCCCTTCAGTCCATGACACTGATGTCCTTCCCACTGTCCACTACATGGATGTCCTCGCCACTCTCCACCCGAGAGTCATCCTTCGCACTGTCCACCACAAAAAGAACTTTCCCAATGTCCAAAACAAGGACATCCTTCCCACAGTCCACAACATATATGTCCTTCAAATGTTCACAACAGGGACCTCCTTCCCACTGTCCACAACAGGGAAGTCCTCTCAACTGTCCAACACAGAGATGTCCTCCACCCTGTCAAAAACAGGCATGTGCTTTCCATGGTCCACCACTTTGACCTCCTTCCCACTCTAAACCAGAGGGAAATCCTCTCCAATGTCCACCACAGTGATGTCCTTTCCAGTGTCCAACACAGGGATGTCCCCCACACTGTCTACAACAGGGATGTCCTTCCCACAATTCAAAACAGAAAGGTCCTCCCTGCTGTCCGCCAAAGCGATGTCCTTCCCTCTGTCCACCACAGAAATGTCCTGCCCTCAGACCATAAGAGTTATGTCCTTCCGACTTTCCACCACAGGGACGTCCTCCCCACTGTCCACAAGAGTGTCATCCTTCCCACTGTCCACCAAAAGGTCTTTCCCAATGTCCACAACAGAGACGTCCTTCCCACAGTCCACACTATATATGTCCTTCCAATGTCCACCACAGGGACCTCCTTCTTGCTTTCCACCACAGGAAGCTCCTCTTTTCCATCCATCAAAATGATGTCCTTTCCACTGCCCACCACAGGGACGTCCCCCCCCCACTGTCCACAACAGGAATGTTCTTTCCACTGTCCACCACAGAGACAATCTCCCCTGTGTCCACCAAAAGAACATATTACCCACTGTCCACCACAGGGACATTCTACACTCTGTGTACCACAGGAAGGTCCTCCCCATTCTCCACCACAGGTAAGTCCTCTCTACTGTCCACCACAGGGTCATCATTTTAACTGTCCACCACAGAAGTATTCTCCCCACTTTAAATAACATGGATGTCCTTCCCACTGTCCACCACAGAAATGTCTTCCCCACTGTCCACCACAGGGATGTCTTTCCCACTGTTCACCTAAGTGATGTCCTCCCCTCTCTCCACAAGAGTGACATTCTTCCCACAGTTCAAATCAGGAGGTCTTTCCCAATGTCCACAACACAGATGTTCTTCCAACAATTTACAATAAATGTCCTCCCCTCTGTCATCCAAAGGGTCCTCCTTCCCACTGTCCATAACAATGAGGTCCTCTCTACTGTCCATCAAAGTGATGTCCTTTCCACTGTCCACAACAGGGAAATCCTCATCACTGTTCACAACAGGGATGATCTTTCCACTGTCCACCACAGGGACGTCCTCCCCAGTGTCCACCACAGGAACATACTACACACTGTCCACCAGAGGGACGTCCTACCCACTGTGTACCACAGGGAGGTCCTCCCCAATCTCCACCACAGGTAGGTCCTCTCCACTGTTCACCATAGGGATGTCATTTTAACTGTCCACCACAGAAATATTCTCCCCACTTTAAACAACAGGGATGTCTTCCCACTGTCCACCACAGACAGGTCCTCCCCACTGTTCACTACAGAGATGTCTTTCCCACTGTTCACCTAAGTGACATTCTCCACTCTGTCCACAAGAGGGACATTCTTCCCGCAGTTCAACACGAGGAGGTCTTTCCCAATGTCCACAACAGTGATGTTATTCCAACAATCTACAATAAATGTCCTTCCCACTGTCCATAACAAGGATGTCCTCTCTACTATCCATCAAAGTGATGTCCTTTCCACTGTCATCCACAGGTACTGTCCACAATAGGGATGTTCTTTACACTGTCCACCACAGGGAAGTCCTCCCCAATCACCACCAAAATAGTGCCTCTCCACAGTCCACCTAAGTGACATCCTCCCCTCTGTCAACAAGAGGGACATTCTTCCCACAGTTCACCACAAGGAGGTCTTTCCCAATGTCCACAACAGAGATGTTCTTCCCACAGTCCACAACATAAATATCCTTCCCACTGTCCACCACAGGGACCTCCTTCCCACTTTCCTGCACAGGGAGGTCCATCAAAGAGATGTCCTTTCCGCTGTCCACCACAGTGACATCCTCCCAACTGTCCACAACAAAAATGTCCTCCCCACTGTCCACCATAGGGAGCTCTTCTCTACTGTCCATCAAAGTGATGTCCTTTCCACTGTCCACCTCAGGGACGTTCTCCCCAAAGTCCACAAAAGTGATTTTCTTTCCACTGTCCACAACAGGGACGTGTACCCCAGTGTCCACCACAGGGATGTCCTTCCCCTGGTCCACCACAGTGATGTCCTCCAACTGTCCACCAGAGGGATATCCTTCCAACTGTTCACCACCAGGAGGTCCTTCCCAATATTGACAACAGGGACTTCCTTCCCACTGTCCACAACATAAATGTTCTTCACACTGTCCACCACAGTGTGTTTCTTTCTACTGTCCACCACAGAGATGTACTTTCCACTGTCCACCCAAGGGACGTTTTCCTTTGCAACAGAGAAACTTCCTCAACACTGTCCACCACAGAAATATGCACACAATGTCCACCCCTGTGACGTCCCTTCCACTTTCCACCATAAGGAGGTCCTCTTCACTGTCCACCAAAGAAACATTTTTCCATGCTTCACCAAAGAAACATCCCAATATCCACGACAGGGAGGTCCTCACCAGTGTCCAAAACAGTGACGTCTTTTCCATTGTCCACCACAGAAACATCCTCATCACTGTCTATTACAGGGACATCTTTACCACTGTCCACCACAGAGAGGTCCTTCCTGCTGTCCACCACAGGGACGTCCTTCACACTGTCCACCACAGTAACGTTCTCTCAGTTGTCCAAAACAAAAACGTCCTCCGCAGTGTCCACCACAGGGATGTCCTACTTACTGTCCACCACTTTGAGCACCCCCCAACTGACTACAACAGGGATGTCCTTCCCATTATCCACCACATGGACATCCTTTTGCTGTCCAAAAAAAGGACTTCCTTCTCATAGTTTACCACAGGGACATACTTTACATTGTCCACCACAGGGTCGTCCTTCCCACTCTCCACTACAGAGTGTTCCTCCCTGCTGCCCACCACAGTGACGTCCTTCACACTGTCCACCACAGTAATGACATTTCAGTTGTCCAAAACAGAAATATCCTCCTCACTGTCCACCACATTGATGTCCTACTTAGTCCACCACAGGGAGAACCTCCCCACAGTCTACAACAGGGACGTCCTTCCCATGGCCCACCACATGGACATAATTTCACTGTCCACCAAAAGGACTTCCTTCCCATTGTTTATGACAGGGACGTCTTCCTAACTGTCCACCACACAAATATGTTCCCAACTGTCCACTACAGAAACATCCATCAAACTGTACACTACAGGGACATACTTCCCACTGTCCTCCACAATGTTGTCCATTCAACTGTCCACAACAGAAATGTCCTACACACTCTCCACCACAGGGACATCCTCCCAACTGTCCACCCCAAGGAGTTCCTTCCCAGAGTCCACCACAGGAATGTCCTTCCCACTTTCCACCAAAGGGACATCCTTCCCACTGTCCACAACACAGATATCTTCCCCACGGTCCACCACAGAGACATCCTTTCCACTGTCCACCATAGAGATGTCCTACCCCACAGTCCACCAGATTGTGGTCCTCCTCACTGTCCACCACAAGGACATCCTCCAGTGCACTACAGGGATATCCTCACCACTGTACACGGCAGGAACATACCTTGCATTGTCCACCACAGGGATGTCCTTCCCACTCTCCAACAAAATGAGGTCCTCCCTGCTGTCCACCACAGGGGCATCCTTACCACTGTGAATCACAGGGTCGTCCTCACCACTGTCCACCACAGGGATGTCATCCTAACTGTATAAATCAGGGAAGTACTCTCCACTCTACTCCTCAGGGATATCCTCTTTACTTACCATAACAGAAATTTTCTTGCCAGCGTCCACCAGAGGAACATCCTCAAAACTGTCCAGCAGAAAGATGTCCTCCCCACTCTCCACCACAGAAACATCTTCCCCACTCTCCACTACAGGGACTTTCTTCCCACTGTCCACCACAAAGAGGTCCTCTCAACTGTCCACCACAAAAACATCCAATCCACTTTCCACCAAAGAAGCATCCTCATCACTGTCCATCACTGAGAAATCTTTCCCACTGTCAAAACCAGAAAGGTACTCCCTGCAGTCTACCACAGGGACATCCTTCCCACTTTCCACAACAGTAATGTCCTCCCCACTGTCTAAAACAGGGATGTCCTCCCCAGTGTCCATCATATGGATGTCCTACACACTGTCCACCACAGGTAGGTCCTTCCTACTCTCAAACACAGAGAGGTCCTCCCAGCTGTCCACCACAGAAATATCCTTCTCACTGTTCACCACAAGGACATCCTTCCCACTGTGCATGACAGGGACATCCTCATGTGCACAACAGTGATGTCCTCACCCTTTTGCACCAGAGGAACATCTTTCTGTGCACACCAGGGATGTCCTCACCACTGTATACCCCAGAGATATCCTCCGAACACTCCACGGCAGAGACATCATTCCCAATGTCCACCAAAGGATGTTCTCCTTTGCACCAGAGAAACGTTCTCACCACTGTCCACCACAGGACATCCTTCCCACTGTCCACCAAAGGAATGTATTCCCCAAGTCCACCAAAGAGAAGTCCTTTCCACTGTCCAAAACAGGGATGTCCTTCCCACTGTCCATCACAGGGACATCCTTCACACTGTCCACCACAGTAACGTCTGCTCAGTTTTTCAAAACAGAAACGTCCTCCCCACTGTCCACCACAGGGACGTCCTACTTTACGTCCACCACAGGGATGTCCTCCACACTGTCTAAAACAGGAACGTCCTTACCATTGTCCATCACATGGACATCCTTTCACTGTCCACCAAAATACTTCCTTTCCACTGTTTACTACAGTGACATCTTCCTAACTATTCACCACACAAATATGTTCCCAACTGTCCACCACAGAAAATTCCATCCCACTGTACACTACAGAAACATACTCCTCACTGTCCTCCACAAAGATGTCCATCCAACTGTCCACAACAGAAAGGTCCTACCCACTGTCCACCATAGGGACATCCTTTCCACTGTCCACAACACGTATATCTTCCCCACTGTCCCCACATGGACATCCTTCCCACTATCCACCACAGGGACATCCAATCCAACGTCCACCAGAGTATGGTCCTCCCCACTGTCCACCACAAGTACATCCTCCTGTACACAACAGGAATGTCCTCACTACTGTGCACCACAGGGACATACTTTGCATTGTCCACCACAGGGACATCCTTCCCACTGTGCACCAAAGTGAGGTCCTCCCTGCTGTCCACCACAGGGTCATCCTCACCACTGTCCACCACAGTGATGTCCTCCTCACTGTATAAAACAGGGAAGTACTCTCAACTCGCAGGAAGTCCTCTTTACAAATCACCACAGAAACTTTCTCACCAGGGTCCACAAGAGGAACATCCTCACCCCTGTCCAGGAGAGAGTTGTCCTCCCAACTCTTCACCACAGAAACATCTTCCCCACTGTACACTAAAGGGACATCCCTCCCACTGTCCACCAAAGGAAGTTCCTCTCCAATGTCCACCACACACATGTTCACCACACTGTCTACCACAGGAAGGTCCTTTCCACTGTCCAACACAAAAACATCCAATCAACTGTCCACCACAGAAACATCCTTAGAACTGTCCATTATCTGGACATCTTTCTCACTGTCAACCAGAGAGAGGTTCTTCCTGCTGTCCACCACAGGGAGTCCTTCCCACTGTCCACAACAGTAACATCCTCCCCACTGTCCAAAACAGGGATATTCTCCCCACTGTCCACCACAGGGAGGATCTTCCTACTGTCAAACACAGAGATGTCCTCCCAGCTGTCCACCACAGGCACATTTACCTCACTGTTCACCACATAGACATCGTCCCCACTGTGCTTGACAGGAACATCCTCCCTTGCACAACAGTGATGTCCTCACCCTTGTGTACCACAGGAATATCTTCCTGTGCACACCAGGGATGTCCTCACCTCTGTCTACCTCAGAGATGTCCTCCTCACACTCCACAGCAGGGACATCATTCCCAATGTCCACCAAAGTACATTCTCCTTGGCACCAGAGAAATGTCCTCACCACTGTCCACCACAGGGCATCCTCCCCACTGTCCAACAAAAGAGCATATTCCCGACTGTCCATCAAAGAGAAGTCCTTTCCACTGTCCACAACAGGGATGTCCTACCCACTGTTGACCACAGAGAGGTCCTTACCACTGCCCACCACAGAGTGTTCCTCTCAGCTGTCCACCACAATGACATCCTCCTCACTGTTCACCACAAGGACATTCTCCCCACTGTACACCACAAGGACATCCCTTTATGTACAACAGGGATGTCCTCACCCTTGTACACGACAGGGACATACTTTGCATTGTCCACCACAGGGACATCCTTCCCACTATCCACCACAGGGACATCCTTCCCACTGTCCACCACAGGACCTCCTCCCCCTGTCCACCAAATTAATGTTTTTCCCACTATCCACCAAAGAGAAGTCCTTTCCACTGTCCACAACAGGACATCCTACCTACTGTGCAACACAAGGATATCCTCCCATACACACCAGAGATGACCTCACCCTTCTGCACAACAGGAACATCCTTCTGTGCACAGCATGGATGTCCTCACCACTGACTACCCCAGAGATATTCTCTGCACACTCCATGACAGAGACATCATTCCCAATGTCCAACTAAGGGACGTTCTCCTTTGCAGCAGCGAAACGTCCTCACCACTGTCCACCACAGGAATGTACACACCACTGTTTACCAAAGGAATTCCTCTCCACTGTCCACAACAGGGACATCTTTCCAACTCCACCGCAGGGATGTCCTTCCCACTGTTCACCAAAAAGATGTCATTCCAAATGTCTACCACAGGGACAACCTCCCCAGTGTCAACCAAAGAAACGTCCACCCCACTGTCCACAACAGGGATGTTTTCTGCATGGTCCAACACAGGGGTGTCCTCACCAATGTCCACCACAGGGACATCCTTCCTACTGTTCACCACAGGGAGGTCCTCCCCAATGTACATAACATGGATGTCCTTTCCACTGTAAACCAAAAAAATGTCCTTCCCACTGTCCACCACAGGGAGGTCCTCCCCACCGACCACAAAACAGATGTCCTTCATAGTGTAATCCACAGGTATGTCCTCCTCAGTTAGCACTACAGTGAAGTACTCAACACTCTATACCACAGGGATGTCCTTCCCAATGACCACCTCAGTGACTACCTCCCCACTTTCCATCACAGGGACATCCTACCCACTGTCCACCACAGAAAGGTTTTTTCTGCTGTCTACTACAGTTACAGCCTTACCACTATTTACCATAGGGTCGTCCTTACCAATGTCCACCACAGGGAAATCCTTCCCACTGTTCACCACAGGAACATCCTTTCCACTGTGCACCACAGGGACATTCTTCTGTGCACAACTGAAATGTTCTTACCCATGTCTATTGCACAGATGTCCTCTGCACTCTCCCCTCCAGAGAAATCCTTCCCACTGTCCACCAAAGAGACGTTTTCTTGAGCACCACAGGAACCTCCTCCCCACTGTCCATAAGGCCATCGTTCCCACTGTCCACCACAGTGAAATTCTCTCACCAATGTCCACCTCAGAGATGTCCTTTCGACAGTCCACCACAGGGATTTCCTCCCAACTGTCAAATAGTTGAGACGTGCTTCTCACTGTAAACTACAGGAACATCCTCCCCACTGTGCACCACAGGGACATCCTCTTGTGCAAAACAGAGATGTCCTCATGAATGTGCACCACAGGGACATCTTCCAGTGCACACCATAGATGTACTCTCCACTGTCCACCACAGGGACGTCCTCATCACTGTCCAGCACAGGTATATCCTTACCACTGTCCACCACAGGGACATCCTCCACATTGTTCAACACAGGGTCATCCTTCTGCCTGTATACTACAGGGATGTCCTCCCCACTCTCCACAAAAAGACATCAATCCCACTGTGTACAAAAGTGATGTCATCCCAACTGTCAAAAACAGAGACTTCCTCTTCACTGTCCACCACAGAGATGTCCTTCCCACTGTCCACAACAGGGATGTCCTCCCAACTGTCCACCAGAAAGATATCCTTCCCACTGTTCACCATAAGGAGGTCCTTCCCAAAGTCCACAAAAGGGTAGTCCTTTTTACTGTCCACAACATAATTGTCCTTCTCACTCTCCACAACAGGGACATCCTCCCCACTGTCTACCACTGATAGGTCCTATCTACTGTCCACCACAAGGATATCCTTCCCACTGTCCACCACAGAATCCACCGCCCCTCTGTCTACCACGGGAACTTACTACACTCTATGAGGCACAGGGACATCCTTCCCAATGTCCACCACAGGGATGTCCTCACCAATGCCCAACACAGAATTGTCCTCAGCACTCCTCACCACAGGGACATCTCTCCCCTGTCAACCACAAAGACATCCACCCCACTATCCACCACAAAGATATTTCCCCACTGTCCAAAACAGCGGCGTCCTCACCAATGTCCACCACAGAGGAGTTCTTTCCCATTGTTCAAAACAGAAACATCCTCCCCACTGTGCACAACAGGGACATCCTCCTTTGCACAACAGGGTAGTACTCATGACTGTGCACCACATGGACATATTCCAGTGCACAACAAGGACGTCTTCAGCACTGTCCACCCCAGAGATATCCTCTGCACTCTCCAAAACTGGGACATGCTTCCCACGGTCCACAGGGACATTCTTTCAACTGTCCACCACATGGACATCCTCCTCACTGTCTACAATCACATGGACATTCTCACCACTGCCTACCACAATGATGTCCTTCCCACTTTCCATACAATGTATGTCCTTCCAATTCTTCACCATAGGGACATCCTCCAAATTGTCCACCACAGTGATATCCTTCCCCCATCTACCACAGAGATATAAAACCCACTGTCCACCACAGGGATGTTTTCCCACTGTCCACCACAGGTTTGTCCTCACCAATGTCCACCACTGGGTTGTTCTTTCACAGTGTTCAAAACATGGACATCCTCCCTACTGTGCACCACAATAATATCCTCCTGTGCACAAAAGGGTCATCCTCATGACTGTGCACCACAGAGACATCTTCCAGTACACACCAGAGACATTTTCACCACTGTCCACCCCAGAGATGTCCTCTGCACTCTCCAAACCAAGGACATCCTTCCCAGGGTCCACCAAAGGTACTTTCTCCAGTGCACCTCCGAAAGGTCCTCACCACTGTTCACCACAGGGATGTCCTCCCCACTGTCCATCACAGGGACATCCTTTCCACTTTACACAACAGGGTTGTCCTTCCCGTTGTCCACCACAGGGACATCCTTCACACTGTCCTTCATAGAGAGGTCCAACCCACTGTCTACCACAGGGACATCATACCCACTCTCCACCAAAGGGATGTCTTTCCCACAGTCCACCACAGAGACATTCTTCCAAATATCCACCACATGGACATCCTCCCCACTGTCCATCATGTAGATGTCCTCACCACTGTCTACCACAGGGATGTACTTCCCACTGTCCATCAAAGAGACATCTTTCCCACTGTCCATCACAGGGACATCCTTCAAACTGTCCACCACAGTGACATTATTCCCTCATCTACCACAGAGATCTAAACCCCACTGTCCACCACAGGGATGTTTCCCCATTCTCCAACACAAGGTTGTTTTCATCCATGTCCACCACTGGTGTGTTATTTTCCACTGTTTAAGACAGGGACATCCTCCCTATTGTGCACCACAGAAACAATCTTCTGTTCACAACTGGGACGTCCTCACGATTGTGCACCCCAGAAACATCTTCCAGTGCACACCAGGGATGTCCTCACCACTGTCCACCCCAGAGATATCCTCTGCACTCTCTTCAACAGGGAAATCCTTTCTATGGTCCACCAAAGAGACATTTTCCTATGCACCACAGAAACATTCTTACCACTGTTCACCACAGGGATGTCAACCCAACTGTCCACCAAAGTGATATCCTTTCCATTGTCCACCACAGTGACGTCCTTCCCACTCTCTACAACAAGGACATCCTTCCCTCTGTCCACTAAAGAAATATCCTCCAAACTGTCCAAAACAGGGATGTCCTTCCCACTGTACACCATGAAAACATTCTACCCACTGCCATCCACAGGGACATCCTATCCACGGTCTACCACAGGGATGTCCTTCCCACAGTTCACCCCAGGGACATCCTTTCCACTGTCCACCAAAGGTACATCTTTCAACTGTCCACCACAGAGACATCCTTTCCTCCGTCTACCACATGGACATCCTCCCCACTGACCACTACAAGGACATCCTTCATACAATACACCATAGAAAAGTCTTCCCTGTTGTCCACCAAAGGGACATCCTTCACACTGTCCACCAAAGGGACATCCTCCAAATTGTCCTCCACAGTGACTTCCTTTTCACTGTTCACCTCTCTAACATCCTACCCACTTTGCACAACAGGGACATTTTCCTGTGCACAACATGGATATCCTCCCCACTTTGCACCACAAGGAAATCCTTCTTTGCACACCAGGGATGTCAGCAACACTCTCCACACCAGAGCTGTCCTCAGCACTCTCCACGACAGGGACATCCTCCTCAATATCCACCAAAGAAATGTCTTTCCCACTATTCAACACATGGATGTCTTCCCAAATGTCCAACACAGTAAAGTTCTCTTCACTGTCCAACACAGTGATGTCCTTACCTCTGTCTACCACACGGATGTCATCCCCATTGTCCACCAGAGGGATATCATTCCCACAGTTCACCACAAGGAGGTCCTTCCCAATATCAACAACAGGTACTTCCTTCCCACTGTCCAGAACATAAATGTTCTTCCCACTGTCCACCACAGTGTGTTTCTCTGTAATATCCACCACAGAGAATTACTGTCCACCAGAGGAACGTTTTCCTTTGCACCAGAGAAACTTGCTCACCACTATCCACCAGAGAAACGTCCTCATTATTGTCCACCACTGTGATGTCCCTTCCACTTTCCACCATGAGGAGGTCCTCTCCATTGTCCTCCACAGAGACATCCTTTCAACTGTTCACCACATGGAAGTCCTTCCCAATATCCACAACAGGGAGGTCCTCACAACTGTCCACAACAGGGATGTCTTTTCCAATCTCCACCACAGAAACATCCTCATCACTTTCTATCACAGGGACATCTTTACCACTGTCTAATGAAGACTCCCATACTCGGGAGTCCCTTCCTCAAGCCTCCGGAAATCATGACCACCCAAAGATCACAAGAAACCATACCTGGATGCAATCAACAGAGGCTTTATTAGGGAAGTAAGCTGGCGGTCAAAATTTCAAGCTCTTTAGCTCCAAGAGCAAGGTTTTGGCCCAGAGTGATGGTTTAAAGGGTCTTATATAGCATGGGGTGGGGAGAGGATGGCATTTTCATGCACTTACACATGAATGGTTGCATTTTCACGTGGTTACACATGATTCATTGTTTTACAAATTTTGAACATAGCACTGGAAAGACCAAGGGAGGGGTAACCAAAAACAGTGGAACATTTCAGAGAATCTAGCCCAAATGATCTAGAGTCATGTGAAATCACTCTGTACACTCATTCTTCTCAAAAATGTGGTTTTTACCATGCTGTTGTGTCCTATCCTGCCATTTACCAACTATTTCAGATTAAGTACCTTCTGGCTATAGCCCCACCTAGGTGGCAGCATCTTTTATCTGTGGTCAGGAATCTGTCTTCCTGCCTTGGGCCTCCCCCACCCATAGGTGGGAGAGGCTTGAGGAATGTAATCCAGCAAGTGTCCTTCACCTGGAATGTGAAGGCCTGAAATCTTATTTTCAGTTCCGAGTTCTGTAAGGTGAAAAATCTACACATATTTCATAAAATGGCCTTTATAATTTTTCACTCTACACTACCACAGTGTGGTCCTCCCTGCTGTCCACCACAGGGATGTCCTTCACACTATTCACCACAGTAACCTCTTCTCAGTTGTTCAAAACAGAAATGTCCTCTGCACTGTCCACCACAGGGATGTCCTACTTACTGTCCACCACAGGGAGAACCTCCCCACTGTCTACAACAGGGACATCCTTCCCATTGTCCACCACATGGACATCCTTTCGCTGTCCACAAAAAGCACTTCCTTCCCACTGTTTACAACAAGGACTTCTTCCTAATTGTCCACCACAAAAATATGTTCCCAACTGTCCACTACAGAAACATCCATCCCACTGTCCATAACAGAAAGGTCCTACACACTGTCCACCATAGGGACATCCTCCCAACTGTTCACCCCAAGTAGTTCCTCCCCCACAGTCCACCACAGGGACATTTTTACCACTGTCCACAAACAGACATCTTCCCCACTGTCCACCACATGGACGTCCTTCCCACTGTCCAGTACAGGGACTTCCAACCCCACAGTCAACCATAGTGAGGTCTTCCCCACTGTCCACCACAAGGACATCCTCCTGTGTTTAAGAGGGTTGTCCTCACCACTGTGCACCATAGGTATTGGGAGCTGACTTTAAGCAGAAAGCGGCTAGAAAGTACCTATCAACTTTTCAGCCATCTGGAACCATATACCCTGATGAAAGACTTGGTTTTCAAAATTCTATAATAGCTGAAGCACACTCTGATAAATATATTGTTAATCCCACATGGCTTGTTTTGCTGTTTAGTGAACTCAGCTGTATATTGCACATGGCATGAGTTCATGGGCTCCTGGTGTAGCTGCCCGTGGCCACAAGTCAACTGGGTTTTTCTGAAAGGGGGACTGAGAATTGAAGGGGGAAGAAGGGCGAGAAGAGATGAGGTCAAGCAAAGTTCTCTGAACAAAGCCTCAAGTTTAATAATTTGCTTTCACATATAAAGGGGAAGCCCCACCCCCCAGAGAAGAGTCTTCTCTGGCACTTCAGCTCAGCAGCTTGGGTGAAGGGTGTGCATCCTTAGTCACAGGCTGGAGGTGTAGGGAGCTAGCTCAGCAGGCAATCTATTCAACTCAACTACTGTGGCAGACTTCAGGTCTCCAATGCAGGCAGCTTCCCAGGTCCTTTGTTATTCTGGTCTCTAGTGATAAACAGTGTGTTCCAGCCTGCTCAACCTGAACAGGTTGGCAGCATGGGGGAAGTGCACATCCTGGCAGGGTTTATAAGCTGTGCCCAGGAAGGGATTGGGGGCTCACCATCTTGACTACTAACTGCTAAGTATCCTGAGTAAACTGCTGTGAGAAAAAAAAAAAAAAAAAAAAAACAAAAAAACGGTTGTTCCATGTCTTAATTCCTGCTGGAAATCCTCCCTACTGTCCACCACAGGGACATCCTCCTGGTACTACAGGATATCCTTACCACTGTCCACAACATGGTTGTCCTCAACAATATGCACTACAGGGAAGTCCTCACTGTCGACCACCACACAAATATCCTCTGCATTGTTAACCACAGGTACATCCTACCCACTGTCCATAACAGGGAGGCCCTCCCCTCTGTCCACCACAGAGACAAACTTCTGCCTGTCCATCACAGTGAAGTCTCCCCCACTGTCGTACAAAGGAACTCCCTTTCCAATGTCGACCACAAAAACGTCATTTCAATGGTCCATCACAAGGAAGTCCTCTTCAGTGTCCACCACAGGGATGTCCTTCCCACTCTACACCACTGTGACATACTCCTGTGCACAACAGAGGTGTTCTTACCACTGTCCACCCCAGAGATGTCTTCTGCACTCCCCTCTACAAGGACATCCTTCTCATTGTCCACCAAAGAGACATTTTCTTGTGCACCACAGGAGTGTTGTCCTTATTGTAAACAAGGCTGTCATCTACACTGTCCACACAGTGAAATCCTCTCAACTGTCCAACAGAGGGACATCCTCCCAACTGTCCACAACACGGATGTCCTTCCAACTATCAAACACAGAGATGTCCTTTCTTCTGTAAACAAAGGGGACATCGTTTCAACTGTGCACCACAGGGACTTCCTTCTGTGCACAACAGGAATTTCCTAACCACTGTCCACCACAGAGAAGTCCTTCGCACTCTCCACCATTTGGCCATCCTTCCAACTATGCACCACAGGGACATTCTCCAGTGCACCACAGTAATATCCTCCCCACTGTCCATCACAGTGAAATTCTCCCCACTGTCCAGCACCTGGATGTCCTCCCCACTGTCTACATAGGTATGTCTTTCCCACTATTCACACCAGAATGTCCTAGCCATTGTCCACCAAGAGGACATCCTTCACACTGTCCACCTTAGTGATATCCTCTCCTCAGATTATAACAGAAATATCCTTCACACTGTCCACCACAAGGAGGTCCTCCCCACTGACCACCAGAGGCACACCCTTCCCACTGTCCACCACAAAGAAGTCTTTCCTAATGTCCACAACATAAACATCCTTCCCAATGTCCACAACATATATGTCCTTCCCACTGTCCACCACAGGTACCCCTTCCCATTGTCCACCACAGAAATATCCTCTCCGCTTTCAACCACAGGGAGTTCCTCTCAACTGTTCTCCAAAGAGATGTCCTTCCCAGTGCCCAACACAGGGAAATCCTCCTGTATACCACAAGGACATTCTTACCACTGACCACATCATGGTTGTCCTCACCAATGTCCACTACAGGGACATCCTCATCACTGTCAAGAACATGAATATCCTCCAAACTGTAAACCACACACTGTAAACTACAAATTGTCCACCACAGTGAAGTTGTCCCTACTGTCCATAACAGGAACATTCTTCTGCCTGTTCACCAGAGTGATGTCCTCCCCACTGTACACTTCAGGGACATCCTCCTGTGCACAACAGAGATATTCTTACCACTGTACACCCCAGAGATGTCCTCTGCAGTTCCCACTACAAGGACATCCTTCTCACTGTCCACCAAACAGACATTCCCTTGTGCACCACAGGAACGTTGTTCTTACTGTCTACAAGGCTATCATCTGCACTGTCCACCACAGTGTTATCCTCTCAATTCTCCAACACAGTGACATCTTCCCAACTCTCGCCAACAGGGATGTCCTCCCAACTATCAAACACAGTGAAGTCCTTCCCAGTGTAAACTACGGGGACATACTCCGCACTAGGCCCAACAGGGATGTCTTATCCTCTGTCCACAACAGTGATGTCCTCCCCACTGTCCATCACAGGAATATCGTTCCCGCTGCTCACCACAAGGAGGTACTTCCCAATATCGACAACAGGGACTTCCTTCCCATTGTCCACAACATAAATGTTCTTCCCACTGTCCACCATAGTGTGTTTGTCTCTACTGTCCACCACAGGATAATCTTCCCACTGTTCACCACAATGACATCCTTCCCAATGTCCACAAAATTGATGTCCTTTTTACTGTCCAAAACATAAACGTCCTTCTCACGGTCCACAACAGTGACATCCTTCCCACTGTCTACGACAGGGAGGTGCTATCTACTGTCTACCACAGTGATGTCCTTTCCATTGTCCACCAGAGATACATCCTCTTCACGGTCCACCAGAAGGACATCCTTCCCAATGTCCACCACAGAAACCACCTCTATACTGTCCACCACGCATAATGTCCTACACTCTGTCAGCCACAGGGACATCAAGCCAAACGTCCACCACAGGGTTGTTCTCACCAAGGTCCAACACAGAGTTGTCCTCAGCACTCTTTACCACAGGGACATCTTTCCCCCATCAAACACAAAGATGTCCACCCCACTGTCCACCACAGAGATGTTTCCCCACTCTCCACTACAGGGCGTCCACACCAATGTCCACCACCAGGGTGTTCTATCCCATTGTACAAAACAGGAATATCCTCCCCACCTTGCACCAAAGAGACATCTTCCTGTGCACAACAGGGTCATCCTCATGATTGTGCAACACAGGGACATCTTCCAGTGCACAACAGGGATATCTTCACCACTGTCCACCCCAGAGATATCCTCTACACTCTGCAAAACAAGGACATTCTTCCCATAGTTCACCAAAATGACATTCTCCAGTTCACCACATTAACGTCCTCACTACTGTTTACTACAGGGATGACCTCCCCACTGTCCAGTACAGGAACATCCTACCCAGAGTTCACAACAAAGATGTCCTTCCCACTGTCCACCACAGTGACGTCCTTTCCACTGTCCACAAAAGGGATGTCATTTCCACTGTCCATCATAGTGACGTCGTTCCCATTGTCCAACAAAGGGATGTCCTTCCCAAAGTCCACCACAGGGGCATTCTTCCAACTGTCCACCACATGGACATCTTCCCCACTGTCCATAACATGGATCTCCTCACCACTGTCTACCACAAGGATGTCCTTCCCACTGTCCATCAAAGGGACATCCTTCCATTTTTTCAACACAGTGAAGTCCTCCAAATTGTCCATCACAGTGACGTATTCTCCTGTTTACCACAGAGATGTAAACCCCACTGTCCACCACAGGGATGTTTTCCCACTGTCCACCAAAGTGTTGTCCTCACCAGTGTCCACCACTGGGGTGTTCTTTCCCACTGTTCAAAACATTGAAATCCTCCCTACTGTGCACCACAGTAACATCCTCCTGTGCACAACAGACTCATTGTCATGACTGTGCACCACAGGGACATCTTCCAGTGCACACCAGAGACATTTTCACCACTGTCCACCCTAGAGATGTCCTCTGCACTCTCCAAAACAGGGACATCCTTCCCAGGGTCCACCAAAGAGACATTCTCCAGTGCACCACAGAAAGGTCCTCACCACTGTTCACCACAGGGATGTGCTCCCCACTGTCCATCACAGGGACATCCTTCCCACTTCCCACAACAGGGTCATCCTTTCCATTGTCTATCACAGGGACATTCTTCCCACTGCCCAACATAGAGAGGTCCAACCCACTGTCCACAACAGGGATGTATTACCCACTGTCCACAACAAGGACGTTCTTCCCACTGTCCACCACAGAAATATCCTCCCCAATCTCCACAACAGGGATGTGCTTCCCACTGTCCACCACGAAGATGTTCTACCCACTGCCCTAAACAGGGACATCCTATCCATTGTCTACCAAAGTGAAATCCTCCCCACTGACAACCACAAGGACGCCCTTCATACAGTCCAGCATAGAGAAGTCCTCCCTGTTGTCCAACAAATGGATGTCCTTCCCACTGTCCACAAAAGGTACATATTTCAACTGTCCACCACAAAGACATCCTCCCCACTGACCACCACAAGGACATCCTTAATACAGTCCACCATAGAGAAGTCCTCCCTGTTGTCCACCAAAAAGACATCCTTCCCACTCTTCACCACAGGGACATCCTCCAAATTGTCCACCACAGTGACTTACTTTTCACTGTTTACCACTGAGACATCCTACCCACTTTGCAGAACAGGGACATTTTCCTGTGCACAACATGGATATCCTCACCACTGTGCACCACAGAGACAGCCTCTTTGCACACCAAGGATGTCAGCAACACTCTCCACCCCAGAGATGTCCTCTGCACTCTCCATGAATGAGACGTCCTCCCCAACATCCACCAAAAAAGTCTTTCCCACTGTTCATCACAGGGATGTCATCCCAAATGTCCAACACAGAAAAGTCCTCTTCACTGTCCACCACAGGGATGTCCTCCCCACTGTCCACCAAAGGGACATCGTTCCCACTGTTCACCACAAGGAGGTCCTTCCCAATATCCACAACAGTGATGTTCTTCCCACTGTCCACAACATAAATGTTCTTTCCACTGTCTATCACAGTTTGTTTCCCTCTACTGTCCACCACAGAAATGTACTTTAAACTGTCCACCAAAGGGACGTTCTGTTTTGCACCAGAGAAACTTTCTCACCACTGTCCACCACTGTGAAGTTCTTTCCAATTTCCACCATTAGAAGGTCCTCTCCACTGTCCACCACAGAAACATCCTTTCCACTGTTCATCATTGGGATGTTTTCACAATATACATGACAGGGAGGTCCTCATAACTGTCCACAACTGGAACGTCCTTTCCACTTTCCACCACAGAAACATGCTCACCACTGTCTATCACAGGGACACCTTTACCACTGTCCACCATAGAGAGGTCCTCCCTGCTGTCCACCACAAGGATGTTTATTTTTCTGTCCACCTCAGTGATATCCTCCCCTCAGACCATAACAGGGATGAACTTCCCACTTTCCACCACAGGGAGTTCCTCACCAATGTCCTCCAGAGAGACATCCTTCCCACTGTCCACTGCAGGGAAGTCCTCTCTACTGTTCACCACAGTGATGTCATTTCCACTGTCCAACAAAGGGAGGTTCTCCGCACTGTCCATAACAGGTATGTCCTTCCTACTCTCTACCACAGAAAGGTACACCCTGCTGTCTAAAACAGGAACATACTTCTCAATGTCCACTAAATTATGTCCTCCACTATGTCCACAACAGAGACATCCTTCCCACTGTCCACCACATGCTGTTTCTTCCCACTGTCCACGAGAGTGACATGCTTCCCACTGTCCACCACACAGAGGTCCGTCCCAATGTCCACAACGTGGACATCCTTCCCACAATCCACAGCATATATGTCCTCACCACTGTCCAACACATGGACCGTCTTCCCACTGTTCACTACAGAAAGCTCCTCTCTACTGTCCCCCCAGGGATGTCCTTACCACTGTCCACCACAGAAAGGTCCTCCCTACTGTCCACCATTGAAAGGTCCTCCCCACTCTTCACCAAAGTGACGTCTTCCCGTCTGTCAAAAAGAGAAACATTCTTCCCACAGTTCACCAGAAGGAAGTCTTTCCCAATGTCTACAGCAGAGATGTTCTTTCCACAGTCCACACATAAATGTCCTTCCCACTGTCCACCTCAGGGACCACCTTCCTATTGTCCACCACAGGGATGTCCTCTCTTCTGTCCATCAAAGTGATGTCCTTTCCACTGTCCACCAGAGGGCCGTCCTCCCTACTTTCCACAACAGGGATGTTCTTTCCACTGTACACCACATGGATGTTCTATGCACTCTCTATCACAGGGAGGTACTCGTCAATCTCCACCACAGGTAGGACCCCTCCACTGTCCACCACAGGGACTTTATTTCAACTGTCTACCACAGAAATCTTTTCCCCACTGTCCACAACAGGGATGTCCTACCCACTGTCCACCACAGAGACTTTCTAACTACTGTCCTTCACAGGGACATCTACCCACTGTCTACCACAAGGATGTCCTTCCCACTGTCCAATAAAAGATGTTCTTCCCACTGTCCATCAAAGTACATCTTTCAACTGTCCACCAAAAGACATCCTCCCCACTGTCCACCACAGGGACAACCTCACCACTGACCATGACAAGGATGTCCTTCATACAGTCCACCATAGAGAAGTCCTCCCTGTTGTCCACCAAAGGGACATCCTTCTCACTGTCTATGACTGGGACATCCTCCAACATCCACTGTTCACATCTGGGAAATCCTAGACACTTTGCACAACAGGGACATTTTCCTGTTCACAACAGGGCTATCCTCACAACTGTGCAACAAAGGGACATCCTCCTTTGCACACCAGGAATGTCAGCAACACTCTCTACCCCTGAGGTGTCCTCTGCACTCTCCATGACAGGGACATCTCCCCACTATCCAACAAAGAAACATCTTTCCCACTAATCAACACAGGGATGTCATCCCAAATGTCCAACACAGAAAAGTCCTCTTCACAGTCCACCACAGGGATGTCCTTCCTACTATCCACCAAATGGATGTCCTCCCCACTGTCCACCAGAAGGATATCCTTCCCACTGTTCACCACAAAGAGGTCCTTCCCAATATTGACAACATGGACTTTCTTCCCACTGTCCACAACAGTGTGTTTCTCTCTACTGTCCAAGACAGAGATGTACATTCCACTGTCCACCAAAGGGACGTTTTCCTTTGCACCAGAAAACTTCCTCACCAATATCCACCACAGAAATGTCTTCACCACTGTCCAACACTGTGATGTACATTCCACTTTCCACTATGAGGAGGTCCTCTCCACTGTCCACCACAGAAACATCCTTTTGACTGTTCACCACAGGGACATCCTTTCTAATAACCACAACAGGAAGGTCCTCACAACTGTCCACAACAAGGAGTTCCTTTCCACT
Organism: Arvicanthis niloticus; assembly: GCF_011762505.2. Lineage (NCBI taxonomy): Eukaryota > Metazoa > Chordata > Mammalia > Rodentia > Muridae > Arvicanthis > Arvicanthis niloticus. The sequence continues at coordinate 614,832 of NW_023044983.1, forward strand.
GTCCACCATAGAAACATCCTCATCACTGTCTATCACAGGGACATCTTTACCAATGTCCACCACAGAGAGGTCCTCTCTGATGTCCACCACATAAACATCTTTCACACTGTCCACCATAGTAATGTCCTCTCAGTTGTTCAAAACAGAAATGTCCTCCCCACTGTCCACAACAAGGATGTCCTACTTACTGTTCACCACAGGTAGAACCTCCCCACTGTCTACAACTGGAACGTCCTTCCAATTGTGCACCACAAGGACATCCTTTTGTTTTCCACAAAAAGGAATTCCTTCTCACTGTTTACCAAAGTGACTGCTTCCTAACTGTCCACCACCCACATATGTTCCCAACTGTCCACTACAGAAACACCCATTCCAATGTACACAACAGAAACATCATCCACAATGACATCCATCCCACTATTCACAACAGAAATATCCTACCCACTGTCCACCACAGGGACATCCTCCCAACTGTCCTCCCCAAGTAATTCCTCCCCCACAGTCCACCACATGGACATCCTTCCCACTGTCCACCACAGGGATATCCAACCACACAGTCCACCAGAATATGGTCTGCCCCACTGCCCACCACAACGACATCCTCCTGTGCACAAGAGGGATGTCCTCACCACTGTGCACCACAGGGTTATACTTTACATTGTCCACCACAGGTACATCCTTCCCACAGTTCACAAATGTGAGGTCCTCCCTGATGTCCACCACAGGGGCATCCTTACCACTGTTCACCACAGGGTTGTCCTCACCACTGTCCACCACAGGGATGTCCTTCCCACTGTTCACCAGAGAGACATCTTCCCCAATGTGCACAAAAGGTACATAATATTATTGTCCACAACAGGGATTTCCTTCCCGCTGTCCACCACAGAGAGGTCCTCCCTCCTCTCCACCACAGGGACAGTCTTCTCACTGTCCACCATAGAACGTCCTTTCCACTGTCCCCCACAGGTACATCCTCTCCATTGTCCACCAGAGACACGTTTTTCCCATTGTAAACCACAGAGAGGTCCTTTCCCCTGTCTACCACAGGGACATTCTTCCCACTCTTCACCACAGAGATGTCCTCCACACTATCCACCACAAAGATATCCTCCCCCACAGATGTCCTCCCTACTGTCCACTACAGAGTCATCCTACACATGTCCACTACAGGGAGGTCTTTCCCACTGTCCACCATAGTGACGTTCTCCTCTTGTCCACAAAATGGACATTCTTCCACTGTCCACAAAAAGGACATTATTCCCACAGTTTAGCACAGGAATGTCTTCCTCTTTGTACACTAGAGGGAAGTTTTAGGGGATGTCCTCCTGTGTACTACAAGGACATCCATAAAACTCTCCACCACAGGGTCATCTTCACCAATGTCCAGCAGAGTGATGACCTTCACACTGTTTAATACACGGACATCCTCCTGTTTCACAACAGTGACAACCTGACCAATGTGTACCAAAGGGACCTCCTTTCAACTGTCCACAACAGAGACATCCTCCACAATGTTCACTACAAAGTGGACCTCCCCAAAGTCCACTACATGTATGTCTTTTCCACTGTTCACCAAAGAAACATCCTCCATACTTTGCACCACAAGGACATCCTCCTATGCAAAACAGGGATGTCCTCACAACTGTGCACCACAGGAATATTCTTTCCACTGTCCACAACAGAGATGTCTTTCCCACTGTAGACCACAGAGATGTCCTCCCTGCTGTCCAACACAGGGACATTCTTCCCTCTTTCCACCACAGAAATGTCCCCCCCAAAGTCCACCAAAAGATATCCTCCCACATTCCGCCACAGATATGTCCATCCCACAGTCCAAAACAGAAATGCCCTCCCCACTGTCCACCACAGGGATGTCCTTTCCACGGTCCACAAAACAGATGTCCTTCCCACTGTCCACCACAGAAACATCCCCCTGTGTACTACAAGGACATCCTTGCCACTGTTCACAACATGGTTGTCCTCAACAATATGCACTACAGCGAAGTGCTCACCGCAGTCCACCACACAAATATCCTCTGCAATGTAAACCACCAGGACATTCTACACACTGTCCACCACTGGGAGGTCCTCTCCTTTGTTCATGACAGGGACATCATTCTGCCTGTAAACAACAGTGATGTTCTCCCCACTGTCCACCAGAGGCACACACTTCCCACTGTCCAACACAAAGAGGTCTTTCACAATATCCAAAACAGGGACGTCCTTCCCACTGTCCACAACATATATGTTCTTCCCACTTTCCACCACAGGGAAGTCCTTTCCAATGTCCACCACTTTGACGTCCTCTACACTGTCAACAACAATCATGTACATCCCACTGTACACCACAGAAAATCCTCTCTACTGTCCACCACAGTGACATCCTCCCAATTGTCCACAACAGGGATGTCCTCCCAACTATCAAACACAGTGAAGTCCTTAACACTGTAAACAACAGGGACATCCTCCCCACTGGGCACAACAGAAATATCTTAACCACTGTCCACCACAGAGATATGCTCCGCACTCTTCATCATATAGGCATCCTTCTGACTATGAACCACAAGGACATTCTCCAGTGCACCACAGTAACATCCTCCTCACTGTCCACCACAGTGAAATCCTGCCCACTGTCCACCACACAAATGTCCTCTCCACTGTCAACTACAGGGATGTCCTTCCCACAATTCAAAACAGAAAGGTCCTCCCTGCTGTCCACTACAGGGACGTCCTTCCCTCTGTCCACATCAGTGATATCCTCCCCTAAGACCAAAACAGGCATGTCTTTCCCACTTTCCACCACAGGGACGTCCTCCCCACTGTCCACAAGAAAGTCATCCTTCTCACTGTCCACCAAATTGTCTTTCCTAATGTTCACATCATGGACGTCCTTCCCACAATCCACAACATAAATGTCCTTCCCATTCTACAACACAGGGACCTTCTTTCCATTGTTCACGACAGAGAGGTCCTATCTACTATCCACCACAAGGATGTCCTTACAACTGTCCACCTATGTGATGAGCTCCCGTTTTTCCATTAAAGGGACATCCTTCCCACTGTCCACCATAGTGAATTCCTCCCCAATGTCCACCAAAGGGACTTCCTTCCCACTGTTCTCCACAAGAAGTTCTTTCTCAATGTCCACAACAGGGATGTCCTTCCCACAGTCCAAAACATATATGTCCTTCCAATGTCCACCACAGGGACCTAATTCCCAACGTCCACCACAGGATGTCCTCTCTACTGTCCGTCACAATGATGTCCTTTCCACTCTACAACAATGGGACATAATCTGCACTGTCCAAAAAAAGGCATGTCCTTCCCACTGTCCATCACAGAAATGTACACCCTGCTGTCCACAACAGGAATGCACTTCCCAATGTCCACTAAATGATGTCCTCTCCTATGTCCATGACAGAGACTTCTTTCCCACTGTCCACCACATGGATTTCATCCCCACTGTCCATGAGAGGGACATGCTTCCCACAGTCTACCACAAAGGAGTTCCTTCCCAATGTCCACAACTTGGACTTTTTTTCCACAATCCACAACATAAATACCCTCCCCATTGTCGAACACAAGGACCTTCCTCCCATTGTTCACCACAGAAAGGTCCTCTTTAATGCCCACCACAGGGATATCCTTACCTCTGTCCAAACCAGTGACATCCTCCCCACTGTCCACAACAGGGATGTCCTTCCCACTGTCCACCACAGAAAGGTCCTACCCACTGTCCACCACAGGGATTTCCTTCCCATGGCCCACCTAAGTGACGTCTTCTCCTCTGTCAACAAGAGGGACATTCTTCCCACAGTTCACAACAAGAGGGTCTTTCTCAATGTCCACAACAGAGATGTTCTTCCCACAGTCCAAAACATAAATGTCCTTCCCACTGTTCACCACAGGGACCTCCTTCTCATTGTGCAGCACAGGGAGGTTCTCTCTACTGTCCATCAAAGTGATGGCCTTTTTCCTGTCCACCACAGGGACATCTTCTCACTGTCCACAGCAGGGATGTTCTTTCCACAGTCCACCACAGGGACGTCCTCCCCAGTGTCCACCACAGGAATGTACTACCCACTGTTCCCTTCAGGAACATCCTACTGACAGTCTACCAGAGGGAGGTCCTTTCCAAACTCCACCACAGGTAGATCCTCTCCACTGTCTACCAAAGTGATGTACTTCCCTCTGTCCACAGGAGGGACATTCTTCCCTCAGTCCACAACATTTATGTCCTTCCCACTGACCACCAGAGGTACATCCTAGTGTGTACTACAAGGGCATTCTTAACACTGTCCACAATATGGTTGTCCTCAACAATATGCACTACATGGAATTCCTCACTGCAGTCCACCACACGCATATCCTCCACAGTGTAAACTAAAGGGACATCCTAGCAACTGTCCAACACAGGGCGATCCTCCTCTCTGTCCACCACAGGGACATCTTTCTGCCTGTCCAACACAGTGATGTCCTCAACACTGTCCTCCAAAGGGACGTTCTTCCCACTGTTGACCACAAGGATGTCATTTCAATGGTCCACCACAGGGTAGTCCTCTTCACTGTCCACCACAGCGATGTCTCTCCCACTGTACACCACAGGGACATCCTCCTGTGCAGAACCAAGATGTTCTTACCACTGTCCACCCCAGAGATGTCTTCTGCACTGCACACTATTAGGATATCCTTCTCACTGTCCACCAAAGAGACATTCTCTTGTGCACCAGAGGAGTGTTGTCCTTACTGTCCACAAGGCTGTCATCCACACTGTCCACCACTGTGAAATCCTCTCAACTCTCCAACACAGGAACATCCTCACAACTGTCCACAACATGGATGTCCTCCCAACTATCAAACACAGCAAAGTCCTTCCCACTGTAAAAAACAGGGACATCCTCCACACTGTGAACCACAGGGACATCCTCATGTGCAAAACAAGGATGTCCTAACCACTGTCTACCACATCTATGTCCTCTGCAGTCTCCACCATATGGAAATCCTTCCAACTATTCACCACAGGGACATTCTCCAGTGCAACAAAGTAACATCCTCTCCACTGTCCATCACAGTGAAATCCTCCCCACTGTCCACCACAAAGATGTCCTCCCAACGGTCTACAACAGGGAGGTCCTTCCTACTATTTATACCAGAAAGGTCATTTGAGCTGTCCAGCAAGAGGGCGTCCTTCTACTGTCCACCTCAGTGATATCCTCTCCTCAGATCATAACAGGGATGTCCTTCCCACTGTTCACCACAAGGAGGTCCTCTCCACAATCCACCAGAGGAACACCCATCCCACTGCCCACTACAAAGAAGTCTTCCCAATGTCCACAACAGGGGCATCCTTCCCACAGTCTACAACATATATGTCCTTTCCACTTTCCACCATATTGACGTCCCCTGCACTCTCCACAACAAACATGTACATCCCAGTGTCCACCACAAGGAGGATGCCCCCTCTGTCCACCACAGGGACAACCTTCTGACTGTCCACCACAGTGATGACCTCCCCACTCTCCTCCAAAGGGATGTCCTTCCCAGTGTCAACAACAAAGACGTCATTTCAATGGTCCACCACAGGGAAGTCCTCTTCACTGTCCACCACAGGGATGTCTTTCCTACTGTACACTACAGGGACAACCTCCTGTGCACAACTGGGATGTGGTTACCACTGTACACACCAGAGATATCCTATGCATTCCACACTACAAGGACATCCTTCTCACTGTCCACCAAAGAGACATTCTCTTGTGCACCACAGGAAAATTTTTCTTACTGTCTACAAGGGCGTCATCTGCACTGTCCACCACAGTGAAATCCTCTCAACTCTCCAAAACAGGGACATCCTCCCAACTTTCCACATAAGGGTTGTCCTCCCAACTATCAAACACAGCAAAGTCCTCCCCTCTGTCCAGCACAGGGACACCCTTCTGCCTGTTAACCACAGTGATGTCCTCCCCACTGTCCTTCAAAGGAACATCCTTCCCACTGTCGACCACAAGGACATCATTTCAATGGTCCACCACAGGGAAGTCCTCTTCACTGTCCACCACAGGGATGTACTTCCCACTGTACACCACAGGGACATCCTCCTGTGCACAACAGGGATGTCCTAACAACTGTCCACCACAGAGATGTCCTCCACAATCTCCACCATATGGACATCCTTATGATTATGCACCACAGGGACATTCTCCAGTGCACCAAAGTAACATCCTCCCCACTGTCCATCACAGTGAATTCCTCCCCACTGTCCACCACCTCGATGTCTTCCACACTGTCTACAACAGGGATGTCCTTCCAACAATTCAAAACAAAAAAGTCCTCCCTGCTGTCCACCACAGGGACGTCCTTCCCTCTTTCCACCACAGTGATATCCTTCCCTCAGACCATAACAGGGATGTCCTTCTCACTTTCCACCACAGGAAAGTCCTCCCCACTGTCCAAAAAGAGAGTCATCCTTTCCACTGTCCACCAAAAGGTCTTTTTCAATGTCCGAAAACAAGAACGTACTTCCCAAAGTCCACACCATGTATGTCCTTCCAATATCCACCACAGGGACTTCCTTTCTACTGTCCACAACAGGGAAGTCCTCTCTACTGTTCACCACAGGGATGTCCTTTCCACTGTTCACCAGAGGGATGTCCTCTGCACTGTCCACAACAGGCATGCCCTTTCCATTCTCTACCACAGAAACCTCCTTCCCAAAGTCCACCACAGGGAATTCCTCTCTACTGTCCACCACAGAGATGTCCTGTCCAATGTCCACCACAGGGATGTCCACCACATTGTCCACATCAGTTATGTCCTTACCACTGTCCACCACAGAAAGTTACATCCTGCTCTCCAAAACAGGATCATACTTCCTAATGTCCATCTCAATGATATCCTTTCCTCTGTCCACCACTGGGACATCCACCCCACTGTCCACCAGAAAGACATGCTTGCCACTGTAGAACACACGGATGTCCTTCCCAATGTCCACAGCATGTATGTCCTTCCCACAATCCACAACATAAATGTCCTTCCCACTCACCACCACAGGGACCTTCTTCCCACAGTTCACCACAGTGAGTTCCCCTTTACTATCCACCACAGGGAAGTCCTCTTCACCGTCCAACACAGGGATGTCCTTCCCACTGTACACCACAGGGAAAACCTCCTGTGCACAACAGGGATGTTCTTACCACTGTTCACCTCAGAGATGTCTGCTGCACTCCCCACTACAAGGACATCCTTCTCACTGTCCACCAAAGAGACATTAACTTGTGCACCACAGGAGTGTTGTCCTTACTGTCCACAAGGCCGTCATCCACACTGTCTACCGCAGTGAAATCCTCTCATCCCTTCAACACAGGACATCCTCCCAACTGACCACAACAGGGATGTCCTCCCAACTATCAAACACAGCGAAGTTCTTGCGCAACAGGAATGTCCTAACCACTGTCCACCACAGAGATTTCCTCTGCACTGTCCAACATATGGACATCCTTCCAACTATGCACGACAAAACATTCTCCAGTGCACCACAGTAACATCCTCCCCACTGTCCATCAAAGTGAAATCCTCCCCAATGTCCACCACTGGGATGTCCTCCCCACTGTCTACAACAGGAATGTACTTCCCACTATTCACACCAGAAAGGTCTTCCCCCATGTCCACCAAGAGGACATCCTTCCCACTGTCCACCTCAGTGATATCCTCTACTAAGATCATAACAGGGATGTCCTTCCCCCTGTCCACCACAAGGAGGTCCTCCCCACTGTCAACCATAGGCACACTCTTCTTACTGTCCACCACAAAGAGGTCTTTCCCAATGTCCACAACAAGGACGTCCTTCCCACAGTCCACAACATATATGTCCTTCCCATTGTCCACCATAGGGACCTACTTCCCACTGTCCACCACAGGGACGTCCTCTCTACTGTCGACAACAGGGATGTCCTAACCACTGTCCACCACAGAGATGTTCTACTCAATCTCCTCCATAGGGACATCCTTCGAACTATGCACCACAGAGACATTCATCAGTGCAACACAGTAACATCCTCCCCACTGTCCATCACAGTGAAATCCTCCCCACTGTCCACCATCGGGATGTCCACCCCACTGTCTACAACAGGGATGTTCTTTCCAATATACACACCAGAAAGTTTCTTACTGATGTCTACCAAGAGGATGTCCTTCCCTCTGTACACATCAGTGATATCCTCTCCTCTGATCATAACAGGGATGTCTTTCCCACTGTCTACCACAAGGAGGTCATCCCCACTGACTAACAGAGGTGTACCCTTCACACTGTCCACTACAAACAGGTCATACCCAATGTCCACAACAGGGACGTCCTTCCCACAGTCCACAACATATATGTTCTTCCCACTGTCCACCACAGGACCTCCTTTCCACTGTCCACCACAGGGAAGCCGTCTCTACTGTCCAACACAGGGATGTCCTTTCCACTGTCCACCACAATGACATCCTCCACACTGTCCAAAAAATGTATATTTCATTGTCCACCACGGAAATGTCCTCTCCACTGTCAACCACAGAAAGGTCCTCCCAACTGTCCAACACAGGAACGTCCATTCCACTGTTCACCAAAGAGATGTCTTTCCCACTGTCCACCACATGGACATCCTCCTGTGTACCACAAGGACATCCTCACCACTGTCGACAACATGGTTGTCCTAACCAATGTCCACTACTGGGACATCCTCACCACTGTCCACAACATGAATATTCTCCACATTGTAAACTACAGGGACATCCTAAAGATTGTCCACCACAGTGATGTCCTCCCCACTGTACACCTCAGGGACATCCTCCTATACACAACAAGGATGTTCTTACCACTGTACACCCCAGATATGTCCTCTGCACTCCCCACTACAAGGACATCCTTCTCAGTGTCCACCAAAGAGACATTCTCTTGTGCACCAAAGGAACGTTTTTCTTACTGTCTGCAGGGCCATCATCTGCAGTGTCCAACACAGAGAAATCCTCTCAACTCACCACCACAATGACACCCGCCCAACTGTCCACAACAGGGATGTCCTCTCAACTATCAAACACAGTGAAGTCTTTCCTACTGTAAACAACAGGAACATCCTCCCCACAGTGCACAACAGGGATATCCTAACCACTGTCCACTACAGAGTTGTCCTCCACAATCTAAACCATATGGACATCCTTCTGACTATGCACCACAAGGACTTTCTCCAGTGCAGCACAGTAACACCCTCCTCACTGTCCACCAGAGAGAAATCCTACCCACTGTCCACCACTAGAATGTCTTCCCCACTGTCTACAAGGATATCCTCCCCGCAGACCATAACAGGGATGTCCTTCCCACTTTCCACCACAGGGACATCCTTCCCACTGTCCACAAAAATGTCTTTACCAATGTCCACAACAGGGACATCCTTCCCACATTCCACACCATATATGTCCTTCTAATGTCCACCACAGGGACCTCCTTCCCACTGTCCACCACAGGGAAGTCTTCTCTAATATCCACCACAGGGATGTCATTTCCAGTGTCCACCACAGGGATATCCACCGCAGTGTCCACAACACTTATGTACTTTTCACTGTCCACCAAAAAAGGTACACCCTGCTGTCCACAAAAGGAACATACTTCCTTATATCCACCTCATTGATGTCCTTTCCACTGTCTGCCACAGGGACGTCCTTCCTGCTCTCCACCACATGTTGATCCTCTCCACTGTCCACCAGAGGGACATGCTTTCCACAGTTCACCACACGGAGGTCCTTCACAATGTCCACAACATGTAAATCCTTCCCAAATTCCACAACATAAATGTCCTTCTTACACTACACCACAGAGACCTTCTTCCCACTGTTCACCACAGAGGGGTCCTCTCTACTATCCACCACAGGGATGTCCTTCCCACTGTCATCCTAGTGATGACCTCCCCTCGCTCCACTACAGGTACATCCTTTCCATTGTCCACAACAGGGATGTCCTTCCCCCTGTCCACCACAGGGACATCCTTTCCACTGTCCATCAAAGGGACATCCTTTGACTGGCCAAAACAGTGACATCCTTCCCACTGTCCACCAGAGAGACGTTCTTCCAACTGTCCAAAACATGGATATCCTCCCCATAGTCCATCACATGGACATCCTCACCACTGTCTACCACAGGGATGTCCTTCCCATTGTCCATCAAAGCGATGTTCTTCCCAATGTCCACCACAAGGACATCCTCCAATTTATCCACCACAGTGATATACTTCCTTCATCTACCACAGAGACGTAAACCCCACTGTCCACCACAGGGTTGTCTTCATCAATGTCTACCACTGGGGTGTACTTTCCCAGTCTACAATACAAGGATATCCTACCTACTCCGCACCAAAGGAACAATCTCCTGTTTAAAAAAAGGGACTTCCTCATGACTGTGCACCACAGGGACATCTTCCAGTGCACACCAGGGACATCCTCACCACTCTCCACCCCAGAGATGTCCTCTGCACTCTCCACAGAGGGAAATCCTTCCTACAGTCCACCTAAGAGACGTTCTCCTGTTCACGACAGAAACGTTCTCACCAATGTTCACCACAGGGATGTCCACCCCACTGTCCACTACAGGGACATTCTTCCCACTGTCAACCACAGAAATATCCTCCGCACTCTCCACAACAGGGATGATTTTTCCACAGTCCACCATGAAGACGTTCTACCCACTGCCCTCCACAGGATCATCCTACCCACTTTCTACCACAGGGACGTCCTTCCCACCGTCCACCAAAGGGACGCCCTTCCCACTGTCAACCAAAGGTACATCTTTCAACTGTCCACCACAGAGGCATCCCCACTGTCCACAGCAGTGACATCCTCCCCACTGACCACCAAAAGTACGACCTTCGTACAGTCCACCATAAAGAATTCCACCCTGTTGTCCACCACATAGAGGTCCTTCCCACTGTCCACCACAGGATGTTCTACCCCACAGTCCACCAGAGTGTGGTCCTCCCCACTGTCCACCACAAGGAAATCATCCTGAGCACAAGAAGGTTGTCCTCACCACTGTGCACCACAGGGAAATACTTTGCATTGTGCACCACAGGGACGTCATTCCCACTGTCCACCAAAGTGAGGTTCTCCCTGCTGTCCACCACAGGGGCATCTTTACCACTTTCCACCACAGGGATGTCCTTCCCACTTTTCACCAGCGGAACATCTACCCCAATGTGCACAAAAGGTACATCATTTTACTGTCCACAACAGGGATGTCCTTCCCACTGTCCCCAACAGAGAGGTTCTCTTTGCCCTCCACCACAGGGACAGTCTTCCCACTGTCCACCATAGAATGTCCTTTCCACTGTTCACCACAGGTACATAAATACTCTCCACTGTCCACCAGAGGTACATCCTTCCCATTGTGCACCAGAGAGAGGTCCTTTCCACTCTCCACCACAAAAACATTTCTCCCACTGTCCATCACAGAGTTGTCCGCCCCACTGTAAACCACAAGGATGTCCTCCCCGATTTAAACAGGGATGTCCTCCCCACTCTTCACAACAGAGACATCTTACACATGTCAACCACTGGGAGTTCCTACCCACTGTTCACCATAGGGACGTACTCCTCTTGTCCACAATATGAACATCCTTCCACTGTCCACAAAAGGACATTATTCTCACAGTTTAACACAGGGATGTCCTCCTCAATGTAAAATACAGGCACGTTCTACAAACTGTCCACCACAGGGTGGTCCACCCAATTGTACACCACAGAGATTTCCTCCTCACTGTCCATCAGAGAGAGGTACTCCCCACTGTCCAACACAGAGATGTCCTCCTGTATACCACAAAGACATCTATAAATTTGTCCACCACAGTGTCATCTTCAACAATGTCCAGCACAGTGACATACTTCCCACTGTTCACAACAGGGACATTCTCCTGTGTACAACAGGGACATCTTGACCAATGTGCACCACAGAGACATCCTATCCACTGTACACCACAGGGACATCCTATGCAATTTTCACTACAGAGTGGTGTTCTCCACTCTGTCCACAACAGGGAGGTCCTCCCCACTGTCCACAGCAGGAACATCCTTCTGCCTGTTCACCACAGCTATGTCCTCCCCACTTTACAACTCAGGGACGTCCTCTTTTGCACAACAGGAATGTTTTTATCACTGTACACCCTAGAGATATCCTCTGCACTCCCCACTAAAAGGACATACTTCTCACTGTCCACCAAAGAGATATTCACTTGTGCACCACAGGAATGTTGTTCTTACTGTCAATTAGGCTGTCATCTACACTGTCCACCACAGTGAAATCCTCTCAACTCTCCACCACACTGACATAGTCCCAACTATCCACAACAGAGATGTCCTCCAAACTGTCAAACACAGTGAAATCCTATTCACTGTCCAACAAAGGGACACCCTTCCCTCTGTCCACCTCAGTGATATCCTCCCCACAGACCATAACAAGGATGTACTTACCACATTCCACCACAGAGATGTCCTTCCCACTGTACACCAAAGGGACATACTTTCCACTGTCCACAACACAGACATCTTCCCCACTGTCCACCACATGGACATACTTCCCATTGTCCACCAAGAGGATGTCCTTCCCACTGTCCACCTAAGTGATATCCTCTCCTCAGATCATAACAGGGATGTCCTTTCCACTGTCCACCACAAGGATGTCCTCCCCACTGTTCATGAGAGGCACACCCTTCACACTGTCCACCACAAACGGGTCTGTCCCAATGTCCACACCAGGTACGTCCTTCCCTTTGTCCACAAGATATATATCCTTCACACTGTCCACCACAGGGACCTCCTTCCCACTGTCTACCACAGGGAAGTCCTCTCTACTGTCCACATGAATGTACTTTCCACTGTCCACGACATTGATGTCTTCCTCACTGTCCACAACAATCATGTATATCACACTATCCATCACAGAAACGTCCTCTCCAATGTCCACCACAGGGCGGTCCTCCTAACTGTCCACCACAGGGACATCCTTTTCCCTGTTCACCAAAGAGATGTCCTTTTCAATGCCCACAGTAGGGACATCCTCCCCTGTACCACAAGGACATCCTTACCACTGTCCACAACATGGTTGTCCTCAACAATGTCCACTACAGGGAGGTCCTCACAACTGTCCAAAACATGAACATCCTTCTGCCTATCCACCACAGTGATGTCCCCACCACTGTACAACTCAGAGTAATCCTCCTGTGAACAACAGGGATGTTCTTACAACTGTACACCTCAGATATGTCCTCTGCACTCCCCACTACAAGGACATCCTTCTCACTGTCCACCAAAGAGGCATTCACTTGTGCACCACAGGAACATTGTTCTTACTGTCCACAAGGCCGTCATCTACACTGTCCACCACAGTGAAATCCTCTCAACTCTCCACCACTGTGACATCCTCCCAACTGTTCACAAGAGAGATGTCCTCCCAACTATCAAACACAGTGAAGTCCTTCCCACTGTAAACACCAGGGACATCCTCCCCCACTCGGCAAAACAGGGATGTCCTAACCAGTGTCCAGCACAGAGATGTCCTCCGCACTCTCCACCATATGGACATCCTTCTGACTATGCACCACAAGGACCTTCTCCAGTGCACCACAGTAACATCCTCTCCACTGTCCACCACAGTGAAATCCTCTCCACTGTCTACAACAGGGATGTCCTTCCCACAATTCAAAACAGAAAGGTCCTCCCTGCTGTCCACCACATGGACGTTCTTCCCTCTGTCCACCTCGGTGATATCCTCCCCTCAGACCAGAACACGGGTGTACTTCACACATTCCACCACAGGGACATCCTCCCGACTCTCCACAAGAGGGTCATCCTTCCCACTGTCCACCAAAATGTCTTTCCCAATGTCCACAACAGGGACGTCCTTCCCACAGTCCACAACATATATGTCCTTTCAATGTCCACCATTGGGACCTCCTTCCCACTGTCCACCACAGGGAAGTCCTGTCTAATGTCCACCACAGGGATGTCCTTTCCACTGTTCACCACCGACGTCCTCCGCACTGACCACAACAGGAATGTTCTTTTCACTATCCACCACAGGGACCTCCTTCCCACTGTCCACCACAGAGAACACCTCTCTAATGTCCACCACAGGGATATCTTTTTCTACTGTCCACTACAGGGATGTCCACCACAGGGATATCTTTTTCTACTGTCCACTACAGGGATGTCCACCACACTGTTCACAACAGTTATGTCCTTCCCACTGTACAACACAGAAAAGTACACCCTTCTGTCCACAACAGGATCATACTTCCTAATGTCCATCTATCTCAATGATGTCTTTTCCTCTGTCCACCAGAGGGAAGTCCTTACCACTGTACACCACATGGTGGTCCACCCCACTGTCCACCAGAGGGACATGCTTGCCACTGTAGATCACACGGAGGCCCTTCCCAATGTCCACAACATATACGTCATTCCCACAATCCACAATATAAATGTCCTTCCCACTCTCCACCACAGGGACCTTCTTCAAAATGTTCACCACTGAGAGGTCCTTTCTACTATCCACCACATGGATGTCCTTACCACTGTCCATCTAAGTGACAACCTATACCTCTCTCCACCACAGAAACATCCTTGCCACTGTCCACCACAGGGAGTTCCTCCTCAATGTCCACCAGAGCAACATCCTTCCCGTTGCTCACAAGGATGTCTTTCCTAATGTCCACAACAGAGATGTTCTTCCCACAGTAAACAACATAAAAGTGCTTCCCAATGTCCACAACCGAGACCTCCTTCCCACTGTCAACCACTGTCCTCAGCACTGTCCAAAACAGGGATGTTCTTTCCACTGTCCATCACAGGGACATCCTCCTCAGTGTCTACCACAGGAACATACTACCCAATGTCTACCACAGGGATGTCCTAACCACTGTCTATCTCACGGAGTTACTCCCCAATCTCTACCACAGTATCCCTCCACTGTCCACCACAGAAACATCATTTCAACTGTTCACCACAGAAATATTCCCCCACTGTCCACAACAGGGATTTCCTTCCCACTGTCCACCACAGAGATGTTCTACCCACTGCCTTCCACAGGAACATCCTACCCACTGTCTACCACAGGGATGTTTTTCCCACTGTCCACCAAAGAGACATCTTTCCCACTGTCCACCAAAGGTAAATCTTTCAACTGTCCACCACAGAGACACCCTCCCGACTGTCCACAACAGGGACATCCTCCCCACTGACCACCACAAGGACATCCTTCATACAGTCCACCATAGAGAAGTCCTACTTGTCCACCAAAGGGAATTATTTGCCACTGTCCACTACAGGGATATCTTTTTCACTGTTCACCACTGGGACATCCTACGCACTTTGCACAAAACGCACATTTTCCTGTGCACAACAGGAATATAATCTTCACTGTGCACCACAGGGATATCCTCCTTTGCACATGAGGGATGTCAGCAACACGCTCCACCCCAGAGATGTCCTCTGCAATCTCCACAACAGGAACATTCTCCTCACTATCCACCAAAGAAACATCTTTCCCAGTATTCACCACAGGGATGTCATCCAAAATGTCCAACACAGAAGAGTCCTCTTCACTGTTCACCACAGGGATGTCCTTCCCCCTGTCCACCACAGGGATGTCGTCCCCACTGTCCACCAGAGGGATATCCTTCCCACTGCTCACCACAAAAATGTCCTTCTCAATATCGACAACAATGACTTCCTTCCCACTCTCCACAACATAAATGTTCTTCCTACTCTCCACCACAGTGTTGCAACCTACTGCCCACCACAGAGGTGTAATTTACTCTGACCATCAAAAGTACATTTTCCTTTGCACCAGAGAAACTTCCTCAAACTGTCCACCACAGAAATGTCCTCACCACTGTCCACCACTGTTTCCACCATGAAGAGGTCCTCTCCACTGTCCTCCAAAGAAACACCCTCATCACTGTCTATCACAGGGACATCTTTACCACTGTCCACCACAGAAAGGTCCTCCCTGCTGTCCACCACAGGGACATCTGTCACACTGTCCACCACAGTAATGTCCTCTCAGTTGTCCAAAACAGAAACGTCTTCCACACTGTCCACCTCAGGGACGTCCTACTTAATGTCCACCACAGGGAGAACCACCCCATTGTCTACAACAGGGACATCCTTCCCATTGTCCACCACATGGACATCCTTTTGCTGTCCACAAAAAGGACTTAATTCCCACTGTTTAAAACAGGGACGTCTTCCTAACTGTCCACCAAACAAATATGTTCCCAACTGTCCACTATAGAAACATCCATCCCACTTTAAACAACAGGGATGTACTCCCCACTGTCCTCCACAAGGGTGTCCATCCCACAGTCCACAAAAAAGGTTTTACCCACTGTCCACCACAGAAACATCCTCGCAACTGTCCACACCAAGGAGTTCCTTCCCCACACTGCACCACAGGGACGTCCTTCCCATTGTACACCACAGGAATGTCCTAACAACTGTTCACCAGAGGGACATCTTCCTCAATGTGCAATAAAAGGACATCCTTTTACTGTCCACAACAGGGATGTCCTTCCCACTGTCCACCACAGAATGGTTCTCCCTGCCCTCCACCACAGGGAAAGTCTTCCCTCTGTCCAACATAGAATTTCTTTCCACTGTCCACCACAGGTTCATCTTCTCCACTGTCCACTAGAGAGACGTCCTTCCCATTGTTCACCACAAAGAGGTCCTTTCCGCTATCCACCACAAGGACATTCTCCCACTGTTCACCACATAGATGATGTCCTCTCCACTGTCCACCACAAGGATGTCCTCCGCACTTTAAAGAGGGATGTCCTCCCCACCTTCCACCACAGAGACATCCTACCCATGTCCACCACAGGGAGGTCCTCCCCATTGTCCAACATTGGGATGTACTCCCTTTGTCCACAAAATGGACATCCTTCAACTGTCCACAAAAAGGACATTATTCTCACAGTTTAACACAGGGATGTCATCCCCACTGTCCACTACAGGGACGTTCTACACACTGTACACTACAGGGAGGTCCACACAATTGTCCATCCCAGGGATTTCCTATCCACTGTCCGTCAGACAGAGGTCCTCCCCACTGTCCACCACAGAGATGTTCTCCTCTGTACCACAAGTACATCCATAAAACTGTCCACCAAAGGTTCATCTTCACCAATGTCCAGCACAGTGACATACTTCCCACTGTCCACCACAGGGACATTCTCCCCTATGTTCACTACAGAGTGGACCTCCCAACAGTCCACCACATGGACGTCTTTCACACTGTTCATCAAAGAAATATCCTCCTCACTTTGCATCACAGGGATATCCTCCTATGCACAATAGGGATGTCCTCACAACTGTGCACCAAAGGAATATTCTTTCCATGTCCACAACAGAGATGTCTTTCACACTGTAGACCACAGAGATGTCCTCCCTGCTGTCTGCCACAGGGACATTCTTCCCAATTTCCACCAAAGAAACGTCCTCCCCACTGTCCACCAAAAGGATGTCCTCCCCACCTTCTGCCACAGAGACATCCATCCCACTGTCCACAACAGATGTATCCTCCCCACTGTCCACCACAATGAGATCCTCCCAACTGTCCACCACAGGGACGTCCTTTCCACGGTCCACCAAACAGATGTCTTTCCCACTGTCCACCACAGGGACATCCTCCTGTGTACTAAAAGGACATCCTTGCCACTGTCCACAACATGGTTGTCCTCAACAATATGCACTACATGGAAGTCATCACCGCTGTCCACCCCACGAATATCCTCTACACAGTAAACCACAGGAACATCCTACCCACTGTCCACTACAGAAAGGTCCTCCACTCTGTCCACAACAGGAACATCCTTCTGCCTGTCCACTGCAGTGATTTCTTTCCCACTGTCCTCCAAACGGAATTCCTTTCCACTGTTGACAACAAAGATATCATTTAACAGGTCCACCATAGGGAAGTCCTCTTCACTGTCCACCACAGGGATGTCCTACCCCATATTCCACCAGAGTCTGGTCCTCCCCAATGTCCACCACAAGGACATCCTCATGTATACAAGAGGGTTGTCCTCACCACTGTGCACCACAGGGACATACTATCCATTGTCCACCAGAGGACGTCATTCCAAAGTTAGGTTCTCCATGCTGTCCACAACAGTGGCATCCTTACCACTATCCACCACAGAGTCGTCCTCACCACTGTCCACCACAGGGATGTCTTTCCCACTGTTCACCAGAGGGACATCTTCCACAATGTGCACAAAAGTGAAATAATTTTATTGTCCAACACAGGGATGTCCTTTCCATTGTCAATCACATGGACGTTCTTTCCACTTTTCACCAGAGATGTCCTTCCCACTGTCCACCACATGAACATTTTCATGTGTAATACAATGACATACATACCACTGTCCACAACATGGTTTTCCTCACCAGTGTCCACTACAGAGACATCCTCACCACTATCCACAACATGAATATCCTCCACACTGTAAACCACAGGGACATCCTTCACATTGTCCACCACAGGGAGGTCCTCCTCACTATCCACAACAGGAACATCCTATTGCCTGTCCACCACAGTGATGTCCTCCCCACGGTACAGCTCAGGGAAATCCTCCTGTGCACAACAGGGATGTTCTTATAACTGTAAATCCCAGAGTTGTCCTCTGCATTTCCCACTACAAGGACATCCTTCTTACTGCCCACCAAAGAGACATTCTCTTGTGCACCCCAGGAACTTTGTTCTTACTGTCTACAAGGCCGTCATCTGCATTGTTGACCACAGTGAAATCCTCTCTACTCTCCAACACAGTGACATCCTCCCAAATGTTTAAAAGAGGGATGTTCTTCCAACTATCAAACACAGTGAAGTTCTGCCCACAGAAAACAACAGGGACATCCTCCCCACTGGGTGCAACAGGGATATCCTAACCACTGTCCACCACAGAGATGTCTTCTGCAATCTACACCATATGGACATCCTTTTGACTCTGCAGCACAAGGACATTCTCCAGTGCACCACAGTAACATCCTCCCCACTATCCACCACAGAGAAATCCTCCCGACAGTCCACCACAGAGATATCCTCCCCAATGTCTACAACAGGGATGTTCTTCCCACAATTCAAAACAGAAAGGTCCTCTCTGCTGTCTACCACAGGCAGGTCCTTCCCTCTGTCCACCTCAGTGATAGCCTCCACTAGGACCATAACAGGAATGTCCTTCCAACTTTCCACCACAGCGACGTCCTCTCCACTATCCAAAAAAGGGTCATTTTTTCCCACTGTCCACCAAAAGTTCTTTTTTAGTGTCCAAAACAGGGACGTCCTTCCCATGGTCCACACCATATATGTCTTTCCAATGTCTATTACAAGGACCTCTTTTCCACTGTCCAACAGATGGAAGTCCTGTCTACTGTCCACCACAGGGTTGTCCTTTCCACTGTTCTCTAGAAGGATGCCCTCCAACTGTCCACAACAGGCATGCCCTTCCCATTGTCCACCACAGAAAGGTACACCCTGCTTTCCAAAACAGGAACATACTTCCCAATGTCCACTAAGTGTTGTCCTCTCCTATGTCCACTATAGAGACATCCTTCCCACTGTCCACCACATGGTGTTTCTCCCCACTGTCCACAAGAAGGACACGGTTCCCACTGTCCACCACACAAAGGTCCTTCGAAATGTCCAGGACATGGACATTTTTCGCACAATCCACAACATAAATGTCCTCCCCACAGTCCAACACATGGACATTTTCTCACTGTTCACACAGAAAGGTCCTCTCTACTGTCCACCACAGGGATGTCCTTACCACTGTCCAAAACAGTGACATCCTCCCCACTGTCCACAACAGGGATGTCCTTTCCATGTCCAACACAGAAAGGTCCTCCCCACTCTCCACCACTGGGATGACCTTCCCACTGTCCACCAAGTGACGTCCTCCCCTCTGTCCACAAGAGGGACATTCTTCCCACAGTTCACCACAAGGAGGTCTTTCCCAATGTCCACAACAGATATGTTCTTCCCACAGTCCACAACATAAATGTCCTTCCCACTGTCCACCACAGGGACCTCCTTCCCACTGTCCACCATAAGGAGGTCCTCTCTACTGTCCATCAAAGTGATGTCCTTTCCACTGTCCACCACAGGAACATACTACCCACTGTCCACCACGGGGAAGTCCTACCTTCTGTCTACCACAGGGATGTACTCCTCTATCTCCACCTCAGTTAGGTCCTCTCGAATGTCCTCCACAAGGATGTAATTTCAACTGTCCACCACAGAAATATTCTCCCCACTGTCCACAACAGGGATGTCTTTCCCACTGTCCAACACAGAGACATTCTACCCACTGCTCTCCACAGGGACATCCTACCCACTGTCTACCACAGTGATGTCCTTCCCACTATGCAACAAAGTAACATTCTTCCCACTGCCCAACAAGGTACATCTTTCAATGTCCACCACAGAGACATCCTCCCCACTGTCCACAATAAGGACGTCCTTCATAGAGTCCACCATAGAGAAGTACTCCCTGTTGTCCACCACAGGGATGTCCTACACACTGTCTACCACAGGGATGTCCTGCCCAATCTCCACCACAGTTAGTTCCTCTCCACTGTCCACCACAGGGACATCATTTCTAATGTCCACCACAGAAATTTCCTCCCCATTGTCCACCACAGGGACATCCTCCCCAGTGACCACCAAAAGGACGTCCTTTATAAAGTCCACCATAGAGAAGTCCTCCCTGTTGTTTACCAAAGGGATGCCCTTCCCACTGTCCACCACAGGGACATCCTCCAAATTGTCTACCACAGTGACATCCTTTTCACTGTTCACCACTGCGAAATCCTACCCACTTTGCACAATAGGGACATTTTCCTGTACACAACAGGGATATCCTCACCACTGTGCACCACAGGCACATCCTACTTTGCACATCAGAAATTTACAGAACACTTTCCAGCAAAGAGATGTCCTCTGCACTCTCCAGGACAGGGACATCCTCCACACTATCCACCAAAGAAACATCTTTCCCACTATTCACCACAGAGATGTCATCCCAAAAATCCAACACAGTAAACTCCTCTTCACTGACCACCACAGAGATGTCCTTCCCCCTGTCCATAATTGGTATGTCCTCCCCACTGTCCACCAGAGGGATATCCTTCCTACAATTCACCACAAGGAAGTCCTTCCTAATATCAACACCAGGAACTTCCATTTCATTGTACACAACCTAGATGTTCTTCCCACTCTCCACCACATGGACATCCTTCCCAATGTACACCTCCTGGATGTCTTTCCCACAACATAAATGTCCTCCCCACTGTCCAACACGTGGACCTTCTTCCCACTATTCACCACAGAATGGGCCTCTCTACTGTCCACCACAGGGATGTCCTTACCATTGTCCAAACCAGTGACATCCCCCCCACTGTCCACAAAAGTGATGTCCTTCCCACTGTCCACCACTGAATTGTTCCCCCCACTGTCCACCACATGGACGTCCTTTCCACCGTCCACCAAAGGGACGTCCTACCCCACAGTTCTCACAACTATCCACCAAAGGAACATCTTTCTCACTATTCACCACAGGAATGTCATCCCAAACGTTCAACACAGAAAAGTTCTCTTCACTGTACACAACAGGGATGTCCTTCCCCATGTCCACCACAAGGGTGTCCTCCACACTGTCCACCAGAGGGATATCCTTCCCACTGTTCACCACAAGGAGGTCCTTCCCTATATCAACAACAGGTACTTCCTTCCCACTGTCCACAACATAAATGTAATTCCCACTGTCCACCACAGTGTGTTTCTCTTTAATGTTCTCTACAGACATGTACTTTCCACTGTCCACAAAAGGGACGTTTTCCTTTGCACCAGAGAAACTTTCTCACCACAGTCCACTACAGAAACGCCCATACCACAGTCTACCACTGTGACAACCTTTACACTTTCCACCATGAGGGGGTCCACTCCACTGTCCAACACAGAAACATCCTTTCCACTGTTCACCACAGTGAAGTCCTTCCCAATAGCCACGACAGGGAGGTCCTCACCACTGTTTACAACAGGGACATTCTTTCCACTGTCCACCACGGAAACATGCTCATAACTGTCTATGAAAGGGACATCTTTACCACTGTCTACCACAGAGAGGTACTACCTGCTGTCCACCACAGGGACGTCCTTCACACTGTCCACCACAATAACATCCTCTCAGTTGTGTAAAACAGAAACCTCCTCCCCACTGTCCACCACAGGGATGTCTTATTTACTGTCCAGCACATGGACACCGTTTTGCTGTCAACAAAAGGACTTCCTTCCCACTGCTTACCACAGGGACGTCTTCCTAACTGTTCACCACACAAATATGTTCCCAACTGTCCACTACAGAAACATACATCTACACAAAAGGAACATACTGCCAACTGTCTTCCACAAGGGCGTCCATCCCACTGTCCACAACAGAAAGGTCCTATGCACTGTTCACCACAAGGACATCCTCCCAACTGTCCAACCCAAGAAGTTCCTTCCCCACAATCCACCACAGGGACGTTCTTAAAACTGTCCACCAAAGGGACATACGTCCTACTGTCTGCAACACGGACATCTTCCCCACTGTCCACCACAAGGACGTCCTTCCCAATGTTCACGAAAGGGATGTCCTAACCCACAGTCCACCAGTGTGTGGTCCTCCCCACTGTACGCCACAAAATCATCCTCCTGTGCACAACATGGTCATCCTCAACACAGTCCACCACAGGGATGTCCTTCCCACTGTTGACCAGAGGGACATCTTTCCCAATGTGCACAAAAGGGACATCCTTATAGCATCCACAACAGAGATGACCTACCCACTGTCCACCACAATGTCCTCCCTGCTCTCCACCACAGGACAGTCTTCTCATTGTCCACCATAGAAGGTTCTTTCCACAGTCCACCACAGGTACATCCTCTCCACTGTCCACCACAGGGACATTCTTCCCACTGTCCACCACAGAGATGTTCTACCCACTGTCCACAACAAGGATGTCCTCACACTTTAAACAGGGATGTCCTCCCCACTGTCCACCACAGAGACATCCTATCCATAGTAACCACAGGGAGGACCTCCCCACTGTCCTCCAAAGGGAAGTCCTTACCACTGTCGACCACAAGGACATCATTTCAACAGTCCACCACAGGGTAGTCCTCTCACTCTCCCCCAAAGGGATGTCCTTCCCACTGTACACCAGAGGGACATCCTCCGTTGCACAACAGGGATGTTCTTACCGCTTTCCACCCCAGAGATTTCATCTGCACTCCCACTACAAGGACATCCTTCTCACTGTCCACCAAAGAGACATTCTCTTGTGCACCACAGGAGCATTGTGCTTACTGTCCTCAAGGCCCCCATCCACACTGTCCAACACAGTGATATACTCTCCAAACTAAAAAACAGAAACATCCTCCCACTGGTCCAAAAAACGGATGTCTTCAACACAATCAAACACAGTGAAGTCCTTCCCACTGTAAACAACAGGGACATCCTCAACCCTATGCACCACAGGGACATCCTCCTGTGCACAACAGGGATGTCCTAACCACTGTCCACCACAGAGATGTCCTCCGTATTCTCCACCATATGGACATGCTTCCAAATATGAACCACAGGGACATTCTACAGTGCACCACAGTAACATCCTCCCCACTGTCCATCACAGTGAAATCCTCCCCACAGTCCAACACTGGGATGTCCTCCCCACTGTCTACAAAAGGGATGTCCTTCCCACTATTCACACCAAAAAGGTCCTCCCCTCTGTCCACCAAGAGGACGTCCTTCCCACTGTCCACCCTAGTGATATCCTCTACTCAGATCATAACAGGGATGTTCTTCCCACTGTCCACCACGAGGAGGTCCTTTCCCCTGTCAACCATAGGCACACCCTTCCCAATGTCCACCACAAAGAGGTCTTTCCTAATGTCCACAACATGGACGTCTTTCCCACAATCCACAATGTAAATGTCCTCCCCACTGTCCAACACATGGACCATCTTCCCACTGTCCACCACAGAATGGTCTCCCCACTGTCCACCACAGGGATGTCATTCCCACTGTCTACCACAGGGATGTCCTTCCCACCATCCACCAAAGAGATGTCCTTCCCACTGTCCACCACAGTGACATCCTGCAAATTGCAAATTGTCCACCACAGTGACATCCTGCAAATTGTCCACCACAGTGACATCCTTTTCACTGTTCACTGGGACATCTTACAAACATTGCAGAATATGGACATTTTCCTGTGCACAACAGGAATATCCTCTCCACTTTACACCACAGGGACATGCTCCTTTGCACACCAGGGATGTCAGCAAAACTCTCCACCACAGAGCTGACCTCTGCACTGTCCACGACAGGGATATCCTCCCGCATTATGCACCAAAGAAACATCTTTCCCACTATTCACCACAGGGATGTCAACCCAAATGTCCAACACAGAAAAGTCCTCTTCACTGTCCACTACAAGTATGTCCTTCCCCCTGTCCACCAGAGGTATATCCTTCCCACTATCCACCAAAGAATCATCTTTCCCACGATTCACCACAGGGACGTCATCCCAAACCTCCAACATAGAAAAGTCCTCTTCACTGTCCACCACAGAGATGTCCTTCCCCTGTCAACTACAGGGATGTCCTCCCCACTGTCCACCAGACGGATATCCTTCCCACTGTTCACCACAAGGAGGTCCTTCCCAATATCGACAACAGTGACTTCCTTCCCACTGTCCACAACATAAATATTTTTCCTTCTGTCCACTACAGTGTGTTTCTCTCTACTGTCCACCACAGAGATGTACTTTCCACTGTCCACCAAAGGGATGTTTACTTTGCACCAGGGAAACTTTCTCACCACAGTCCACCACAGAAACTTCCTCACCACTGTCCACCACTGTGACGTCCTTTCCACTTTCCACCATGAGAAGGTCCTCTCCACTGTTCACCACAGAAACATCCTTTCCACTGTTGACATCAGGGACGTCCGTACCCATAGCCATGACAGTAAAGTCCTCACCACTTTCCACAACAGGGATGTCCTTTCTACTGTCCAGCACAGAAACATCCTCACCACTGTCTATAAAGTACATCTTTACCACTGTCCTACACAGAAAGGTCCTCCCTGCTGTACACTACAAGGACATCCTTCACACTGTCTACAACAGTAACGTGCTCTCAGTTGTCCAAAACAGAATCATCCTCCCCACTGTCCACCACAGGGACTTCCTACTTACTGTCCACCACAGGGAGAACCTCCCCATTGTCTACAACAGTGATGTCCTTCCCATTGTCCACCACATGGACATTCTTTTGCTGTCCAGATAAAGGACTTCATTTCCACTGTTTACCACAGGGACATCTTCCTAACTGTCCACCACACAAATATGTTCCCAACTGTCCAAAGATGTACCAAAGGGACATCTTTTCCACTGTCCACAACACGAACATCATCCCCACTGTCTACCACATGGATGTCCTTCCCACTGTCCACCAGAGCGATGTCCTAATCCACAGTCCACCGGAGTGTGGTCTTCCCCACTGTCCACCACAAGGACATCCTCCGGTGCACAACAGGGTTGTCCTCACCACTGTAAACCACAGAGACATAATTTGTATTGTCCACCACAGGGACATCCTTCTCACTGTCCACCAAAGGGACATCCTTCACACTGTCCACCAAAGTGAGGTCCTCCCTGATGTCCACCACAAGGGCATCCTTACCACTGTCCACCACAGTGTCGTCCTCACCACTGTCTACCACTGGGATGTCCTCCTAACTGTATAAAACAGGGAAGTCTTCTCAACTGTAGGGAGAGTCTACCTCAGGGATGTCCTCTTTACTTATTACCATAGAAACTTTCTCCTCAGTTCCACCAGAGGAACATCCTGACCACTATCCACAAGAGGGACGTCCTCCCCACTCTCCAATACAGAAATATCTTCCCCACTGTCCACTACAGGGACATCCTTCCCACTGTCCATCACAGGGAGGTCCTCTCCACTGTCCACCACAGGCATGTCCACCACACTGTCCACCACAGGAAGGTCCTCTCCAATGTCCATCAAAAAAAAATCAAATACACTATCCACCACAGAAACATCCTCATTACTGTCCATCACTGGGACATCTATCCCACTGTCAACCACAGAGAGGTGTCTCTGTTGTCCACCACAGGGACATCCTTTTTACTGTCCAAAACAGTAATGTCCTCCCCAATGTCCAAAACAGGGATGTTCTCCCCACAGTCCACCCCATGTATGTCCTACACACTGTCCACCACACTGAGGTTCTTCATACTGTCAAAGACAGAGAGGTCCTCCCAGCTGTCTACCACAGGGACATCTTTCTCACTGTTCACCACAAGTATATCCTCCCCACATTGTACCACAAGGACATTCTCCTGTGCAAAACAGGGATGTCCTCACCCTTGTGCACCACAGGAACATCCTCCTGTGCACACTAAGGATGTCCTCACCACTGTCTACCCCAGAGATGTTCTCCACACTCTCCATGACAGGGATATCATACCCAATGTCCACCAAAGTGACATTCTCCTTTGCACCAGAAAACTGTCCTCTCCACTGTCCACCACAAGTCGTACTCCCCACTGTCCAACACAGGGACATAATCCCCACTGTTGACCAAAGGGAAGTCCTCTCCACTGTCCAAAACAGGGACATACTTCCAACTATCCACCACAGGGACGTCCTTCAAACTGTCCACCAGAAAGACATCCTTCCAATTGTCTACCACAAGGACATCCTTCCCAGTGACAACCAAAGTGACGACCACCCTACTGTCCACCACAGGGATGTTTTCCACACAGTTCAACACAGGGGCGACCTCACCAATGTCCACCACAGTGACATCCTTTCTGCTTCCCACCATAGGGAGATCCTAACCACTGTCCACAACATGGATGTCCTTCCCACTGTAATCCAAAGAAATGTCCTCCCCACAGTCCACCACAGGGACGTCTTTCCAACTGCGAATACATGGATATCCACCCCATTGTCCACCACAGGGAGGTCCTCCCAACCATCCACCACAGGGACGTCCTCCCCATAGTCCACCACATGGATGTCCTCCACAGTATAATCCACAGGGATGTCCTCCTCAGTGTGCACTACAGTGAAGTACTCACCACTCTATACCAGAGGGATGTCCTTCCCAGTGACCACCTCAGTGACTACCTACTCTCTTTCCATCACAGGGACATTCTACCCACTGTCCACCACAGAAAAGTTCTCCCTGCTGTCCACCACAGGGACATCCTTACCACTATTTACCACTGTGTTGTCCTCACCAATATCCACCACAGGGAAATCCTTCCTACTGTTCACCACAGGAACATCCTTTCCACTGTGCACCACAGGGACATTCTTCTGTGCATAACAAAAATGTTCTTACCACTTTCCATCACAGAGATGTCCTCTGCACTCTCCACTCCAGGGAAATATTTCCCACTGTCCACCAAAGAGACGTTTTCTTGTACACTACAGGTACGTCCTCACCACTGTCCACCACATTGATGTCCTCATCACTGTCCAGAACAGGGATTTCCTTACCACTGTCCACCACAGGGATATCCTCAACACTGTTCACACCAGGGACGTCCTTCTTCCTGTCTACCACAGGGATGTCCTCCCACTATCCACAATAAGATATCCTTCTCACTGTCCATGACAGGGATGTCATCCCAACTGTTCAACACAGAGAGATCCTCTTCACTGTCCACCACAGAGATGTCCTTCCCACTGTACATTACAGGTATGTCCTTCCAACTGTCCACCAGAGGGATATCCTTACCACTGTTAATCACAAGGAGGTCCTTCTCAATGTCCACAAAATGGATGTCCTTTTTACTGTTCACAACATAAACGTCCTTCTCACTCTCCAAAACAGGGACATCCTTTCAACTGTCTACCACAGGGAGGTCCTATCTACTGCCCACCACAGTGATGTCCTTTCCGCTGTCCACCACAGGTATGTCACTGTCCACATCAAGGACATCCTTCACACTGTCCACCACAGAAACCACCTCCACAATGTCCACCATGGAACATCCCACACTCTGTCAGCCACAGGGACATACTGCCCAATGTCCACCACAGGGATGTTCTCAACAATGTCCAACACAAAGTTGTCCTTGGCCCTTTTCACCACAGGGACATCTTTCCCCTGTCAACCACAAAGATGTCCACCCCACTGTCCAACACAGAGATGTTTCCCAACTGTCCACAACAGGGCGTCCACAACAATGTCTACCACAGGGCTGTTCTTTCCCATTGTTCAAAACAGAAACTTCCTCCCAACTGTGCACCACAGGGAAATCCTCCTGTGCACAACATGTTTGTCCTCATGACTGTGCACAACAGGGACATCTTCCAGTGCAGAACAGAGATGTCTTCACCACTGTCCACCTCAGAGATGTCCTCTGCACTCTCCAAAACAGAAACATTCTTCCCATGGTCCATCAAAATGACATTCTCCAGTGCACCACAGAATTGTCCTCACCACTGTTTATTGCAGGGATGACCTCCCCACTGTCCAGCACAGGGACACCCTCCCCACTGTCCACAACAGGTATGTCCTTCCCACTGTCCACCACAGGAACGTCCTTTCCACTGTCCAGCAAAGGGATGTCCTTTCCACTGTCCACCTCAGTGACGTCCTTTCCACTGTCCACCAAAGGGATGTCCTTCCCAAAGTCCACCACAGGGACGTTCTTCCAATTGTCCACCACATGGACATCCTCACCATTGTCCATCACATGGACGTCCTCACCACTGTCTACCACAAGGATGTCCTTCCCACTGTCCATCAAAGGGACATCCTTCCAATTGTTTACCACAGGGACATCCTCCAATTTGTCCACCACAGTGATATCCTTCCCCAGTCTACCACAGAGGCGTAAACCCAACTGTTCACCACAGAGATATTTCCCCGCTGTCCACCACAAAGTTGTCATCATCAATGTCCACCACTGAGTTGTTCTTTCCCACTGTTCAAAACATGGACATCCTCCCTACTGTGCACCACAGTAACATCCTTCTGTGCACAACAGGGTCATCCTCATGACTGTGCACCACAGGGATATCTTCCATTGCACACCAGAGACATCTTCACCACTGTCCACCTCAGAGATGTCCTCTGAACTCTCCAAAACAGGGACATCCTTCCCACGGTCCACCAAAGGTCACATTCTCTAGTGCACCACTGAAAGGTCCTAAGCAATGTTCACCAAAGGTATGTCCTCCCCACTGTCCACCACACAGACATCCTTCCCATTGTCTACCACAGGGACATCTTTCCCACTGTCCACAACAGGCATGTTCTTTCCCTTGTCCACCACAGGGACAATCTTCCCACTGCCCACCACAGGGACGTCCATCCCACTGTCCACCACAGGGACATCCTCCCAACTCTCCTCCCCAAGGAGTTCTTCCCCCAGAGTCCACCACAGGGAATGTCCTTCCCACTGTCCACCAAAGGGCCATACTTCCCACAGTCCACAACACAGACATCTTCCCCATTGTCCACCACATGGACGTCCATTCCACTGTCCACCACAGGGACATCCTACCCTGCAATCCACCTGAGTGTGGTCCTCCCCACTGTCCACCACAAGGACATCCTCAGGTGCACAACAGGGATGTCCTCACCACTGTCTACAACAGGGATTACTTTCCCACAATTCAAAACAGAAAGGTCCTTCCTGTTGTCCACCAAAGAGAAGTCCTTCCCTCTGTCCTCCTCAGTGATATCCTCCCCTCAGACCATAGCAGAGATCTCCTTCCCACTTTCCATACAGGGACGTCCTCCCTACTGTCCACAAGAGAGTCTTCCTTTCCAATGTCCACCAAAAGTTCTTTCCCAATGTCCTCAAAGGAATGTCCTTCCCACAGTCCACACCATATATGTCCTTCCAATGTCCACCACAGTGACGTTCTTCCCACTGTCCACCACAGGGAAGTCCTCTCTACTGTCCACCACACATATGTCCTTTCCACTGCTCACCACAGGGTTGTCCTCCACACTGCCCATAACAGGCGTGCTCTTTTCACTCTCCACCACAGGGACTTTTTTCCCACTGTCCACCACAGTTAGGTCCTCTCTACTGTCTACCGCAGGGATGTCCTTTCCACAGTCCACCAGAGGGATGCCCTCTGCAGTGTCCACAACAGTTATGTCCTTCCCACTGTCTACCACAGAAAGGTACACATTGCTGTCCACAACAGGAATGTACTTCCTAATGTCCACCTCAATGATGTATTTTCCACTGTCCATTACAGGGACGTCCTTCCCACTCTCTACCACATGGTGATCCACCTCACTGTCCACCAGAGGGACATGCTTGCCACTTTTCACTACACGGGTGTCCTTCACAATGTAAAAAACATGTAAGTTCTTCCCACATTCCACAACATAAATGTCCTTCCCAGTCTCCACCACAGGGACCTTCTTCACAGAGAGGTCCTCTCTACTATCCACTGCAGGGATGTCCTTACCACTGTCCACCTTGTCCACCTAAGTGACGACATCCCCTCTCTCCACCACAGGGACATCCTTCCCACTGTGTGCCACAGGGAGTTTCTTCCCAATGTCCCCCAGAGGAACATCCTTCCCACTGTTCACCACAATGAGGTCTTTCCCAATGTCCACAACATATATGTCATTCCCGTGTCCTCCACAGGGACCTCCTTCTAACTGTCCACCACAGGGAATTCCTGTCTACTGTCCACCACAGGAATGGTTTTTCCACTGTTCACCAAAGAGACATCCACTGCACTGTACACAACAGGCATGTCCTTCCCACTGTCCACCACAGAAAAAAACACCCTGCCCTCCACAACAGGAATGTACTTCACAATGTCCACTAAATGATGTCCTCTCCTCTGTCCACCACAGAGACATCCTTCCCAATGTCCACTACATGGTGTTCCTTCCCACTGTCTATGAGAGAAACATGCCTCCCACTGTCCACTACACGGAGGTCCTTCCCAATGTCCACAACATAGAATTTCTTCCCACAATCAAAAACATAAATGTCCTCCCTGTTGTCCAACACATGGACCTTCTACCCACTGTTCCCCACAGAAAGCTCACTCTACAGTCCACCACAGTTATGTCCTTAACACTGTGCAAAACAGTGACATCTCCCCTCTGTCCACAACAGGGATGTCCTCACCACTGTCTACAACAGGGTTGTCCTTCCCACAATTCAAAACAGAAAGTTCCTCCCTGTTGTCCACCAAAGGGAAGTCCTTCCCTCTGTCCACCTCAGTGATATCCTCCCCTCAGACCATGACAGGGATGTCCTTCCCGCTGTCCACCACAAAATCTTTCCCATTGTACACAACAGGGACGCCCTTCCCACAGTCTACAAAACATATGTCCTTCCAATGTTCACTATAGGGACCTCTTTCCCACTGTCCATCACTGGGAAGTCCTCCCTACTGACCACAACAGGCATGTCCTTTCCACTGTACATCACAGTTATGTCCTCCGCACTGTCCACAACAGGCATGACCTTTTAACTCTCCACCACAGGGACCTCCTTTTCACTGTCCACAACAAGGAAGTCCTTTCTACTGTGCACCACAGGGATGTCCTTTCCACTGTCAACCACAAGGATGTCCTCCCCACTGTCTACAACAGGGTTGTCCTTCCCACAATTCAAAACAGAAATGTCCTCCCTGCTGTCCACCACAGGGAAATCCTCCCCTCTGTCCACAAGAGGGACATTCTTCACACAGTTCACCACAAGGAGGTCTTTTCCAGTGTCCACAACAGAGATGTTCTTCCCACAGTCCACAACATAAATGTTCTTTCCACTGTCCACCACAGGGACGTCCACTCTACTGTCAATCAAAGTGATGTTTTTTCCACTGTCCTCCAGAGGGACATCCTTCCCACAGTCCACAGTTATGTCCTCCCCACTGTCCACAGCAGGGATGTTCTTTACATTGTCCACCAGAGGGATGTACTCCACAGTTTCCACCAGAGGTATGTACTACCCACTGTCTACCACAGGGACGTCCTACCCACTGTCTTACACAGGGAGGTCCTCCCAAATCTTCACCACAGGTAGGTCCTCTCCACTGTCCACCACAGGGACGTCATTTCAACTGTCCACCACAGAAATATTCTCCCCTGTCTCCACAACAGTGATGTCCTTCCCAAGGTCCACAACAGAAAAGTCCACCCCGCAGTCCACCACAGAGATGTCCTTCCCACTGTCCACCTAAGTGATGTCCTCCCCTCTGTCCACAAGAGAGACATTCCTCCCACAGTTCACCACAAGGAGGTCTTTCCCAATGTTCACAACAGAGATGTTCTTCCCACAGTCCAAAACATAAATGTCCTTTCCACTGTCCACCACAGGGACCTCATCCTACTGTCCACCACAGGGACGTCCTCTCCACTGTCCACAGCAGGGATGTTGTTTAAACTGTTCACCACAGAGACGTCCCCCCAGGTTCCACCACAGGAACATACTACCCACTGTCTTCCACAGGGAGATCCTTCCAAATCATCACTACAGGCGTCATTTCAACTGTCCACCACATAAATATTCTCCCAAGTGTCCAAAACAGTGATGTCCTTCCCATTGTCCACCACAGAGATGTTCTACCCACTACCCTCCACAGGGACATCCTACCCACTGTCTACCATAGGGATGACGTTCCCACTGTCCATCAAAGTGACGTTCATCCCACTGTCCACCAAAGGTACATCTTTCAACTGTCCACCAGAGAGGCAACCTACCCAGTGTCCACCACAAGGACATCCTTCCCACTGACCACCACAAGGACGTCCTTCATACAGTCCACCATAGAGAAGTCCTCCCTGTTGTCCACCAAAGGGATGTCCTTTCCATGGTCAATCAAGGGACATCATCCAAATTGTACACCACAGTGACTTCCTTTTTCACTGTTCACCACTGGGACATACAACTCACTATGCACAACAGGGACAATTTCCTGTGTACAACAGGGATATCCTCAACACTGTGCTCCACAGGGACATCCTCCTTTGCACACCAGGGATGTCAGCAACACTCTCCACCACAGAGAAATCATCTGCAATGTCCACTACAGGGACATCCTCCCCACTATCCAACAAAGAAACGTCTTTTCCACTATTCAACACTGGCATGTCATCCCAAATGTCCAACACAGCAAACTCATCTTCACTGTTCACCACAGGAATGTCCTTCCCACTGTCCACCAAAGTGACATCCTCCCCTCGGTCCACAAGAGGGACATTCTTCCCACAGTTCACCACAAGAAGGAATTTCCCAATGTCCACAACAGAGATGTTCTTCACACTGTCTACAACATAAATGTTCTTCCCACTGTCCACCACAGTGTGTTTCTTTCTACTATCCACCACAGAGATGTACTTTCCACTGTCCACTAAAGGGATGTTTATCTTTACACCAGAGAAACTTCCTTACCACTGTCCACCACAGAAACATCCTCACTACTGTCCACCACTATGACATCCTTTCCACATTCTACCATGAGGAGGTCCTATCCACTGTCCACCACAGAAACATCCTTTCCACAGTTCACATCCGGGATTTAATTCCCAATAGCCATGACAGGGAGGTCCTCACCACTGTCTACAAGAGGGATGTCCTTTCGACTGTCCACCACAGAAACATCCTCATCACTGTCTATTACAGGGACATCTTTACCACTGTCCAGCTCAGTGACGTCCCTCCTGCTGTCCTCCACAGGAATGTCCTTCACATTGTCTACCACAGTAGCGTCCTTTCAGTTCTCCAAAACAGAAACGTCCTCCCCACTGTCCACCACAGGGACATCCTACTTACTGTCCACGACAGTGAGAACCTCCCCAGTGTCTACAACAGGGATGTCATGCCCATTGTCCACTATATGGACATCCTTTCACTTTCCACAAAAAGGAATTCTTTCCCACTGTTTACCACAGGAAGGTTTTCCTAACTGTCCACCACACAAATATTTTCACAACTGTTCACTACAGAAACATCCATCCCACTGTACACAACAGAGACATACTCCCCACTGTCTTCCACAAGGATGTCCATCCAACTGTCCACAACAGAAATGTCCTACCCACTGTCCACCACAGGGACATCCTCCCAACTGTCTAACCCAAGGAGTTCCTCCCCACAGTACACCAAATATACGTCCTTCCCACTGTGACCAAAGGGACATCCATCTTACTGTCCACAACGTGGACATCTTCCCCACTGTCCACCACATGGATGTCCTTCCCACAGTCCACCACAGTTACGTCCTACCCCACAGTCCT
Organism: Arvicanthis niloticus; assembly: GCF_011762505.2. NCBI lineage: Eukaryota > Metazoa > Chordata > Mammalia > Rodentia > Muridae > Arvicanthis > Arvicanthis niloticus. The sequence continues at coordinate 649,229 of NW_023044983.1, forward strand.
CCAGAGTATGGTCCTCCTCACTGTCCACCACAAGAATTTCCTCCTGTGTACAACAGGTGTGTCATCACCACTTGGCACCACAGGGACATACTTTTCGTTGTGCACCACAGGGACGTTTTTACCACTGTCCATCTAAGTGAGGTCCTCCCTGCTGTCCACCATAGGGGCATCCTTACCACTCTCCAACAGTGTCGTCCTCACCACTGTCTGCCACAGTGATGTCCTTTCCACTGTTCAACAGATGGACGTCTTTCCCAAAGTGCACAAAAGTGACATCCTTTTACAGTCCACAACAGGGATGTCCTCCCCACTGTCCACCAAAAGGTCTTTCTCAATGTCCAAAACAGGGATGTCCTTCCCACAGACCACACCATATATGTCCTTCCAATATCCACCACAGGGACCTTCTTCCCACTGTCCATCACAGTGAAGTCCTCTCTACTGTCCACCACAGGGGTGTCCTTTCCACTGTTCACCACAGGAATGTCCTCCGCACTGTCCAAAACAGGTATGTCTGTTTCACTCTCCTCCACAGGGACCTCCTTCCCACTGATCACCAAAGGGAAGTCCTCTCTACTGACCAACACTGGGATGTCCACTGCACTGTCCACAACAGGCATGTCCTTCCCTCACTAAAGAAAGATACACATTGCTGTCCACAATAGGAACGTACTTCCTGATGTCCACCTTAATGATGTCCTTTCCTCCTTCCAACACATGGATATCCTTCCCACTGTCCACCACATTGTAGTCCTCCCCACTGTCCACCAGAGTGACATGCTTACCACTGTAGAACACACAGAGGTCCTTCCCAATGTCCACAACATGTACATTCTTCCCACAATCTACAACCTAAATGTCCTTCCCATTCTCCAACACAGGGTACTTCTCTACTATCCACAACAGGGATGTCCTTACCACTGTCCACATAAGTGATGACATCCCCTCTCTCCACCACAGGGAAATACTTTCCACTGTACACCACAGGGAGTTCCTTCCCAATGTCCACCAGAGGGACATCCTTCCCACTGTTCACCAAAAGGAGGTCTTTCCAAATGTCCACAACTGAGACGTCCTTCCCACAGTCCACAACATATATGTCCTTACAATTTCCACCACAGCGAATTCCTTCTCACTGTCCACCACAGGGAAATCCTCCCTAATGTCCACCACAGGGATGTCCTTTCCACTGATCACCAAAGGACGTCCTAAGCACCGTCCACAACAGGCATGACCTTCCCACTTTCCACAAGAGGGATATCCTTCCCACTGTTCACCACAAGGAGGTCCTTCCCAATATCGACAAAAGGGACTTCCTTCCCACTGTCCACAACATAAATGTTAGTCCCATTGTCGCTCACAGTGTGTTTCTCTCTACTGTCCAACACAGTGATGTACTTTCCACTGTCCACCAAAGGGACGTTTTCCTTTGCACCACAGAATCTTCCTCACCACTGTCCACAAGAGTAACGTCCTCACCACTGTCCACCACTGTGATGTCCTTTCCACTTTCCACCATGAGGAGGTCCTCTACAATGTCTACCACAGAAAGATCCCTTCCACTCTTCACCACAGAGACTTCCTTTCCAATATCCACGACAGGGAGGGTCCTCACCAGTGTCCACAACAGATAGGTCTTTTCCACTGTCCACTACAGAAACATCCTCATCAAAACAGAAATCAAATCAAATCAAAATCAAAAACAGAAATATCCTCATCACTGTCTACCACAGGGACTTCCTACTTACTGTCTACCACAGGAAGAACATACCAGGTGTCTACAACATGGACATCCTGCTTTTGCTGTCCAGAAAAAGGACTTCCTTCCCACTGTTTACAACAGGGATGTCTTCCTTACTGTCCACCACACAAATATTTTCCCAACTGTCCACTACAGAAACAGCCATCCCACTGTTCACAACAGGGACATACTCCCCATTGTCCTCCACAAGGATTTCCATCCAACAGTCCACAAAAGAAAGGTCCTACCCACTGTCCACTACAGGGACATCCTCCCAACTGTCCACACCAAGGAGTTCCGCCCCTACAGTCCACCACATGAACGTCCTTCCCACTGCCCACCAAAGGGACAACCTTCCCACTGTCTACAAAACAGACACCTTCCCCACTGTCCACCACATGGACTTCCTTCCCACTGTCCACCACAGAGATATCTTACCCCACAGTCTACCAGAGTGTGGTCCTCCCTACTGTCTACCACAAAGACATCCTCCTTTGCACAACAGGGATGTCCTCACCACTGTGCACCACAAAGACATACTTTGCATTTTCCACCACAGGGACGTCCTTTCCACTGTCCACCAAATTGAAGTCCTACCTGCTGACCACCACAGAGGCATCCTCACCACTGTCTAACACAATGTTTTCTCTTCATTGTACAAAAGAAAGAATTACTCACCACTGTACACCTCAGTGATGTCCTCTTTACTTACCACCACAGAAACTTTCTCCCCAGTGTTCACCAGAGGAACACTCTCATCACTGTCCACCAGAAAGATGTCCTTCCAACTTTCGACCACAGGGACCTCCTCCCAAGTGTTAACCAAAAGGACATCCACACCACTGAACAACACAGGGATATTTTCCACACAGTCCAACACAGGGGCGTCCTCACCAATGTCCACCACAGAGACATCCTTCCTACTGTCCACCACAGGGAGGTCCTCCCCACTGACCACAACATGGATGTCTTTCCCACAGTAAACCAAAGAAATGTCCTTCCCACAGACCACCACAGGGACGTCATTCCAACTCTTGACTACATAGACATCCACCCCACTGTCCACTACAGGGAGGTCCTCCCCACAGTCCACCACAGGGATTTCCTTTCCATAGTCCAACACATGGATGTCCTCCACAGTATAATCCACAGGGATGTACATTTCAGTGTACACTACAGTGAAGTACTCACCACTCTATACCACAGGGATGTCCTTCCCACTGACCACCTCAGTGACTACCTCCCATCTTTTCATCACAGGGACATCTTACCCACAGTCCACCACAGAAAGGTCACCCCTGCTGTCCACCACAGGGACATCCTTAACACTATTTACCACAGGGTCATCCTAACCAATGTCCACCACAGGGAAATCCTTTCCACTGTTCACCACAGAAACATCCTTTCTACTGTACACCACACGGACATTCTTCTGTGCATAACTGACATGTTCTTACCACTGTTCATTGCAGAGATGTCCTCTGCACTATCCACTCCAGGGAAATCCTTCTCACTGTCCACCAAAGAGATGTTTTCTTGTGCACCACAGGAACGTCCTCCCCACTGTCCACAAGGCCATCATCCCACTGTCCACCACAGTAAAATTCTCTCACCAATGTCCACTGCAGAGACGTCCTTCCCATGGTCCACCACAGGGATTTCCTCCCAAAGGTCAAACACAGGGACATCCTTCCCACTGTAAACCACAGGGACAACCTCCCAACTGTGCATCACAGGAACATCCTCTATTGCACAACAGAGATGTCCTCATGAATGTGCACCACAGGAACATCTTCCGGTGCACACCACAGACGTCCTCACCACTGTCCACCCCTGAGATGTCCTCTGCACTCTCCAAAACAGGGATATCCTTCCCACGGTCCACCAAAATAACATTTTCCTCTGCACCACAGAAACGTCCTCATCACTGTCCACCACCGGGATGTTCTTACCACTATCTACCACAGGAACATCATTCACATTGTTCAACACAGGGACATCCTTCTGCCTGTCCACCACAGAGATGTCCTCCCCACTCTCCAAAAAAGACATCCTTCCCACTGTCCACCACAGGGATGTCATCCCAACTGTCCAACACAGAGAGTTCCTCTTCACTGTCCACCACAGAGATGTCCTTCCCACTGTCCACCAAAGTGATATCCTCCACACCCTGCTGTCCACAACCAGAACGTACTTACTAATGTCCACTTCAATGATATCCTTTCCACTGCCCACTACAGGGACATCCTTCCCACTGTCCACCACATGGTGGTCCTTCCCACTGTCCACCAGAGGGACATTCTTGCCACTGTAGATCACATGGAAGTCTTTCCCAATGTCCACAACATGTACGTCCTTCCCCCAATCCACAACATAAATGTCCTTCCCACTCTCAACCACAGGGACCTTCTTCCCACAGTTCACCATAGTAAGGTCCTCTCTAATATCCACCACAGTGATATCCTTACCACTGTCCACGTAAGTGATGACCTCCCCTTTCTCCAACACAGGGACTTCCTTCCCACTGTAAACCACAGGAATATCCTCCCCACAGTGCACCACAGGTACATCCTCCTGTGCACAACAGAGATTTCCTCACAAATGTGCACCACAGGGACATCTTCTGGTGCACACCATAGACAGCCTCACAACTGTCCACCCCAGAGATGTCTTCTGCACTCTAAAAAACAGGGACATCCTTCCCATGGTCCACCAAAATAAAGTTTTCCTGTGCACCACAGAAAAGTCCTCACCACTGTCCACCACAGAGACGTCCTCCACACTGTTCACAACATGGATGTTCTTACCACTCTCCACTACTGGGACATCCTCCACACTGTTCACAAATGGGATGTCTTTCTGCCTGTACACCACAGGGATGTCCTCCCCCCTCTCCACAAAAAGACATCCTTCCCACTGTCCACCACAGGGATGTAATCGCAACTGTCCAACACAGAGAGTTTCTCTTCACTGTCCACCACCGTGATGTCCTTCCCACTGTACATTACAGGGATGTCCTCCCAACTGTGCACCAGAGGGTTATCCTTCCCACTGTTCACCTCAAGGAGGTCCTTCCTAATGTCCACAAAAGAGACGTCCTTCTCACTGTCCAAAACAGAGACATTTTTCCCACAGTCTATCATAGGGAGTTCCTATCTACTGTCCACCACAGTGATGTCCGTTCCACTGTCCCCAATAGGGATGTCCTCCTCACTGTCCATGACAAGGACATCCTTCCAACTGTCAACCACAGAAACCACCACCCCAGTGTCCACTACGGGAACATCCTACACTCTGTCTGCCAAAGTGACATCCTGCCCAATGTCCACTACATGGATGTTCTGACCAAAGTCCAACACTGTGTTTTCCTCAGCACTCTTCACCACAGGAACATCTTTCCCACATCAACCACAAAGATGTCTATCCCACTGTCCACCACAGAGGTGTTTCCCCACTATTCTAATAGGGGCATCCTCAACAATGTCCACCACAGGGGTGTTCTTTCCCATTGTTCAAAACAGGAACATCCTCCTTAATGTGCACCACAGGGACATCCTCCTGTACACAACAGGGTAGTTCTCATGACTGTGCACCACAGGGACATCTTCCAGTGCACAACAGGGACATCTTCACTACTGTCCAACGCAGAGATGTACTCTGCACACTCCAAAACAGGGGCATTCTTCCCATGGTCCACCAAAATGATGTTCTCCAGTGCACCACAGAAACATCCTCACCACTGTATACAACATGGATGACCTCCCCACTGTCCAGCATAGAGACATACTTCCCACTTTCCACAACAGGGTCGTCCTTCCCATTGTTCACAACAGGGATATCCTTCTCACTGTCCACAACAGGGACGTCCTTCTCATTGTCCACAAAAAGAATATCTTTCCCACTGTCCACAAAAAGGACGTCCTTCCCACTGTCCACCACATAAATATCCTCCCCACTGTCCACAACATGGATGTCCTTACCACTGTCCACCAAAAGACATTCTACGCACTGCCCTCCACTGGGACATCTTACCCAGTGTCTATCACAGGGACATCCTTCCCACTGTCCACCAAAGGGACATCCTTCACACTGTCCACCAAAAGTACATCTTTCAACAGTCCACCTAAGTGGTGACTTTCCCTCTGTCCACCACAAGGGAATACTTCCCAAAGTCCACCACAGAGAATTCCTCCACAATGTCAACCAGAGGGACATCCTTCCCACTGTTCACCACAAGGGGGACTTTCTCAATGTCCAAAACAGGGACATCCTTCCAATAGTCCACAACAAATATGTCCCTCAAAATGTCCACCACAGGGACCTCCTTCTTACTGTCGACCACAGGGCAGTTCTCTCTACTGTTGACTACAGGTATATTCTTTCGACTGTCCACCACAGGACTGTCCTCCGCCCAGTCCACAAAAGGCATGAACTTTCCATGGTCCAAAACAGGGACCTTCTTCCCACTATCCACCACAGGGAAGTCCTCTCTAAGGTCCACCACAAGGATGTCTTTTCCACTATCCACCAAATGGACATCCTCCGCACTGTCCACAACAGGCATATTTTTTCCACTGTCCACCACAAAAAGGTACACCCTTCTGTCCACAACAGGAACATATTCCCCAATGTCCAGTAAATGATGTCCTATCCTATGTCCACCACAGAGACATCATTCCCACTGTCCACCACATTGTGTTTCTCCCCACTGTCCACCAAGGGACATGCTTCCCACTGTCCACTACACAGAGGTCCTTTACAATGTCCACAACATGGACGTCCTTCCCACAATCTACAACATAAATGTCCTCCCCTCTGTCCAACTCATTGACCTTCTTCTCAATGTTCACTACAGAAAGGTCCTTTCTACTGTCCACCACAGGGATGTCCTTACCACTGTCCAAACCAGTTGTCCTTCCCACTCTCCACTTAAGTGACATCCTCCCCTCTGTCCACAAGAGGGACATTCTTCCCACAGTTCACCACAAGGAAGTCTTTCCCCATGTCCACAACAGAGATGTCCATCCCACAGTAAAAAACATAAATGTCCTTCCCACTGTCCACCACAAGGACCTAATTTTCACTGTCCATGACAGGGATCTCCTCCCCACTGTCTACCACATTGTGGTCCTCCCCAATCTCCACCACAGATAGGTCCCCTCCAGTGTCCACCACAGGGACATCATTTCAATTGTCCACAACAGAAATAATCTTCCCAATATCCACAACAGGGATGTTCTTCACACTGTCCACCACAGAGATGTTCTACCCATGGCCCTCCACAGGGATATCCTACCCACTGTCTACCAGAGGGATGTCCTACCCATGGTCCACCAAAGGGACGTTCTTTTCACTGTCCACCTATGGTACACCTTTCAAATGTCTACCACAGAGACATCCTTCCCACTGACCACCACAAGGATGTCCTTCATACTGTCCACCATAGAGAAGTCCTCCCTGTTGTCCAATAAGGGATGTCTATCCCACTGTTCATCACAGGGACATCCTCCAAATTGTCCACAGTGATATCCACTTCACTGTTCACCACTGGGACATCTTACCCACCTTGCCCAACAGGGACATTTTCCTGTGCACAACTGGGACATTCTCCTTTGCCCAACAGGGAGGTCAGCAACACTCTCCAATCCAGAGATGTACTTTGCACTCTCCACAACAGGGACATCCTCCCCAATATCCACCAAAGAAATGTCTTTTCCACTATTCACCACAGGGATGTCATCCCAAAGGCCCAACACAGAAAAGTCCTCTTCACTGTCCACCACAGAGATGTCCTTCCCCTTATCCTCCACAGGGATATCCTCCCCACTGTCCACCAGAGGGATATTCTTCCCACTGTTCACCACAAGGAGGTCCTTCCCAATATCAACAACAGGGACTGCCTTCTCACTGTCCACAACATAAATGTTCTTACCACTGTCCACCACAGTGTGTTTGTCTCTATTGTCCACCACAGAGATGTACTTTCTACTGTACACCAAATGGAAGTTATCCGTTGTGCCAGAGAAACTTCCTCACCACTGTCCACAACAGAAACGTCCTCACCACTGCCCACCACTGTGACGTCCTTTCCACTTTCCATAATGAGGAGGTCCTCTCCACTGTCCACCACAGAAACTTCCTTTCCACTGTTCACCACAGGGACATCCTTCCCAATAGCCATAACACGGAGGTCCTCACCACTGTCCACAACAGGGACGTCCTTTCCACTGTCCACCACAGAAAAATCCTCATCACTGTCTATCACAGGGACATCTTTACAACTGTCCACCACAGAAAGGTCCTACCTGCTGTCCACTACAAGGACATACTTCCCACTGTCCACCAAAGGACATCCTTCCCACAGTTCACAACACAATTTCTCCACTATCTACCATATGGACGTCCTTCCCTCTGTCCAACACAGGAACATCCTAACCCACAGTCCACCAGAGTGTGGTCCTCTCCACTGTCCACCACAAGTACATCCTCCTGTGCACAACAGGGATGTCCTCACCACTGTGAACCACACGTCCCTACTTTGCATTGTCCACCACAGGGACGTCATTCCCACTGTCCACCAAAGTGTGGTCCTCCCTGCTGTCCACCAGAGGGGCCTCCTTATCACTTTCCACAACAGGGTCATCCTTACAACTCTCCACCACAGGGATGTCCTTCCCCCTCTTCACCGAAGAAAAAAAAAAAGAAAGCGGGATATCTTCCCTAATATGCACAAAAGGAACATCCTTTTACTTTCCACAACAGGGATGTCCTTCCCACTGTCCACAACAGAGAGGTCCTCCCTGCTCTCTACCATAGGGACAGTCTTCTCACTGTCCTCCATAGAATATTCTTTCCACTGTCCACCACAGTTACATCCTCTCCATTGTTCACCATAAGGACATCCTTCACACTGTAATCCACAGAGAGGGGCTTTCCACTGTCCAACACAGAGACATCCTCCCCAAAATTCACTACAGGGTGGACCTCCCCACAGTCAACCACATGGATGTCTTTCCCACTTTCCACCAGAGAAACATAATCTTCACTTTGCACCACAGGGACATCCTCCTATGCACAACAAGGACATCCTCACAACTGTGCACCACAGGAATATTCTTTCCACTGTCCACAACAGTGATGTTTTTCCCACTGTAGACCACAGAGATGTCTATCCTGCTGTCCACCACAGGGAAATTCTTACCACTTTTCATCAAAGAAATGTCATCTCGACTGTCCACCAAAGTGATGTCCTCCCCATATTCTGCTACAGAGATGTCCAAGCTGCTGTCCACAACAGAAATGTACTCCCCACTGTCCACCACACTGAGGTCCTCCCAATTGTCCACAACAGGGACATCCTCCTGTGTACTACAAGGACATACTTACCACTGTCCACAACATGGTTGTCCTAAACAATATGCAATACAGGGATGTCCTCACCACTGTTCACCACACGAATATCCTCTGCAGTGTAATCCAAAGGGACATCCTACCCAATGTCCACCAAATGTAGGTCCTCCTCTCTGACCACCACAGTGATGTTTTCCCCAGTCCTCCCAAGTGATTTCCTTCTCACTGTCGACCACAAAGATGTCATTTCAAGGGTCCACCACAGGGAAGTCCTCTTCACTGTCCACCACAGGGATGTACTTCCCACTGTACACCACAGGGATACCCTCATGTGCACAACAGGGATGCCCTAAACACTGTCCACCACAGAGATGTCCTCCACACTCTCGACCATATGGATATACTTCCAACTATGCACCACAGGGACATTCCCAAGTGCACCACAGTAACAACCTCCCCACTCTCCATCACAGTGAATTACTCCACCACAGGGATGTCCTCCCCACTGTCTACAACAGGGATGTCCTTCCCAGAATTCAAACAGAAAGGTCCTCCATGCTGTCAACCACATGGACCTTTGCTCTGTCCACCTCTGTAATATCCTCCTGTCAGAACATAACAGTGATGTCCTTCCAACTATCCACCACATGGATGTCCTCCCCACTGTCCACAAGAGGGTCATCCTTCCAACTGTCCACCAAAAGTTCTTTCTCAATGTCCACAACAGGGACGTCCTTCCCAAAGTCCAAACCATATATGTCCTTCCAATGTCCACAACAGGGACCTCCTTCCCATTGTCCATTGTTGGGCCTAACACAAGGTCTAATCTCCATTTCACCTCCACCCTTCAGTCATGTACACAGGTGGAGGGCGTGAACAGGCCCTAGAGAGATTTACATACTAATGAGGTACCTGAAGGCCAGAGGTGGAGCCAATTAAACATTCCTCCCCAGCCCCTCCCCCCTTCTCCCCTCCCCTTTTAACTCAGGTCGATCCTGGGTTTGAGGGCATGCATCCAGATCCGTCCACAGTTCGCCATGTGAATAAACCAGTTTTGGAAACCCAAGGGCTTCCTCGTGTGTTGGGGCTGCGCCGCTATGAGGAACCGTGAGGAGCCAGGGAGAGACTTTTAGTTAATGAACAGCCGGGGCCCAACTTCCAGCTGGAGAAACCCAGAGCGTTCCCAGCCGACTACCCACAGCATGGCAGGAGGAACCGCGGGATCCCCAAGCCTTTTTTTTCCCCACATCTGGCGCCTCAAACGTGGGGCCTTGAAAGCCACACAACCACGCAGCTACTGATACCGCGGGAAGGGTAAGCCCCGAACTCTTGAAACAAGAAATCTGTTTTTTCCTCCTGTGTTTCAGTCGGAAGCCATCGCGCGGATTTAAGTAAGCCAAGGGAGCCTTTGCTACCTCCTGGCCAGGGCCACTCTCTGGTGCTGGTTCAAAGCTTCCCTGGCCTCTGCGTAAATCCCGAGAGCCCGCAACGGGCATTGACAAAGACTCTATCTAGACTCTCTCTAAAACAAAAAGAAATCTGGTGACGCAGCAGCCATTTAAAAGCCATAAGGGCGGCTGCCAGTTCTTAAATCTGCGGGAAGGCTTGGCGCTCTTGGACCATTGTGGAATCCCCCAAAGCCAATAGGCCAAGGGAACGTTCCCATTGGACAAGGCGTTTCTCCTCTTTTCTATCATGGGAAACTCCACCTCACGTAAATATTCACCCCAAGCCAGGCAAATATATTCTTTACTAAAGACCCATGGGATAAGAATAGGCAAAAAGCAAGCCTCCTTGTTTTGGGAGGAAGTCCTTCAGATAGCACCAAGCATGGCAGAGGATAATATTTACAGTCCAGACTCTTGGAGCAAAGTAGCTTCCCTTATCAAAAACAGAGATAAAAAACCCCCTTGTGAGTTTTTGCCGATCTTAGCTGCAATTCGGCAATGTATAAGACCATCGAAAATAGGACAGACTGAGAACAACACAGCTCCTGGGGCCCCTCAGTTAAATGAACCCAAAAACCAAGGCCCCAAAAGTCACCTGGTTTCAGACCTTGAGGCCCTTACCCAACTAATAAGAGAAATAAAATCCATATACCCACCCCTTCCCCCTTATGCCTTGGAGGAAATGAAACCATGTGCTCCTCCTGTCCCTCCCTCCCCCATCCAAAGGCAAGGCTTCATTAAAATACCAAAGGAGCTTTCCCCTGCCTTCCCTCTTACCTCCCAACCAAAGAGAGATAAGTCCCCTCCCCCTCCTCTTAGCAGCAAAATTAGCAGTCCTTCAAAATCCATAGATAAAACCCAAACTGCTCAAACATTCCCAGTTAATATCCACCCCACTCGAACTAAACCACTTAAATGGCACCCTATCCAAGCCTCCGACCTAAAAGAACTCAGGCAGGCAGTGAAGGAAGATGGCATTCATGCACCGTGGACAAAATCCCTCCTACAGAGCCATATTGCCAACTTAAACACCCCCCAAGATTGGAGAGATATTTGCCGTTCTGCCCTTCCTGATCCAATGTTTCTAGAATGGGAGGCGTATTATCATGATGAGTGTCTTCAGCAAGTCAGGCAAAACCAGGGAAGGGAAGATGACACTCCATGGGGTTTTAAAGAACTCTTTGGCCAGGAAGATTTCTCTACTGGGGCACAACAGGCAAGTCAGCCAGCAGGCTACTATGACCAGGTCCGCCTCTGTGCCATTCAAGCCTGGAATAGGCTTACCCCACCTTCAGGGTCACAAGACCCTGCCCACTCCCTGCTCTCCCTTCATCAAAAGCCTGGAGAACCTCTATCTGATTTTATCTTCAGAACTAAAATGAGCTTAGAAAGAAAAATCTCCAACCCCACAGCTAGGGACCTTCTTCTTAAAACCATTGTTTGGGAAGGCATGACTTCTGAGTCTAGACTAGCCTGCCAGGGTCTCCGGGAAGAACATCATGATAGGTGGATTGTGGCAACCAGAGAAATAGGAACTGCATCGCACCAGGTCACATCCATAGCTCAGGCATTTGTGGCAGCAGTAAAAACAGAAGGAATCTGCTTCAAATGTGGGGAGACAAGACATTGGAAAGATGAATGCCCTACAACCTGCCATCTTCGGGGCCGGGAGACCCAGGGAGACCTCGAGCTCGCGCGTCCCCCGCCCCCGAGCCGCCCACTGCGAGCTGGCCCCTCCGCGACCGCCACAGGGATGTCCTTCTCACTGTTCACCACAAGGACATCCTTCACACTGTGCACCACAAAGACATCCTCCTGTGCACAACAGGGATGTTCTCACCCTTGTGCACCAAAGGAACATCCTCTTGTGCACACCATGAATGTCCTCACCACTCTCTACCCCAGAGATGTTCTCCACATTCTCCACAACAGGTACATCATTTCCAATGTCCACCAAAGGAATATTCTCATTTGCACCAGAGAAACGTCCTCACCACTGTCCAACATAAGACATCTTCCCCACTGTCCACCATAGGGATGTACTCCCCACTGTCCACCAAATGATAGTTCTCTCCACTGTCCACAACAGGCACGTGCTTCCCACTGTCCACCATAAAACATCATCCGCACTGCCCCCCACAAAGACTTACTCCCTAATGTCCACCAAAGGGAAGTCCTCTCCACTGTCCACAAAAAAGACATCCTTCTGACTGTCCAACAGAAAGACATCCTTCCAACTGTCTACCACAGGGACATCCTGCCCAGTGTCAACCAAATTGCCATCCACCCCACTGTCCAACACAGGGATGTTTTCCACATGGTCCAACACAGGGGCGTCCTCACCAAAGTCCACAACAGGGACATCCTTCTTACTGTCCATCAAAGGGAGGTCCTCCCGACTGTCCACAACATGGATGTCCTTCCCACTGTAAACCAAAGAAATGTCCTTCAATCAGTCCACCACAGGGACATCCTTTCAACTGTTGACTACATGGACATCCAACCTACTGTCCACCACAGGAAAGTCCCCCACAATGTCCACCACAGGGAGGTCCTTCCCATAGTCAACCACACGGAAGTCCTCCACAGTGTAATCCACAGGGATGTCCTCCTCAGTGTGCACTACAGTGAAATTCTCACCACTCTATACCACAGGGATGTCTTTCCTACTGACCACCTCAGTGACTACCTCCACTGTTTCCATCAAAGGGACATCCTGCCCACTGTCCACCATAGAAAGCTTCTCCCTGCTGTCCACAACAGGGATATACTTACCACTATTTACCTAAAGGTTCTCCCTGCTGTCCACCACAGGGACACACTTACCACTATTTACCACAGGGTCATCCTCACCAATGTCCACCGCAGGGAAATCCTTCCCACTGTTCACCACAGGAACATCCTTTCCACCGTGCACCACAGGGACATTCTTCTGTGAATAACTGAAATGTTCTTACCACTGTTCATCTCAGAAATGTCCTCTGCACTCTCCAATTCAGGGAAATCCTTCACACTGTCCACCTAAGAGACATTTTCTAGTGCACCACAGGAACGTCCTCCCCACTGTCCACAAGGCCATCATCCACAATGTCCACCACAGTGAAATTCTCTCATCAATGTTCACCACAGAAATGTCCTTGCCACTGTCCACCACAGGGATTTCCTTCCAACTACTAAACACAGGGATGTCCTTCCCACTGAAAACTACAGTTACATCCTTTCCACTGTGCACCACAGGGACATCCTCCTGTACACAACAGAGATGTTCTCATGAATATGCACCACAGGGACATCTTCCGGTGCACACCATAGATGTCCTCTACAATCTCAAAAACAGGGACATCTTTACCACGGTCCACCAAAATAACGTTTTCCTGTGCACCACAGAATGGTCCTCACCACTGTCCAACACAGCGACATCCTTATCACTGTCCAGCATAGGAATGTCCTTACATCTCACCACCACAAGAACATCTTCCAAACTGTTCACCACAGGGATGTTCTTCTCCCTGTCCACCACAAGGATATCCTCCCCACTCTCCACAAAAATACATGCTTCCCTGTGTCCACCACAGGGATGTCCTCCTCACTGTCCACCAAAAGTACATCCTTCTTACAGTCCAACACAGAAACCACCTCCACACTGTCCACCACGGTAACATCCTACACTCTGTCATCCACAGGGACATCCTGCCCAATTTCCACCACAGGGATATTCTCACCAATGTCCAACACAGAGTTGTCCTCAGCACTCTTCACCACAGGGACATCTTTCCCCCATCAACCACAAAGATATCCACCCAACTGTCCATCACAGAGATATTTCCCCAACTGTCCACAACAGGGGCATCCTCACCAAAGTCCACCACAGGGGTGTTCTTTCCCAATGTTCAAAACAGGAACATCCTCCCCACTGTGCACCACAGGGACATCCTCCTGTGCACAACATGGTTGTCCTCATGACTGTGCACCACAGGGACATCTTCCAGTGCACAACAGGGACATCTTCACCACTGTCCACCCCAGAGATGTACTCTGCAGTCTCTAAAACAGGGACATTCTTTCCAAGGTCTACCAAAATGACCTGCAGTGCACCACAGAAACATCTTCACCACTGTTTACTAGAGGGATGACCTCCCCACAGTCCAGCACAGGGACATCTCCCCACTGTCCACAACAGGGATGTCCTTCCCATTGTCCACCACAGGGAAGTCCCTTATACTGTCCACCAAAGAGACGTCCTTTCCATTGTCAACCACAGTGACGTCCTTTCCACTGTCCACCAAAGTTTTGTCCTTCTCAAAGTCCACCACAGGGATGTTCTTCCAACTGTCTACCACATGGACATCCTACACACTATCCATCAATTGGATGTCCTTACCACTGTCTACCAAAGGGATGTTTTTCCAACAGTCCATCAAAGGGACGTCCTTCCCACTGTCCACCACAGGGACATCCACCAAATTGGCCACCACAGTGACATCCTTCTCTAGTCTACCACAGAGACGTAAAACTCACTGTCCACCAAAGGGATGTTTCCCCACTCTCCTCCACAGGGTTGTCCTCATCAATGTTCACCACTGGTGTGTTATTTCTAACTGTTCAAGAGAAGAACATTCTCCCTACTGTGCACCACAGGAACAATCTCCTGTTCACAACAGTGACATCCTCATTAATGTGCACCACAGGGTCACCTTCCAGGGCACACCAGGGAGGTCCTCACCACTGTCCACACCAGAGATTTCCTCTGCACTCTCCATAACAAAGAAATCCTTCCAAAGGTCCACCAAAGACATGTTCTCATGTGCACCAAAACATTCTCACCACAGTTCACCACAGGGATGTCCACCACACTGTCTACCACAGGGACATTCTTCCCACTGTCCATCAAAGGGACATTCTTCCCACTTTCCACAACAATGACGTCCTTCCCACTGTCCACCACAGAAATATACTCCCCACTGTCCACAACAGGGTGTCCTTCCCATGAACCACCATGAAGACTTCTACCCACTGCCCTCCACAGGGACATCCTACCCACTGTCTACTAAAGGTACATCTTTCAACTGTCAACCAAAGAGACATCCTCTCCACAGTCCACCACAGGGACATACTCCCCACTGACCACAAAAAGGATGTTCTTCATACAGTAAACCATAGACAAGTCCTCCCTGTTGTCCAACAAATTGACATCCTTCCTACTGTCCACCAAAGGGACATCCTCCAAATTGTTTACCACAGTGATATCCATTTCACTGTTCACCACTGGGACATCCTACCCACTTTGCACAACAGGCATATTTTCCTGTGCACAACCGGGATATCCTCACAACTGTGCATCACAGGGCCATTCTCCTTTGCACATTAGGGATGTCAGCAACACTCTTCACCACAGAGATGTCCTCTGTACTGTCCACGACAGTGACATCCTCCTCACTGTCCTCCAAAGAAATGTCTTTCCCACTATTCACCACAGGGATGTCATCCCAAATGTTAAAAAAAGAAAAGTCCTATTCACTGTCTACCACAGGGATGTCCTTCCCCCTGTCCAACACAGGGATGTTCTCCCCACTGTCCACCAGAGGGATATCTTTCCCACTGTTCACCAAAAGAGGCCATTTCCAATATTGACAACAGGGACTTCCTTCCTACTGTCCACAACATAAATGTTCTTCCCACTGTGTCGCTACCCATGTCTGACCTGCAGAATAAGGCAACGGCAACCGAGTTCTTCTTCAAGCGGTTTATTCAGCTATCCCTGTACAGCGTGCTTCCTCTCTCTTTCTCTTCTCTTCACTTTTCTCCTCTCCTCTCCTCTCCTCTCCTCTCCTCTCCTCTCCTCTCCTCTCCTCTCCTCTCCTCTCCTCTCTTCTTCTCCTCTTCCCCAGCTCCCGCAGCCCCTTATATGCATTGCCTTGATCCTATCAGCAGCTGCCACGAAGTCACTAATTGGCCACTCTCAATCACGCGAGGTGGAGTGATCGGGTAACCACACCTCTCAGCACATACAACTCCATATATGGAGTTTTCTTTCTTTCAAGCAATGCCTATGCCAAGTGCCACTTTGTAATGGTGAGAGTGGAGCCGCTTCCCACAGCTTCTCCTCTTTTGTTTTATGCAAGCAGAAGGACACAGACGTCTGACCCCCTTGTATTTAAAGGGAGATTGTAAACCCCATTTTCACCACCTGCCGTCTACAGTATGATTTCCATGGGCGACCCAACCAGATGCTGTTTTCCACGGGACAGGAACTATGGCAAAACTTGTATGTAGACAGACATATGTCCAAGGACGTACAGCGCCCTCTGCAGTGCTATGCCCTACATCCTGCTGCATGTTACAACTCAGAGCACTTCAAATAGCTTAGCCAGATTTGCAGGGACTGCCCTCCTTCAAGAGCAGTAAATGCTTGAACAATCATGGAATTAGCATTGTGCTGTTGCATAAGCATCTTCAGAATGAACCATAGTGCTAGGCAACTGACAAGAACAAGGCAAAAGCTAAGGGCTGCAATTCCTGCCCATTCTTTTAGGTGGTTCATTGCAGATCGGATCCAGGAGGCCAGGCCTTCAGCAACAGACAGGTCAACATGGGTGGAATTCACGTGCACCATGGGTAGCAGCAGCTTCTGCATCAAGCCATCGAAATCTTCAGTCCAATTTCCTGTAAAATCCTGAGACAAATTTTTAGACAAATAAGCTGCTTGATTTGCATTTACATATCTTACAGATGTCACACAAAGACCTGTATACTTCCACTGACAGCCATACTGAGCTAATTCCATGAGCATGTCTACTGGCTCCTGAACTAGATTCACTCTTTGATTCACCAGCATAATGCCAGCTCTCAATTGAGAATTAATCTGCCTCTGTGTATCCAGGGCCATAGCTACATTGGCCTGCTCAGTAGCAGCAGTAGCTGACACTGCAATAGGTGTCACAATGGTGGCAGTGATACCAAAATTCCTGCATGTCCTAAACAGGGTCATAGCTGATGGGGCCTCCACCGACCAAGGAACAAATCTAGACATTCCCATCTGAACTCTTTAATTTCTCCCTGCAGGGTCAGCATATTTTCCCCCATCACCATCAGCATGAGCATCATCTTCACTAGCAACATCATGATTAGATAGGAGCTTCTGTTGTCGGCTTTGTGCTGGAAGAGTAAGTCTCTCTAGAACCCACAATGGCTGTTGCTCATCCTGTGGAAAAACACAAACAGACCCTCTCGCCCACACCAGCACTGGGTCTGGGCCATTCCACTGACCAGTAAGGGTATCCTTTCATAACACTTGTCCTTTATTTGCTGGAGACTGTTGCGCATGTTGCTCTGCCGTGGACTTACCCTCTTTGTCCAATTGAAGATAATTGAGAGTAAAAAGAGCAATAGCAAGTCTTTCTCTAGGTGTCTTTCCCATACCTACTCCCCCTTTTTTGTTTTATTAAACACTCCTTCATGGTTCTATCAGCACGCTCAACTATGCCCTGTCCTTGGGAGTTATATGGGAGTCCAGTGGAATGAGATATTCCCATGGCTTTGCAAAAGCTCTCAAATTGGGAGGAGGTGTAAGCTGGGCCATTGTCTGTTTTTAAGGACTTTGGCATTCCCCAGGCATTCCATGCCTCAAAGCAATGCACAATGACATGTCTTGCTTTTTCTCCGGTCATTGCCAAAGCGGCTATGACTCCAGAGGTAGTGTCTACAGATACATGTACATACTTTAATTTTCCAAATTCAGAAAAGTGTGTAACATCCATTTGCCAAATATGCAAATGGCATAAACCCCAGGGATTAACACCCACAGTTGGGATAGCAATATATGGCAGACAGGAATTACAGCTTTTGACAATGCTATGAGCCTCCTCTCAAGAAATCTTAAAGCGAGTAACCAATGCTCATATATTGACATGAAATTGTTCATGGAATGTCTTAGCGTTTTGAACAGGAGTATGAGCAGAGAATATAAAGATGGCTCTGGTAGCCTTATCTGCCAAATCATTTCCATCTGCCAATGGACCAGGAAGTCCAGTATGAGCTTGAGTATGTTGTACATAAAATGGATTTTTCCTATTTAAAATTTCCTGCTGTAATTGAATTAAAATTTCTCGAATTTTACTTTTAACATTTATTTTTCCTACTGCTTCCAATATTTTAAAAATATTTACCACATATTGGGAATCAGAAATTAAATTAAAAGATTCTTTAAATTTTTAAAATACCATTAATACAGTTCATAATTCAATTACCTGAGGGGACTCTATGGCAAAATGGACAACTTTGGGGCTATCACCAGAAACCACATATGAGCCACAGCCAGTTTTATATCCATCAGTAAATATTATTTTTACATCTTTTAACGAAACAGCACTAGTCATCTTTGGAAAAACCACTGGATGTTCTTTTATAAATTGTAATTAGGGATCCTTGGATAAATGATTATCAATAATACCTAAAAGAATCATCTCAATATAGCCCAATCATCCATGGTGGAACATAATACCTCTTGTTGCTGGGCTGTATAGGGCACCACAATTTTTTGTGGCTCACTTCCAAAATATTGTATGCTTTGTTATAACCCTTTTAAGGCCAAAGCAGCCACAGCACTTGGATAATACTCCAAGATATTTCCAGGTGATATTTTTGGATGTATCCAAAGCAAAGGTCCTCCATGCCAAAGAATTCCAGTGGGCTGCTTTGGGGTAGATAAGATACACAATTCTAAAGGGGCTGTTAAAACCCTCCTACCCAAGTAAGAAGTCAACAGGGCCTTTTCTACCTCATCCAGGGCTACTCAAGCCTCAGGTGTCAAACTTCTAGGAGACATCAAATAAACATTTCCTGGCAATCTATCATATAGTGGTTTTAATTGGCTATTAGACAATCCTAAACAAGGCCAAATCCATTGAATATCCCCTAGCAATTTCTGAAAATCATTTAAGGTACACAATCCATCCTTATGTACTCGAATTTTTTGTGGCCTTATTTATTTTGCAGTAATGACAGATCCCAAATAATTAATTACTTTGTCTTATTGTACCTTCTCGGGGGCTATAATTAGGCCAAAATATCTCAATTCCTCAACCATTAATGTATATGCTTCTTCTAAAATTTGTTTACTCTTTATAGCCAATAAAATATCATCCATATAATGATAACAATAAAGCTCTGGGAATTTTTGTCTAACGTTAACTAATGCCTTATCCACATAGAGTTGACACATGGTAAGACTGTTGGCCATACCTTGAGGCAAAACAACCCACTCATATCTTCGGTCTGGTTGGGCATGATTAATGGAGGGAAGAGTAAAGGCAAAACGCTTGGCATCTTGTTTGCACAAGGGAATGGAAAAGAAGCAATCTTTTATATCTATTACTATAAGCGGCCATTCCTCTGGTAAGGTAGAAGGCAATGGTAATCCCCTCTGAACAGGTTCCAAAACTTCCATCTGGGCATTAATGGCTCTAAGATCATGCAATAATCTCCATTTTCCAGATTTCTTTTTGATAACAAAAATTGGTCTATTCCAAGGAGATGTGGATGACTGAATATGCCCTAAAGCCAATTGCTCATTTACTAATTCTGTGGCTGTCTGTAGATTTTCTGAGGAGAAGGGCCACTGAGGTCCCAAACTGGATCCTCAACTTTCCATGTTATGGGTAATGCTTCCTCAGCAGCCCCTGGGAAAAACCCAGCCCTGTTCTTCCTTTTTTCAAGTTGCGTAGTATAGGAGATTTCCTGCCCTGTAGATACTTTCCCATCCCATATTCAGGGTGGTGCCCCATGCGTTTCATAAGCTTTGGGGCAGCTGTTCCATAATCTGCTTCATTAGTCAATATAAAACCTATGTCTTTTAACAGATCTCTTCCCCACAATGACACAGGAATTTCTAAAACATAGGGTTGCATAGTGCCAAAATGACCTTCTCGATCCTTCCATGTTAAAGATCGGGCATTTATATCAGGAGATTTGCTATATCCTAGCCCTTGTAATAATTGTTCTGACTTTTGAATAGGCCAACCTTTAGGCCAATCTTTTATGGCTATAATACTTTTGTCTGCTCCTGTATCTAAGAGGCCAAGAATACTTTTTCCTTCTATCTGTAACTCAATAAGGGGTCTCTGTTCTAAATCTATGGCATAGCCTATATAAGGCATGCCTGAGGATACAAACCCTTGATCTTGCCTCTCTTTATCAGCTGAGGGAAACAAAGAATGGCAGCTTGGTAGCACAAGTAATTGTGCAATTCTATCCCCTGGGGAGATTGCAGGTATTCCCCTGGGAGAAGATACCATGATTTTTACAATGCCAGTATAGTCAGAATCAATTACTCCAGGGTGAACAATGACCCCCTGCATAATGTTAGAGCATCTACCAATCAAGAGTCCCACTGTTCATTCAGGCAAGGATCCTTTGAAATCTGAGTCTACCAACTGGGGTCCCATTTGGGGTGTTAGTACAAGTCTGGTGGTGACACAGAGGTCAAGCCCTGCACTTCCTCTTGTTGCCCTTCTTGCTGATTCCATGCCATTAGCCTTCTAAGGGATGGCCAGGATCTCTCCTCCTCCATTGCCCCATATATTTGAGGGTCCTGAAGACAGAGACCCCGTGCCCCATTTTTTGGCTTAGTGCCACCAAACCCGGGAGCAAGCAGTTGCCCATTTATGTTCTTGACTGATCTACATTCATTGGCCCAATGGTTCCCTTTTTTGCAATGAGGGCAGAGCCCTGGGGAGGGTTTAGAAACTCTCCCACTCCCTCCTTTTTGGGGGCAGTTCTTCTTTATGTTGCCGGGCTGACCACACCTAAAGCAATTCCCAAAATTGGTTCCTTGCTTCCTCGTAAGTTGCATGACTGCAGATGCTAAACCAGCATTAAATAGCAGTCCACCTATCTCCCTGCATATCTTCATCCAGACCTCCAATCCCTTACTTTTATAGTGGTTGATAGCCTGTCGGCACTCCTTGGTGCACTGTTCAAAAAGTAGCTGTTTGATTAATGGCATGGCTGCATCGGGATCCCCCAAAATTCTACCAGAAACCTCTACCATTCTGGCCACAAAGTCAACAAAAGGCTCAGCCGACCCCTGGGTTATCTTTATTAGGTTCCCTTGTACTTCTCCCCTATTAGGAAGGGCCTTCCATGCCTTGGTGCTTAATTGATTAATCTGCTTGTATACCTGCATTGGGTAATTAATCTGTTGCTTGGCAAACCTACCCTGTCCTAGTAGCATGTCTTGGTTCCAGGCCTGTTGGCCTGCAGGTGCATTAGCAGCGGCCTGCTCTGCTGAGAACTCTATGAAAAATGCTTTCCAATCAAGGTATTGGCCAGGAGTTAAGCAGGCCTTGGCTAGACTCATCCAATCACTTGGGGTCATGCAAAATCGATGAAGAGATTTTAATTGTGCTATGACAAAAGCTGCACAAGTGCCATAAGCATGGACCCCCTCTGCGAGCCATTGAATTATTTTAAATTCCAAGGGCTCATGTTCTCTATTTTCCCCTCCATCCTGAAATACACAGAAGCACTGCTGCACCCTAGCTTCTCTCCAGGCCTCTGGACAGAAACTCCGTCCACTAGACATAGCTAATTCCGGGACATAGGGTGATGGCCGCGACAAATTTGGCAGCCCTGGGGCAGAAGGTTCCACATTAAGTTTTGCCTTCTCCAGCCTTCTTACTAATTTTTCTAGCTCTTCCTCAATATCAATATCCTCCCCCTCCTCATCTGTTTCTTCTGATTCCTCTGCCTTTGCCGATCTCTCCTCTTTTAATTGCTCTAACACTTTGGATACTTTTTTAAGTTTCTTCTGACATCTTCCTTCTTTATCCTGGATGCAGGTATGCACCAACTTCCACAAAGGGCAGACACCACCTTTTAAATCTCCTTGCTCCCATACAAGATCAAGATCCCTCCCAAGCTTATCCCAGCTTCTAAGTGTCAAGTGACCTGAAACAGCAAACCATAGGACCACTTTATCAATGTCTTGTAAAAATTTTTGTAATGTAGAGGACTTTATCCCCAGCCCTTTGGCTTTTAAAAGCTCTTTCAGGGCAAAAAAATTTGGTGACTTTGTCAAGTTCCCATCTTATAAAAAACTTGTCTGAAAACCCGGAACGTTATTCGCTATTTTCACTTTAGCGCTTTATTGTCTCTTCCAAGAGCCTGACTTGTTTCACTAATGGGGAACCTACTTGCACTTTCAACTGTAAGTTTCAACTCTCGCTTTCAACTGTCAGTTTCAACTCTCACTGTCAACTCTCGCTGTCAACTCTTGCTTTCAATTGTCAGTTTCAACTCTCGCTGTCAATTCTCGCTTTCAACTGTCAGTTTCAACTGTTAACTCATCCCAATACTGAGACCCTAACTTGTCCCATTTACCTGGGACCTTATCTTGTCTCCTACCCAAGAACCTAACTTGTTCCACTTACCTGGAAACTTACCCAGTCGACTATCTTGAAGCCGCAATAAGTTCTGAACATGTCCCGAGAGGTTTCAGTGGATCTCAAGTTTCTTCCCACTGTGTTGCTACCCACGTCCGACCTGCAGAATAAGGCAACGGCAACCGTGTTCTTCTTCAAGCGGGTTATTCAGCTATCACTGTACAGTGCACTTCCTCTCTCTTTCTTCCTCTCTCTCTCTCTCTCTCTCTCTCTCTCTCTCTCTGTCTCTCTCTCTCTCTCGCGGCGTCTCTTCTCTTCTCTTCTCCTCTTCCCAAGCTCCCTCAGCCCCTTATATTCATTGCCTTGATCCTATCAGCAGCTGCCACAAAGTCAATAATTAGCCACTCTCAATCACCCGAGGTGGGGTGATCGGGTAAAAACACCTCTCAGCGCATACAACTCCATATATGAAGTTGTCTTTTCTCTCAAGCAATGCCTATGCCAAGTGCCACTTTGTAATGGTGAGAATGGAGCCGCTTCCCACAGCACTGTCCTCAACAGTGTGTTTCTCTCTACTGTCCACCACAGAGATGTACTTTCCACTGTCCACCAAAGGGACATTTTTCATTGTACCAGAGAAACTTCCTCACCACTGTCCCCACAGAAATGTCCTCACCACTGTCCACCACTGTGACGTCCTTTCCACATTCTACCATGAGGAGGTCCTCTCCACTATCCACAACAGAAACATACTTTCCACTGTTCACCAAAGGGACGTCCTTCCCAATATCCATGACAGCGAGGTCCTCACCACTGTCGACAACAAGGACGTCCTTTCCATTGGCCATCAAAGAAACATCCTCATCACTATCACAGAAATATCTTTACCACTGTCTACCACAGAGAGGTCCTCCCTGCTATCCACCACAGTGACGTCCTTCACAATGTACAACACAGTAACATCCTCTCAGTTGTCAAAAACAGAAACGTCCTCCCCACTGTCCACTACAGGGCTGTCCTACTTACTGTCCACCACAGAAAGAACCTCCCCACTGTCTACAACAGTGATGTCTTTCCCATTGTCCACCACATGGAAATCCATTTGCTGTTTAGAAAAAGAACTTCCTTCCCACTGTTTAACACAGATATGTCTTTATAACAGTCCACCACACAAATATGTTCCCAACTGTCCACTACAGAAACATCCATCCCAATGTACACAACAGGGACGTACTCCCCACTTTAAAAGGAAGTCCATCTTACTGTCCACAACAGAAAGTTCCAAACCACTGCCCAAAAAAGGAACATCTTCCCAACTGTACACCACAAGGAGTTCCTCCCCCACAGTCCACAACAGGGATGTCCTTCCCACTGTCCACCAAAGTGACATCCTTCCCACTGTCCACAACACAGAAATCTTCTCAACTGTCAACAACATGGACGTCCTTCACACTGTCCATCACGGCACGTCCTACCACACAGTCCACCAGAGTGTGGTCCTCCCCACTGTCCACCACAAGGACATCCCCCTGTGCACAAGAGGGATGTCCTCAACACTGTACACCACAGTGAAATACTTAGAATTGTCTACAACAGAGACGTCCTTCCCACTGTACAACAAAGTGAGGTCCTCCCTGCTGTCCACCACAGGGGCATAATTACCACTGTCCGCAAAAGGGTCATCCTCACCACTGTCCACCAAAGGGATGTCCTTCCTACTGTTCACCAGAGGGACATCTCCCCCAATGTTCACAAAAGTGACATCCTTTTACTGTTCACAACAGGGATGTCCATCCCATTGTCCACCACAGAGAGGAACTCCCTGCTCTCCACCACAGTGACAGTCTCTCACTGTCCACAATAGAACGTCCTTTCCATTGTCCAACACAGGTACATCCTCTCCACTGTCCACCAGAGAAACGTCCTTCCCATTGTACACCAGAGAGGTCCTTTCTGCTGTCCACCAGAGGGACATTCTTCCCACTGTGCAGCACAGAGACATCCTATCCATGTCAACCACAGGGAGGTCCTCCCCACTGTACACTACAGGGACTTTCTACACACTGTCCACCATAGGGACGCACTCCCTTTGTCCACAACAGGCCATCTTTCCAATGTCCACAAAAAGAACATTATTCCCAAACTTTATCACAGGGATGTCCTCCTCATTGTCCACTACAGGGATGTTCTACAAGTTTTTCACCAGAGGGAGGTCCACACCACTGTCCACCACAGAGATTTCCTCCCCACAGTCCATCAGAGAGAGTTCCTCCCTACTGTCCACCACAGGGATGTCCTCCTGTATAGCACAAGGACATCCATAAAACTGTCCACCATAGGGTCATCTTCATCAATGTCCAGCTAGTGACATCCTTCCCACTCTTCATCACAGGGACATCTTCCTGTGCCCAACAGTGACATCCTGACCAATGTGCACCACAGGGACATCCTCCCCAATGTTCACTACAGAGTGGATGTCCCCACAGTCCACCACATGGATGTCTTTCCCACTGTCCACCAAAGAAACATCCTCCTCACTTTGCACCATAGGGACATCCTCTTATGCACAACAATGATATCCTCACAACTGTGCACCACAGGAATATTCTTTCCACTGTGCACAACAGAGATGTCCTCCACACTGTAGACCACATAGATGTCATCCCTGCTGTCCAACACAGGGAAATTCTTTCCACTTTCCACCACAGAAACATCCTCCCCACTGTCCAAGAAAGGGATGTCTTCCCCACATTGCGCCACAGAGACGTCTGTCCCACTGTCTACAACAGAAATGTCCTCCCCACGATCTACCACAGGGGGTCCTCCCAACTGTCAACCACAGGGAAGTCCTTTCCATGGTCCACCAAACAGATATCCTTCCCACTGTCCACCACAGGGACATCCTCCTGTGTATTACAAGGACATCCTTACCACCCTTCACGACATGTTTTTTCTCAAAAATATGCACTACAAGGAAGTCCTCAGCTCCGTCCACCACACGAATATCCTCTGCACTGTAAACCACAGGGACATCCTACCCACTGTCCACCACAGGGAGGTCCTCCCCTCTGTCCAACACAGGGACATCCTTCTGCCTGTCCACCACAGTGATGTCCTCCCTACTGTCAACCAAAAAGATGTACTTCCCACTGTCGACCACAAGTATGTCATTTTAAGGGTCCACCACAGGGAAGTCTACTTCACTGTCCACCATAGGGATGTCCTTCCCACCGTACACAACAGGGACATCCTCACGTGCACAACAGGGATGTTCGTAAAACTGTCCATCTCAGAGACGTCTTCTGCACTCCCCACTACATGGACATCCTTCTCATTGTTCACCAAAGATATATTCTCTTGGGCAACACAGGAGCATTGTCCATACTGTCCACAAGGCCATCATCCACACTGTCCACCACAGTGAAATCCTCTCAAAACTCAATCACAGGGACATCCTCCCAAATGTCCACAATGCGGATGTCCTCCCAAATATAAAACACAGCGAAGTCCTTCCCACTGTAAAAAACAGGGACATCCTCCACACTATGCACCACAGGGACATCCTCCTGTGCACAATAGGGATATCCTAACAACTGTCCACCACAGAGATGTCCTCCACACACTCCACCATATGGACATCCTTCCAATTATGCACCACAGTAACATCCTCCCCACTGTCCATCACGGTGAAATCCTCCCCACTGTCCACCACCGGGATGTCCTCCCTACTGTCTACAAAAGTTATATCCTTCCCAGTATTCACACCAGGAAAGTCCTCCCCGCTGTCCACCAAGAGGACGTCCTTCCCACTGTCCAACTCAGTGATATCCTCTCCTCAGATCATAATAGGGATGTCCTTCCCACTGTCCACCTCAAGGAGGTCCTTCCCACTGTCCACCAAAGGCACACCCTTTCCACTGTCCACCATAAAGAGGTCTTTCCCAATGTTCACAACAGGAATGTCCTTCCGACTGTCCACAACATATATGTCCTTCCCTCTGTCCACCACAGGGACCTACTTCCCACTGTTCACTACAGGGAAGTCCCCTCTACTGTCCACCACAGGGATGTCTTTCCACTGTTCACCACAGAGATGTCCTCTGTACTTTCTACAACAGGCATGTCCATTTCACTCTCCAACACAGGGAGATATTTTGAATTGTCCACCAAAGGTATATGCTTCCCACTGTCCACCAAAGTGAGGTCCTCCCTGCTGTCCACCACAGGAGCATCCTTACCACTGTCCACCACAGGGTCGTCCTCACCACTGTCCACCACAGGGATGTCCTTCCCACTGTTCACCAGAGGGATATCTTCCTCAATGTGCACAAAAGTGACAACCTTTTGCTGTCCACAACAGGGATGTCAATCCCACTGTCCACCACAGAGAGGTCCTCCCTGCTCTCCACCACAGGGACAATCTTCCCACCGTCCACCATAGAACGTCCTTTCCACTGAAGCCCATAGCAACATCCTTCCAGTTGTACACCACAGAGAGGTCCTTTCCACTGTCCACCACAGGGACATTCTTTCGAATGTCCACCACAGAGATGTCCCCACCACTCTCAACCACAAGGATGTCCTTTCCACATAACAAACAAATGTCCTTCCCACTGTCCACCACAGAGAGGATCCTTCTTTCTCTCCACCACAGGGACAGTCTTCCCACTGTCCACTATAGAACGTCCTTTCCACTGTCCACCACAGTTACATCTTCTGCACTGTCCACCAGAGGGACGTCCTTCCCATTGTACACCACAGAAACGTCCTTTCCATTTTCCACCACAGAAACATTATTCCCAATGTCCACAAAAGTGATGTTCTCTCCACGGTCCACCACAGGGAGGTTCTCCCCACTGTCCACCATAGGGATGTACTCCCCTTGTCCACAACATGGACATCCTTCCAATGTCCACAAAAAGTACATTATTCCTACAGTTTATCACTGGGATGTCTTCCACACTGTTCACTCCAGGAATTTCTACACACTTTTCACCACAGGGAGGTCAACATAACTGTCCACTACAGGGATTTCCTTCCCATTGTCCATCAGAGAGAGGTCCTCCCCACTGTTCACCACAGGGACGTCCTTCTGTGTACCACAAGGACATCCATAAAACTGTCTACCACAGGGTCATCTTCATCAGTGTGCAGCACAGTGATGTCCTTCCCACTCTTCACCACAGGAACATCCTCCTGGGCACAACATCGACATCCTGACCAATGAGCACCACAGGGATATCCTTTCCACTGTCCACCACAGGGACCTCCTCCCCAATGTTCACTACAGAGTGGACCTCTCACAGTCCCCCACATGGACGTCTTTCCCACTGTCCACCAAAAAGACATCCTCCTCACTTTGCACCACAGGGACAACCTCCTATGCACAAAAGGGACATACTCACAACTGTGCACCACATAGATGTCCACAACATAGATGTCCTTCACACTGTAGACTACAGAGATGTCCTACCTGCTCTCCACTACAGGGACATACTTTCCACTTTCTACCACAGAAACTTCCTCCCGACTGTCCACCAAAGTGATGTCCTCCCCACATTCCGACACAGAGAAGTCCATCCCACTGTTTACAACAGAAATGTCCTCCCCACTGTCTACCACAGGGAGGTCCTGCCAACTGTCAACCACATGGACCTTCTTACCACTGTTCACCACAGAGAGGCCTTCTCTACTATTCACCACAGGGATGTCCTTACCACTGTCCACCTAAGTAATGACCTCCCCTCTCTCAACCACAGGAACATCCTTTGAACTGTCCATCTCAGGGAGTACCTCCCCTATTTCCACCAGAGGGACATCCTTCCCACTGTTCCACACAAGGAAGTCTTTCTCAATGTCCACAACAGGGACGTCCTTCCAACAGTCCAAAACATGTATGCCTTTCCAATGTCCACCACAGGAGGGACCTCCTTCTCACTGTCCACCACAGGGAAGTCCTCTCTACTGTCCACCACAGGTATGTCTTTTCCACTGTCCACCACAGGGATGTCCTCCTCCCTGTCTACAACAGGCATGTCCTTTCCATGATCCACCATAGGGACCTCCTTCCCACTGTCCACCACAGGGATGTCCTCTCTACTGTCCACCACAGGGATGTCCTATCCACTGTCCACCAAAGGAACATCCTCTGCACTGTCCACAACGGGCATGTCCTTCCCACTTTCCAACACAGAAAGGTACAACCTGCTGTCCACAACAGGAACGTGCTTCCCAATGTCTTCTAAATGATGTCCTCTCGTTTGTCCACCATAGAGACGTCCTTCCCACTGTCCACCACATGGAGTTTTTCCCCACTGTCCATGAGAGGGACATGATTACCTCTGTCCACCACACGGAGGTCCTTCCCACTGTCTACAACATGGGCGTCCTTCCCACAATCCACAATATAAATGTCTTCCCCACTTCCAACACCTGAAACTTATTCCCACTGTTCACCACAGAAAAGTCATTTCTACTGTCCAGCACAGGGATGTCCTTAAAACTGTCCAAGACAGTGACATCCTCCCCACTGCCCACCACAGTGATGTCCTTCCCACACTCCACCTAAGTGACATCCTCCCCTCTGTCCACAAGAGGGACATTCTTCCCACAGTTCACCACAAGGAAGTCTTTCCCAATGTCTACAACAGTGATGTTCTTCCCACAGTACACAATATAAATGTCTTTCACACAGTCCATCACAGGAACTTCCTTCCCACTGTCCACCACAGGGAGCTCCTCTCTACTCTTTATCAAAGTGATATCCTTTCCACTGTCAACCACAGAAATGTCCTCCCCACTGTCCACAAGAGGGATGATCTTTCCACTGTCCACCACATGGACGCCATCCCCAGTTTCCTCCACAGGAACTTACTACCCACTGACCACCATAAGGACTTCCTAACCAATGTCTAACACAAGGAGGTCCTCACCACTGTCCACCACAGGTAGGTCCTCTCCACTGTCCACAACAGGGACATCATTTCAACTGTCCACCACAGATATATTCTCCCCACTGTCCACAAAATAGATGTCCTTCCCACGGTCCACCACAGGGTCATCCTCCTCACTGTCCACCAAAGTGACATCCTAATACACCGTCCAAAAGAGTGTGGTACTCCCCACTGTCCAACACAAGGACATCCTCCTGTGCAAAACATGGATGTCCTCACCAATGTCCACCACAGGGACATACTTTGCATTGTCCACCACAGGGACATCATTACCACTGTCCACCAAAGTGAGTATCCTTACCACTGTCCACCACAGGGTCATCCTCACCACTGACTACCACAAGGATGTCCTTCCCACTGTTCATCAGAGGGACATCTGCCCCAATGTGCACAATACGGACATTCTTTTACTCTCCACAATAGGGATGTTCTTTACAATGTCCACCACAGAGAGGTCCTCCCTGCTCTCCACCACAGGTACAGTCTTCCCACTGTCCACCATAGAACATCCTTTCCACAGTCCACCACAGGTACATCCTCTCCACTGTCCACCAGAGGGACGTCCTTTTCATTGTACACAACAGAGAGGTCCTTTCCCCTGTCCACCAGACGGACATTCTTCCCACTGTCCACCATATACATGTCCTCCCAACTGTCCACCACACGGATGTCCTCCCCACTTTAAACAGCGATGTCCTTCCCACTGTGCACAATGACCTCATTTCCACTGTTCACCACAAGGATATCCTCCTGTGAACAACAGGGACATCCTGACCCATGTGCACCTCAGGCACATTTTTTCCACTGTCCACCATAGGGATATCCTCCCCAATGTTCACTACAGAATGGACCGCTGCACAGTCCACCACATGGATGCCTTTCTCACTGTCTACCAAAGAAACATCCTCCTCACTTTGCACCAGAGGGACATCCTCCTATGCACAGCAGGGACGTCCTCAATACTATGCACCACAGGAATATTCTTTCCACTGTCCACAACGGTGATGTCCTTCCCACTGTAAACCACAGAGATGTCCTCCCTGCAGTCCACCACAGGGACATTCTTCCCATTTTCCACCACAGAAACATCCTCCTGACTGTCCATCAAAGGGATGTCCTCCCCACATTCCACAACAGAGACATCCATCCCACTGTCCAAAACAAAAATGTTCTCCTCACTGTCCACCACAGGGAGGTCTTATCAACTGAAAACTACAGGGACTTCCTTTCCACAGTCCAACAAACAGATGTCCTTCCCACGATCCACCACAGAGACATCCTCCTGTGTACTACAAGGACATCATTACTACTGTCCACCACATGGCTGTCCTCAACAATATGCACTACAGGGAAGTCATCACTGTCATCCACCATGCGAATATCTTCTGCACTGTAAACCACAGGGACATCCAACCCACTGTCCACCACAGGGAGGTCCTCCACTCTGTCCAACACAGGGACAACTTTCTACCTGTCCACCAAAGTGATGTACTTCCCACTGTCCTCCAAAGGGACATCCTTCCCAGTGTCAACCACAAGAACATCATTTCAATGGTCCACAACAGGGAAGTCCTCTTCATTGTCCACCACAGTGATTTCCTTCCCACTGTACACCACAGGGACATCCTCCTGTGCACAACAGGGATGCTCTTACAACTGTTCACCCCAGAGATGTCTTCTGCACTCCCCAATACAAGGACATCCTTCTCACTGTCCACCAAAGAGACATTCCCTTGTGCACCACAGGATCATTGTCCTTACTGTCCACAAGGCCGTCATCCACACAGTCCACCACAAAGAAGTCATCTCAACTCTCCAACACAGGCACACCTTCCCAACTGTCCACAACATGGATGTCCTCAAAATTATCAAACACAGCAATGTCCTTCCCACTGTAAGCAACATGGACATCCTCCCCACTGTGCTTCACAGGGACATTCTCCTGTGCACAACAGGGATGTCATAACCACTGTCTACCACAGATATGTATTTTGCACTCTACACCATTTGGACTTCCTTGCCACTATGCACCACAGGGACATTCTCCAGTGCACCACGGTAACTTCCTCCCCACTGTCTATAATAGGGATATCCTTCCCACTATTCACACCAGAATGTTCCTCCTCACTGTCCACCAAGAAGAAGTCCTTCCAACTGTCCACCTAAGTGATATGTTCTTCTGAGATCATAACAGGGATGTACATCTTACTGTCCACCACATGTAGGTCCTCCCCTCTGTCCACCAGAAGCACACTGTTCTCACTGTCCACCACAAAGAGGTTTTTCCCAATGTCCACAACAGTGATGTCCTTCCCACTGTCCACAACAATATGTCCTTCCCAGTGTCCACCACAGTGAAGTCCTCTCTACTGTCCACCACAGGGATGTCCTTTCCACTGTCAACCACATTGACGTCCTCCGAATTGTCCACAAAATCATGTACATCCCATAGTCCACCACAGAAACGTCTTCTCCACTGTACACCACAGAAACGTCCTATCCACTATCCACCACAGGGAGGTCCTCCCAACTGTTCACCACAGTGAGGTCCTTT
Source organism: Arvicanthis niloticus (assembly GCF_011762505.2). Lineage (NCBI taxonomy): Eukaryota > Metazoa > Chordata > Mammalia > Rodentia > Muridae > Arvicanthis > Arvicanthis niloticus. The sequence goes on from NW_023044983.1 coordinate 681,655, forward strand.
CCACTGTTCACCAAAGAAATGTCCGTCCCACTGTCCACCACAGGGACATCCTCCTGTGTACCACAATGACATCCTTACCATTGTTGACAACATGGTCGTCCTCAATATTCTCCATGACAGAGACGTACTCACCACTGTCCACAACATGAATATCCTCCACACTCTAAACCACACAATGTAAATTTCACATTGTCAACCATAGGTATGTCTTCCCCACTGTACACAATAGAAACATCCTTCTGCCTGTCCACCACAGTGATGTCCTCCCCACTGTACACCTCAGGGACATCCTCCTGTGCACAACAGAAATGTTGTCACCACTGTACACCCCACAGATGTCCTCTGTACTCCCCATTACAAGCGCATACTTCTCACTGTCCACCAAAGAGACATTCTTTTGTGCACCAAAGGAACATTGTTCTTACTGTCTACAAGGCCATCATCTGCATTGTTCACCACAGTGAAATCCTCTCAACTCTCTACCACAGTGACATCCTCACAACTGTCCACAACAGGGATGTCCTCCAAACTATCAAACACAGTGAAGTCCTTTCCACTGTAAACAACAGTGACATCCTCCCCACTGGGCACAACAGGGATGAGCTAACCACTGTCCACCACAGAGATGTCCTCCGCACTCTCCACCATATGGAGATCCTTCTGACTATGCACCACAAGGACATTCTCCAGTGCACAACAGTAACGTCCTCCACAGTGAATTCCTCCCCACTGTCCAGCACCGGAATGTCCTCCCCACAACAGGGATGTACTTCCCACAATTCAAAACAGAAAGGTCCTCCCTCTATCCTCCACAGGGACGAATTTCCCTCTGTCCACCTCAGTGATATCCTCCTCTCAGACCATAAGAGGTGTGTCCTTCCCACTCTTTCCACAGTTCACCACAAGAAGGTTTTCTCAATGTCCACAACAGAGATGTTTTTCCCATGGTCCACATCATACATATCCTTCCCACTGTCCACCACAGGAACCTCCATCCCACTGTCCACCACAGGGAGGTCCTCTCTACTAACCAACAAAGTGATGTCCTTTCTACTGTCCTCAGAGGGACATCTTCCCACTGTCCACAACAGAGATGTTCTTTCCCCTGTCCGCCACAGGGATGTCCTCCCCAGTGTCCACCACAGGAACGTACTACCCACTGTCCACTACAGTGATGTTCTACCCACTGTCTACCACAGTGAGGTCCTCCCCAATATCCACCAAAGTTAGGTCCTCTCCACTGTCCACCTAAGTAACGTCCTCCGCTCTGTCCACAAGATGGACATTCTTTCCACAGTTCACCACAAGGAGGTTTTCCCAATGTCCAAAACAAAGATGTTCTTCCCACAGTCCAAAACATATATGTCCTTCTCACTGTCCACCACAGGGACATCCTCCTGTGTACTACCCTTACACTGTCCACAACATGGTTGTCCTCAAAAATATGCACTACATTCAGGTCCTCACCACCATCCATCACACGAATATCCTCCGCACTGAAAACCACAGGGATATCCTACCCACTGTCCACCACAGGGAGGTCCTTGACTCTGTCCACCACAAGGACATTCTTCTGCCTGTCAAGCAAAGTGATGTCCTTGCCACTGTCCTCCAACGGGACGTCTTTCCCACTGTCAACTACAAGGCATTCATTTCAATGCTCCACCACAGGGAAGTCCTCTTCACTGTCCACCACAGAGATGTCTTTTCCACTGTACACCACAGGGACATCCTCCTGTGCACAACCAGGATGTTCTTACCACTGTCCACCCCAGAGATGTCTTCTGCACTGCTTACTACAAGGACATCCTTCTCACTGTCCACCAAAGAGACATTCTCTTGTGCACCACAAGAGTATTTTCCTTACTGTCCACAAGGCCATCATCCACAGAGTCCACCATAGTGAAATCATCTCAACTCTCCAATACAGGGACATCTTCCCAACTGTCCACAACATGGATGTTCTCCCAACTAACAAACACAGTAAAGTCCTTCCCACTGTAAACAACAGGGACATCCTCCCCACTTTGCACCACAGGGACATGCTCCTGTGTACAACAGGGATGTCCTAACCACTGTCCACAACAGAGATGTCCTCCGCAGTCACCACCATATGGACATTCTTAAAACTATGCACCACAGAGATATTTTCCAGTGCACAACAGTAACATCCTCCCCATTGTCCATCACAGTGAATTCCTTCCCACTGTCCACCACCAAGATATCCTTCACACTATCTACAACAGAGATGTCCTTGCCACTATTCACACCAGAAAAGTCATCCCTGCTGTCCACCAAGAGAACGTTTTTCCCACAGTCCACCTCAGGGATATCCTGTCCTCAGATCATAACTAGGGTGTCCTTACCACTGTTCAACACAAAAAGATCCTCCCCACTGACCACCAGAGGCACACCCTTCCCACTGTCTGCCACAAAAAGGACTTTCCCAATGTTTACAACAGGGTCGTCCTTCCCACTGTCCACAACATATATGTCCTTCCCACTGTCCATCACAGGGACCTTATCACTGTACATCACATTGACGTCCTCCACACTGTCCACAACAAAAATGTACATCCCACTGCCCACTACAGAAACGTCCTCTCCACCGTCCACCACACAGAGGTCCTCCCAACTGTTCTTCACAGGAATGTCCTTCCAACTGTCCACCACAGGGACATCATCCTGTATACCACAATGACATCCTTACAACTGTCCACAACATGGTTGTCCTCACCAATTTCCACTACAGGGACATCTTCACCACTGTCCACAACATAAATATCCTCCACACTGCAAACCACAGGGAGGTTCTTCCCACTGTCCACAACTGGAACATCCTTCTGCCTGTCCACCACAGTGATGTCCTCCCCACTGTACACCTCAGGGACATCCTCCTGTGCACAACAAGAATGTTCTTACCACTGTACACTCAAAAGATATCTGCTGCACTCTCCACTACAAGAACATAATTCTCACTGTCCACCAAAGAGACATTCTCTTGTGCATCACAGGAACGTTGATATTACTGTCTACAAGGCCATCATCTTCACAGTCCACCACAGTGAAATCCTCTCAAATCTCCACCATAGTGACATCCTCCCAACTGTCCACAACAGGGATGTCCTCCCAAATATCAAACACAGCAAAGTCCTTCCCACTGTAAACAACAGGGACATCCTCCTCACTATGCACCTCAGGGACATCCTCCTTTGCACAACAAGGATGTCCTAAACACTGTCCACCAAAGAGATGTCCTCGGCACTCTCCACCATATGGACATATATCCAACTATGCACCACAGGGACATTCCCTAGTGCACCACAATAACATGCTTCCCACTGTACATCAGAGTGAAATCCTCCCAACTCTCCACCACCAGGATCTCCTTCCCACTGTCCACCACAAAGAGGTCCTCCCTTCTCTCCACCACAGGGACAGCCTTCCCACTGTCCACCATAGAACGTCCTTTCCACTGACTACCATAGCTACATCCTTTCCACTGTCCAACAGAGGGACGTCTTTCTCATTGTACATGACAGAGATGTCTTTTCCGCTTTCCACCACAGGAACATTCTTCCCAATGATCACCACAGAGATGTCCTCCCCACTGTCCACCACAAGGACGTCCTCCCCACTTACCAAACAGGGATGCCCTTCCCACTGTCCACCAAAGAGACATCCTACACATGTCCAGCACAGAGAAGTCCTTTCCACTGTAAACCATAGGGACATACTCCCCTTGTCCACAACATGGACATCCTTCAAATATCCACAAAAAAGACATTATTACCACAGTTTACCACAGGGATGTCCTCCCCACTGTCCACTACAAGGATTTTCTACACACTTTTCACTACAGGGAGGTCTACACAACTGTCCACCACAGTTATTTCCTTTCCACTGTCCATCAGAGAGAGGTCCTCCACACTCTCTACCCTAGGAATGTCCTCCTGTGTAACACAAGTACATCCATAAAACTGTCCACCAAGAGAACTTACTTTCCATTGTCCACCTCAGTGATATTCTCTCCTCAGGTCATAATAGCGATGTCCTTCCCACTGTCCACCACAAGCAGGTCCTCCACATTGTCCACCAGTGGCACACCCTTCCAAATGTCCACCACAAAGAAGTCTTTCCCAATGGCCACAACAGAGACGTTCTTCCCAATGTCCACAACATATATGTCCTTCCCACTGTCCACTACAAGGAGATCCTCCCAACTGTCTACCACAGGGACGTCCTGTCCACTGATCACCAAAGAGATGTGCTATCCACTATCCACCACAGGGACATCTTTCTGTGTACAACAAGGACATCCTTACCACTGTCCACAACATGGTTGTCATCAACAATATCCACTACAGGGACGTCCTCACCACTGTCCACAACATTAATATCCTACACACTGTAAACCACAGGGACATCCTACACATTGTCCACCACAGAGAAGTCCTCCCAACTGTCCACAACAGGAACATCCTTCTGCCTGTCCACCACAGTGATGTCGTCCACACTGTACAACTCAGGGACATCCTCCTGTGCACAACAGGGATTTTCATACCACAGAACACACCAGAAATTTTCTCTGCACTCCCAACTACAAGAACATCCTTCTCACTATCCAGCAAAGAAACATTCTCTTGTGCACCACAGGAACGTTGTTCTTACTGTCTACAAGGCCGTAATCTGCACTGTCCACCACAGTAAAACACTCTCAACACTCCAACACAGGGACATCCTCCATACTGTCCACAACAGGGATGTCCTCACAACTATCAAACACAATGAAGTCCTTCCCATTGTAAACAACAATGACATCCTCCCCACTGGGCACAACAGGGATGTCCTAACCACTGTATTCCACAGAGATGTCCTCTGCACTCTCCACCATATGGACATCTTTCTGACTATGCACCACAAAGACGTTCTCCAGTGCACAACAGTAACATCCTCCCCACTGTCCATCACAGTGAAATCCTCCCCATTGTCCAACACAGGGATGTCCTCCTCACTGTCTACAACAGGGATGTCCTTCCCACAATTCAAAACAGAAAGGTCCTCCCTGCTGTCCACCACAGGGACATCCTTCTCTCTGTCCACCTCAGTGATATCCTCCCCTCAATTCATAACAGGAATGTCTTTCCACATTCCACCACAGAGATGTCTTCCACACTGTCCACAACAGGCATGTCCTTTTCACTCTCCACCGCAGTGACCTCATTCCCACTGTCCACCACAGGAAAGTCCTCTCTACTGCCCACCACATGGATGTCCTTTCCACTGTCCACCACAGAAAGGTACACTCTGCTGTCTACAACAGGAACGTACTTCCTTATGTCCACCTCAATGATGTCCTTTACTCTGTCCACCTCAGGGACATCCTTCCCACTGTCTACTACATGGTGGTCCTCCTCACTGTCCACCAGAGGGACATGCTTGCCACTGTAGAACACACAGAGGTCCTTCCCAATGTCTACAACATGTATATTTTTCCCACAATCCACCACAGGGACCTTCTTCCCACTGTTCACCACTGAGAGGTCCTCTCTACTATCCACCTCAGGGATGTCCTTACCACTGTCCACATAAGTGATGACATACCCTCTCTCCACCACAGGTACATCCTTCTCACTGTTCACCAAAAGGAGGTCATTCCCAATGTTCACAACAGGGACATCCTTCCCACAGTCTACAACATATATGTCCTTACAATGTCCACCACAGGTACCTACTTTTCACTGTCCAACACAGGGAAGTACTCTCTACTGTCCACCGCAGGGATGTCCTTTCCACTGTTTACAACAGGGATGTCTTCCACAATGTCCACAACAGGCATGTCCTTTTTACTCTCTACCAGAGGGACCTCCTTCCCACTGTCCACCACAGGGAAGTCCTCTCTACTGTCCACCACAGGGATGTCCTTTCCACTGTCCACCACAGGGGTGTCCACCGCACTGTCCACAAAGGCATGTCCTTCCCACTCTGCACCACAGAAAGGTACACCCTGCTGTCCACAACAGGAACATATTTCCTAATATCCACTTCAATGATGTCCTTTCCTCTGTCCATTGCAGAGACGTCCTTCACACTATCCACCACATGGTGGTCCTCCTGACTGTCCACCACAGGGACATGTTTGCCGCTGTAGAACACACAGAGATTTTTCCAGTGTCCACAACATATATGTCCTTCTCACAATTCACAACATAAATATCCTTCCCACTCTCCATCACAGGGACCTTCTTCCTACTATCCACCACAGAGATGTCCTTACCACTGTCCACCTAAGTGACGACCTCTCTCTCTCCACAACAGGGAGTTCCTTCCCAATGTCCTCCAGAGTGACATACTTCCCACTCTTCACCACAAGGTGGTCTTTCCCAATGTCCAAAACAGTGACATCCTTCCCACATACCACAACATATATGTCCTTCCAAAGTCCACCACAGGGACCTCCTTCTCACTGTCCACCACAGGGAAGTACTATCTACTGTCCACCACAGGTATGTTCTTTCCACTGTCCAACAAAGGGGTGTCCTCTGCAGTGTCAACAACAGGTATGTCCTTTCCATGGTCCACCACAGGGCTCTCCTTCACACTGTCTACCACACGAAATTCCTATCTACTGTCCAACACAAGTATGTCCTTTCCACTATCAAACACAGCGATGTCCTCTACCCTGTCCACAACAGGCATGTCCTTTCCAAGGTCAACCACAGGGACCTCCTTCCCACTGTCCACCACAGGGAAGTCCTCTCTACTGTCCACCACAGGGATATCTTTTCCACTGTCCACTGCATTGACGTCTTCCCCACTGTCTACAACAAACATGTATATCACACTGTTGAACACAGAAATGTCCTCTCCACTGTTCACCAAAGACGTGTCCTTCCCACTCACCACCACAGGGACATCCTCCTGTGTACCACAAGGACATCCTTACCACTGTCCACAAAATGGTAGTCCTCACCAATGTCCACTACAGGGACGTCCTCACCACTGTCCAAAACATGAATATCCTCCACACTGTAAACCACAGGGGCATCCTACACATTCTCCACCACAGGGAGTTCCTGCCCACTGTCCACAACAGGAAAATCCTTCTGCCTGTCCACCACAGTTATGTCCTCCTCACTTTACAACTCAGGGACATCCTCTTTTGCACAACAGGGATGTTCTTATCACTGTACACTTTAGAGATGTCCTCTGCACTCCCCACTACAAGGACATACTTCTCACTGTCCACCAAAGAGACATTCACCTGTGCACCGCAGGAACATTGTTCTTACTGTCTACAAGGCTGTCATCTGTACTGTCCACAACAGTGAAATCCTCTCAACTCTCCACAACCCTGACATCGTCCCAACTGTCCACAACAGGGATGTCTTCCAAACTGTCAAACACAGTGAAATCCTGTTCACTGTCCACCACAGGGACGCCCTTCCCTCTGTCCACATCATTGATATCCTCCCCACAGACCATAACAAGAATGTTCTTCCCACTTTCCACCACAGTGATGTCCTTCCCACTGTACACCAAAGGGACTCCTTTCCACTGTCCACAACACAGACATCTTCCCCACTGTCCACCACATGGACGTACTTCCCACTGTCCATTAAGAGGATGTCCTTCCCACTGTCCACCTAAGTGATATCCTCTCCTGAAATCATAACAGGGATATCCTTTCCACTGTTCACCACAAGGATGTCCTCCCCACTGTCTACCAGAGGCACACCCTTCGTACTGTCCACCACAAAGGGGTCTGTCCCAATGTCCACACCAGGGACGTCCTTCCCTTTGTCCACAAAATATATGTCCTTCACACAGTCCACCAAAGGGACCTCCTTCCCACTGTCCACCACAGGGAAGTCCTCTCTACTGTCCATCCCAGGGATGTACTTTCCACTGTCCACGACATTGATGTCTTCCGCACTGTCCAAAACAGTCATATACATCCCACTATCCACCACAGAAACGTCCTCTCCAATGTCCACCACAGGGAGGTCCTCCTAACTGTCCACAACAGGGACTTCCTTTCCCTGTTCACCAACGAGATGTCCTTTTCACTGACCACCACAGGGACATCTTCCTCTGTACCACAAGGATATCCTTACCACTGTTCACAACATGATTGTCCTAACAAATGTCTACTACAGGGACGTCCTCACCACTGTCCACAACAAATATATCCTCTACACTGTAAACCACAGGGACATCCTACACATTGTCCACCATAGGTAAGTCCTCTCCACATTCCACAACAGGAACATCCTTCTGCCTATCTACCACAGTGATGTCCCCCCCACTGTACTACTCAGGGAAATCCTCCTATGAACCACAAGCATGTTCTTACGACTGTATACCTCAGATATGTCCTCTGCACTCCCCACTACAAGGACATCCTTTTCACTGTCTACCAAAGAGGCATTCTCTTATGCACCACAGGAATGTTGTTCTTACTGTCTACAAGGCCGTCATGTGCACTGTCCATCACCTTGAAATCCTCTCAACTCTCCACCACAGTGACATGCTCACAACTGTCCACAATAGGGATGTCCTCCCAACTATCAAACACAGTGATGTCCTTCCCACTGTAAACAACAGGGACATCCTCCCCACTAGGCAAAACACGGATGTCCTAACCACTGTCCAGCACAGAGATGTCCTCCGCACTCTCCACCATATGGACATCCTTCTAACTATGCACCACAAGGACGTTCTCCAGTGCACCACAGTAACATCCTCTCCACTGTCTAACACAGTGAAATCCTCCCCATTGTCCACCACAGGGATGTACTCCCCACTGTCTACAACAGGGATGTCCTTCCCACAATTCAAAACAGAAAGGTCCTCCCTGCTGTCCACTACAGTGACGTTCTTCCCTCTGTCCACCTCGGTGATATCCTCCCCTCAGATCATAACATGGATGTACTTCACACGTTCCACCACAGGGACATCCTTCTGACTCTCCACAAGAGTGTCATCCTTCCCACTGTTTACCAAAAGATCTTTCCCAATGTCCACAACAGGGACGTCCTTCCCACAGTCCACAACATATATGTCCTTCCAATGTCCACCACAGTGACCTCCTTCCCACTGTCCACCACAGGGATGTCCTGTCTACTGTCCACCACCAGGATGTCCTTTTCAATGTTCACCACCGATGTCCTCTGCACTGACCACAGCAGGCATGTTCTTTTCACTCTCCACCACAGGGACCTCCTTCCCACTGTCCACCACAGCGAACTCCTCGCTAATGTCCACCACAAGGATGTCCTTTCCACTGTCCACTACAGGAATATCCACCACACTGTCCACAATAGTTATGTCCTTCCAACTGTACAACACAGAAAGGTACACCTTTCTGTCCACAACAGGATCATACTTCCTAATGTCCATCTAAATGATGTCTTTTCCTCTGTCCAGAAGAGGGAGGTCCTTACCACTGTCCACCACATTGTGGTCCACACCACTGTCCACCACAGGGACATGCTTGCCACTGTAGATCACATGGAGGCCATTTCCAATGGCAACAACATGTATGTCATTCCCACAATCCACAATATAAATGTCCTTCCCACTCTCCACCACAGGGACCTTCTTCCCAATGTTCACCACAGAGAGGTCCTTTCTACTATCCACCACATGGATGTCCTTACCACTGTCCACCTAAGTGACAACCTATACCTCTCTCCACAACAGGGACGTCCTTGCCACTGTCCACCACAGGGAGTTCCTACACAATGTCCACCAGAGCAACATCCTTCCCATTGCTCACCACAAGGAGGTCTTTTCTAATGTCCACAACAGAGATATTCTTCCCACAGTAAACACCATAAAAGTGCTTCCCACTGTCCACAACAGGGACCTCCTTCCCAATGTCAACCACAGGGATGTCCTCCGCCCTGTCCAAAAGAGGGATGTTCTTTTCACTGTCCACCACAGGGACATACTCCTCAGTGTCTACCACAGGAACGTACTGCCCACTGTCTACCACAGGGATGTCCTAACACAGTTAGGTCCTCTCCACTGTCCACCACAAGGACGTCATTTCAACTGTTAACCACAGAAATATTCCCCCACTGTCCACAACAGGGATGTCCTTCCCACAGTTAGGTCCTCTCCACTGTCCACCACAAGGACGTCATTTCAACTGTTAACCACAGAAATATTCCCCCACTGTCCACAACAGGGATGTCCTTCCCACTGTCCACCACAGAGATGTTCTATCCACTGCCTTCCACAGGAACACCCTGCTCACTGTCTACCACAGGGATGTTTTTCCCACTCTCCACCAAAGGGACATTCCTCCCACTGTCAATCAAAGGTACATCTTTCAACTGTCCACCACAGAGACATCCTCCTGACTGTACACCACAGTGAAATCCTCCACACTGACCACCACATGGATATCCTTCATACAGTCCAACATAGAGAAGTCCTAGTTGTCCACCAAAGGGACTTCCTTCTCACTGTCCACCACAGGGACATCTTTTTCACTGTTCACCACTGGGACATCCTACGCACTTTGCACAACACAGACATTTTCCTGTACACAACAGGGATATCCTCTCCACTGTACACCACAGGGATATCCTCCTTTGTACACAAGGGATGCCAGCAACACCCTCCACCCCAGAGATGTCCTCTGTACTCTCAACGGCAGGGACATCCTCCCCACTATCCACCAAAGCAACATCTTTCCCACTATTCAACACAGGGATGTCATTCCAAATGTGCAACACAGAAGAGTCCTCTTCACTGTCCACCACAGGGATTTCCTTCCCCCTGTCCACCACAGGGATGTCCTCCCCACTGTCCACCAGAGAGTTATCCTTCCCATTGCTTACCACAAAAATGTCCTTCCCAATATCGAAAACAGTGACTTCCTTCCCACTGTCCACAACATAAATGTTCTTCCTACTTTCCACCACAGTGTTGCAATCTACTGCCCACCACAGAGGTGTACTTTCCACTGACCACCAAAGGGATGTTTTCCTTTGCACCAGAGAAAATTCCTCACCACTGTCCACCACAGAAACACCCATACCACTGTCCACCACTCTGACGTCCTTTCCACTTTCCATAATGAGGAGGTACTCTCCACTGTCTACCACAGCAACATCCTTTCCACTGTTCACCACAGGGACATCCTTACCAATAGCCATGACAAAGAGGTTCTCACCACTGTCCACAACAGTGACGTCCTTTCCACTGTCCACCACAGAAACATCTTCATCACTGTCTATTACAGGAACATCTGTACCACTGTCCACTACAAAGAAGTCCTCCCTGCTGTCCACCACAGGGATATCCTTCACACTGTTCACCACAGTAATGTCCCCTCAGTTGTCCAAAAGAGAAACGTGGTCCCCACTGTCCACCACAGGGACGTCCTTCTTACTGTCCACCATAGGGAGAACCTCCCCACTGTCTACAACAGGAATGTCCTTCCCACAAATCAAAAGAGAAAGGTCCTCCTTCCTGTCCACCATAGGGACGTCCTTCTCTCTGTCCACCTCAGTGTTATCCTCCCCTCAGACCATAACATGGATGTCCTTTCCACTTTCCATTACAGGGATGTCCTCCCCACTGACCAAAAGAGGGTCATCCTTTCCACTGTCCACCAAAAGGTCTTTCCCAATATCCAATACAGGAACGTCCTTTCCACAGTCCACACCATATATATTCTTCCAATGTCCACCACAGGGACCTCCTTCCCACTGTTCACCACAAGGAGGTCTTTCCCAATGTTCAAAACAGGGACATCCTTCCCACTGTCCACAACATATATGTTCTTAAAATATCCACCACAGGAACCTCCTTCTCACTGTCCAACACAGGGAAATCCTCTCTACTGTCCACCACACAGATGTCCTTTCTACTGTCCACCACAGAGACGTCCTATGCACTGTCCACAACAGGCATGTCCTTCCCACTGTCCACCACAGAATGGTACACCCTGCTGTTCACAACAAGAATGTACTTGTCCATTCTTGGTCCACTAAATGTTGACCTCTCCTATGTCCACCACAGAGACGTCCTTCCCACTGTCCACCAAACAGAAGTCCTTCCCAATGTCCACAACATGGATGTCCTTCTGATAATCCACAATATAAATGTACTCCCCACTTTACAACACATGGAACTTTTTCCCACTGTCCACCACAGAAAGGTCCTCTCTACTGTCCACCACAGGGATGTCCTTTACACTGTCCAAAACAGTGACATCCTCCCAACTGTCCACAGCAGGAATGTCCTTTCCACTGTCCACCACAGAAAGGTCCTCCCTACTGTCCACCACAAGTATGTCCTTCCCACTGTCCACCTAATTGACGTCCTCCACTCTGTCCAGAAGAGGGACATTCTTCCCACATTTTACCACAAGGAGGTCTTTCCCAATGTCCTCAACAGAGATGCTCTTCCCACCATCCACAACATAAATGTCCTTTACATTGTCCACCACAGGGACATCCATCCCACTGTCCACCACAAGGAGGTCCTCTCCACTGTCCATCAAAGTGATGCCCTTTTAACTGTCCACCACAGGCACATCCTCCACAGTGTCCACCACATGAACGTACTACCCACTGTCCACCACTGGGACGTCCTTTCCACAGTACACCAAACATATGCCCTTCCCACTGTCCACCACAGGGACATTCTCCTGTGTACTACGAGGACATCCTTACCACTGTCTACAACATGGTTGTTCTCAACAATATGCACTACAAGGAATTCTTCACAGCCGTCCACAAGATGAATATCCTCCACACTGTAAACCACAAGGACATCCTACCCATTGTCCATCACAGGGAGGTCCTACACTCTGTCCACCACAGGGGCATCCTTCTGCCTGTCCACCACAGTGATATCCTCCCCAGTATCCTCCAAAGAAAAGTCCTTCCCTCTGTCGACCACAAGGATGTCATTTCAATGGTCAACCACAGGGAAGTCTTCTTCACTGTCCACCACAGGGATGTCCTTCCCACTGTACACAACAGGGACATCCTCCTGTGCACAACAGGGCTGTTCTTACCACTCTCCACGCCAGAGATGTCTTCTGCACCCCACTAAAAGAACATCCTTCTCATTGTCCACCAAAGAGAAATTGTCTTGTGCACTACAGGAACGTTGTCCTAACTGTCCACAAGGCCGTCATCCACACTGTCCACCACAGTGAAATCCTCTCAACTCTCCAACACAGGGACATCCTCCCAACAGTCCACAACACGGATGTCCTCCCAACTATTTAACACAGCAAAGCCCTTCCCACTGTAAACAACAGGGACATCCTCCCCACTGTGCACTACAGGTACATCCTCCTGTGCACAACTGATATGTGGTAACCATTGTCCACCACAAAGATGTCCTCTGCACTCTCCACCATATGGACATCCTTCTAACAATGCACCACAGAAACATTCTCCAGTGCACCACAGTAACATCCTCCCCACTGTCCATCAGAGTGAAATCATCCCCACTGTCCACCACCGGGATGTCCTCCACACTGTCTACAACAGGGATGTTCTTCCCACTAATCACACCAGAAAGGTCCTCCATGTTGTCTACCAAGATGACGTCCTTCCCACTCTCCACCTCAGTGATATCCTCTCCTCAGATCAAAACAGGGATGTCCTTCCCACTGTCCACCACAAGAAGGTCCTTACCACTGTCCACCAGAGGCACACCCTTGTCAGTGTCCACCACAAAAGGTCTTTCCCAATGTTCACATAGGGACGTCCTTCCCACTGTCCACAACATATATGTCCTTCCCACTCTCCACCATAGGGAAGTCCTCTCTACTGTCCACCACAGGGATATCCTTTCCACTGTCCACCACTTTGACATCCTCCGCATTGTCGACAACAATCATGTACATCCCACTGTCCACCACAGAAACGTCCTCTCCACTGTACACCACAGTGAGGTCCTCATAACTGTCCACCACAAAGATGTCCTTTCCACTGTTCACCAAAGGGATCTCCTTCCCACTGTTCACCACAGGGACATCCTCCAGTGTACTACAAGGACATTCTTACCACTGTCCACAACATGGTTGTCCTCACCAATGTCCACTACAGGAAAATCCTCACCACTGTCCACAACATGATTATCCTCCACACTGTAAACAAGAGGGAAATCCTACACGTTGTCCACCACAGGGAGGTCCTCCCCACTTTCCAAAATAGGAACATCCTTCTGCCTGTCCACCACAGTGATGTCCTTTACACTGTACAACACAGGGACATCATCCTGTGCATAACAGGGATGTTCTTACCATTGTACACCCCAGAGATGTCTGCTGCACTCCCCATTACCAGGACATTCTTCCCACTGTACATCAAAGAGACATTATCATGTGCACCACAGGAATATTGCTCTTACTGTCTACATGGTGGTCATTTGCACAGTCCACCAGTGTGAATTCCTCTCAACTCTCCAACAGAGGGACATCCTTCCAACTGTCCAAAACAGGGATGTCCTCCCAACTATCAAACACAGTGAAGTCCTTCTCACTGTAAACTACAGGGACATCCTATCCATTGTGCACCACAGGGACATCCTCCTGTGCACAACAGGAATGTAGTCCCTATTATCAAAGACAGTGAAGTCTTTACCACTGTAAACAACAGGGCCATCATCCCACTGTGCACACCAGGGATGTCCTAACCACTGTCCACCACAGAGATATCCAATGCACTCTCCACCATATGGACATCTTTCTGACTATGCACCACAATGACGTTCTCCAGTGCAGCACAGTAACATCCTCCCCATTGTCCACCACAGTGAAATCCTCCCCACAGTCCACCACAAGGATGTCCTCCCCACTACCTAGAACAGGGATGTCCTTCCCACAATTGAAACAGAAAGTTTCTCCCTGCTGTCCACCACAGGAGCGTCCTTCCCTCTGTCCACCTCAGTTATATCCTCACCTCAGACCATAAAAGGGATGTCCATCCAACTTTCGACCACAGGGATGTACTCGCCGCTGTGCACAAGTTGGTCATCTTTTCCACTGTCCAACAAAACGTCTATCCCAATGTCCACCACATGGTGTTCCTTCCCACTGTACATGATAGGGACATGCTTCCCAGTGTTCACCACCCGGAGGTCCTTCACAATATCCACAACATATACGTCCTTCCCACAATCCACAACATAAATGTCATCACCAATATCCAACACATGGACCTTCTTCCCACTGTTCACCACAGAAATATCCTCTCTACTGTACACCACAGGCATGTCCTTAACACTGTCAAAAACAGTGACATCCTCCCCACTGTCCACAACAGGGATGTCTTCCCACTATCCACCATAATAAGGTGCTTCCCGCTGTCCACCACAGGGATGTCCTTCCCACTGTCCACCTAAGTGACGTCCTCCCCTCTGTCCACAAGAGGGACATTCATTCCACAGTTCACCACAAGGAGATCTTTCCCAATGTCCACAACAGAGATGTTCTTCCCAGAGTCAACCAAAATATGTCCTTCCCACTGTCCACCACAGGGACTTCCTACACACTGTTCACCACAGGGAGGTCCTTTCTACAATCCATCAAAGTGATGTCCTTTCCTCACAAGTGTCCTCCACAGAGACTCCTTCCCACTGTCCACCACAGGGAAATCCTCTCTACTGTCCACCACAGGGATGTCCTTTCCACTGTTCACCACAGGAATGTCCTCTGCACTGTCCACAACATACATGTCCTTTTCACTCTCCACCACAGAAACTTCCTTCCCACTGTCCACCATGGAAAAGTCCTCTCTACTGTCCTTTACAGGGATGTCCTTTCCACTGTCC
This sequence comes from Arvicanthis niloticus, assembly GCF_011762505.2. Taxonomy (NCBI): domain Eukaryota; kingdom Metazoa; phylum Chordata; class Mammalia; order Rodentia; family Muridae; genus Arvicanthis; species Arvicanthis niloticus. The sequence continues at coordinate 697,468 of NW_023044983.1, forward strand.
ACAACAGGCATGTTCTTCCCACTGTCCACCTCAGAATGGTACACACTGCTGTCCCCAACAGAAACGTACTTCCTAATGTCTATCTCAATGATGTCATACCTTGGTCCACCACAGGGACTTCCTTCCAACTCTCCACAACATTGTGGTCCTCACCACTGTCCCCCAGGGGGAACATGCTTGTCATTGTAGAACACACGGTGGTCCTTCCCAATGTCCACCACATGTACGTTCTTCCCACAATCCACAACATAAATGTCCTTCTCACTCTCCATCACAGTGATCTTCTTCCCACTGTTCACCACAGAGAGGTCCTCTCTACTATCCACCACGGGGATGTCCTTACCACTCTCCACCTAAGAGATGACCTCCCCACTCTCCACCACAGGGACATCCTTCCCACTGTCCACCACAGGGATTTCCACCCCAATGTCCACCAGAGGAACATCCTACCCACTATTCACCACAAGGATTTCTTTCTCAATGTCCACAACAGGGACGTCCTTCCCACTGTCCAAAACATATATGTCCTTCCAATGTCCACCAAAGGGACCTCCTGCTCACTGTCCAACAGAGGGAAGTCCTCTCTATGTTCCGCCACAGGGATGTCATTTCCAGTGTTCACTAGAGGGATGTCCTCCGCACTGTCAACAACAGGCATGTTTTTTTTTCACTTTCCACCACAGGGACCTCCTTCCCACGTCCACCACAGGGAAGTCCTCTATACTGTTATCCACAGGTATGTCCTTTCCACTGTCTACCACAGAGATTCCCTTTTCTTTCCACTGTCCAAACCAGTGACATCCCCCCCACTGTCAACAACAGGGATGTCATTCCCACAGTCCACCACAGAAAGGTCCTCCCTGCTGTCCACCACATTGATGTCCTTATCACTGTCTTAAGTGACTTCCTCCCCTCTGTCCACAAGATGGACATTCTTCCCACAGTTCACCAAAAGGAGGTCTTTCCCAATGTCCACAACAGAGATGTTCTTCCCACAGTACACAACATAAATGTCTTTCCCTCTGTCCACCACATTGACCTCCTTCTCAGTGTCCACCACAGGGAGGTCCTCTCTACTGTCCATCAAAGTGATATTCTTTCCACTCTCCACCACAGGGACGTCCTCTCCACTGTCCACAACAGGGAAAAATTCTCTTCACTGTCCAGCACAGGGATTTCCATCCCCCTGTCCACCTTAGGGATGTCCTCCACACTGTTCACCAGAGGGATATCTTTCACACTGTTCACCACAAGGAGGTCCTTCCCAATATCAATAACAGGGACTTCGATCCCACTGTCCACAACATAAATGTTATTTCCACTGTCCACCACAGTATGTTTCTCTCTACTGTCCACCACAGAGACATCCTTCCCACTGTCCACCACATGGTGTTTCTCCCCACTGTCCATGAGAAAGACACGCTTCCCAATGTCCACCACACTGAGGTCCTTCCAGATATCCACAACATGGATATTTTTTCCACAATCCACAACATAAATGTCCTCCCCACTCTCCAACACATGGACCATCTTCGCACTGTTCACCACAGAAATGTCCTCTCTGTTTTCCTCCACAGGAGATTCTTACCATTGTCCAAAACAGTGACATCCTCCCCACAGTCCAGAACAGGGATGTCCTCCCCACTATCCACCAAAGGAATGTCCTTCTCCCTGTCCACCTAAGTGACATAATCCCCTCTGTTCACAAGAGGCACATTCTTCCCACAGTTCACCACAGGAGGTCTTTCTCAATGTCCACAACGGAGATGATCTTCCCACAGTCCACAACATAAATGTTTTTCCCACTATCCACCACAGGGACGTCCTCCCCACTGTCCACAACAGGGATGTTCTTTCCAATGTCCACCACAGGGACCTCCTCCCCAGTGTCCACCACAGGAACAGACTACCCACTGTCCACTAAAGTGACATCCTAAGCCACTGTCTACAACAGGGAGGTCCTCCTGAAAGTTCACCACAGGTAGGTCCTCTCCAATGTCCACATAAGTGACATCCTCCCCTTTTTCCACAAGAGGGACATTCTTCCCACAGCTCACCACAAGGAGGTCTTTCCCAATGTCCACAACAGAGATGTTCTTAAAACAGTCCACAACATAAATGTCCTTCCCACTGTCTACCACAGGGACATCCTCCTGTGTACTGAAAGGAAATCCTGCCCACTGTCCACAACATGGTTGTCCTCCACAATATGCACTACATGGAAGTCCTCACTGCCATCCACCACAGGAATACCCACTGTCCACCACAGTCACACCCTTCCCACTGTCCACCACAAAGAGGTCTTGCCAATGTCAAAAACAGGGACGTCCATCAAACTGTCCACAAGATATATGTTGTTCTCACTGTCCACCACAAAATGGTACACCCTGCTGTACACAAAAGGAATGCAATTCCTAAGGTCCACCTCAATGATGTCCTTTCCTCTGTCCACTACAGGGACGTCCTTCCCAATGTCCACCACATGGTGGTCCTCCCCACTGTCCACCAGAAGGACATGCTTGCCAATGTAGAACACATGGAGGTCCTTTGCAATGTCCACAAAATGTATGTCCTTTGCCCAATCCACAAGATAAATGTCCTTCCCACTCCCACCAAAGGGAACTTCACAGTTCACAACAGAGAGGTCCTCTCTACTCTCCATCACAGGGATGCCGTGACCACTGTCCACAAGGAGGTCTTTCCCAATGTCCAAAACAGGCATGTTCTTTCCATGGACCACCACATGGACCTCCTTCCACTGTCCACCACAGGGAAGTCCTCTCTACTGTACACCACAGGGATGTCCTTTCCACTGTCCACCAAAGGGATGTCCTCCGTACTGTCCACAACAGTCATGTCCTTCCCACTGTCAACCACAGAAAGGTACACCCTGCTGTCCACAGCAGGAACGTACTTCACAATGTCCACTAAATTATGTCCTATGCTATGTCCACAACATTGACATCCTTCCCATTGTCCACCACACGGTGTTTCTTTCCACTGTCTATGAGAGGGACATGCTTCCCACTGTCCACTACAAGGAGTTCATTCCCAATGTCCACAACATGGACTTCCTTCCCACAATCCACAACATAAATGTCCTCCCCACTGTCCAACACATGGACCTTCTTCCCACTGTTCAACACAGAAAGGTCCTCTCTACAGTCCACCACAGGGATGTCCTTAACACTGTTCAAACCAGTGACATCCTCCCCACTGTTAACCAGTGTGAAATCCTCCCCACTGTCTACCACAGGGATGTCCTCTCCAGTGTCTACAGCAGGGATGCCATTCTCACAATTCAAAACAGAAAGGTCCTCCCTGCTGTCCACCACAGTGACATCCTTCCCTCTGACCACCTCAGTGATAACCTCTCCTCAGATCATAACAGGGATGTCCTTCCCACTGTCCACCACAAGGAAGTCCTCCCCACTGTACACTAGAGGCACACCCTTCCCACTATCCACCACAAAGTGGTCCTTCTCAATGTTCTTGACATGTGCATCCTTTCCACAATCCACAAGATAAATATTTTTCCCACTCTCCAATACAAGGATCTTCTTCCCACTGTTCACCACAGAGAGGTCCTCTCTACTATCCATCACAAGGATGTCCTTACCATTGTCCACCTAAGTGACAACCTCCCCTCTCTCCACCATAGGGACATCCTCCCCACTGTGCACCACAGTGAGTTCCTCCCCAATGTCCACCAGAGGGACATCCTTCCCACTGTTCACCACAAGGGGGTCTTTCCCAATGTCCACAACAAGGATGTCCTTCCCTCAGTCCACAATATAAATGTCCTCCCCACAGTCCAACACATTGACCTTCTTCACACTGTTCACCACAGGGATGTCCTCACCACTGTCCAAACCAGTGATAGCCTCCCCACTCTCCAAAACAGGGATATCCTACCCACTGTCCACCACAGAAAGATCCTCCCCACTTTCAACCACAATGATGTTTTTCCCACTGTCAACGTAAATGAAGTCCTCCCCTCTGTCCACAAGAGGGACATTCTTCCCACAGTTCACCACAAGGAGGTATTTCCCAATGTCCACAACAAAGATGTTCTTCCAACAGTCCACAACATAAATGTCTTTCCCCCTGGGCACCAAATGAAACTTCTTCCCACTGTCCACCACAGGGAGGTCCTCTCTACTGTCCATCAAACTAATGTCTTTTCAACTGTCCACCACAGCGGTGTCCTCCTCAGTTTCCACAACAGTAACACACTTCCCAATGTCCACCACAGGGAGTTTCTACCCACTGTCTACCGCTGGGAGATGCTCCCCAATCTCCACCACAGGTAGGTCCTCTTCATTGTCCACCACAGGTATGTCATTTCAACTGTCCACCACAGAAATATTCTCCCCACCGTCCACCACATGTACATCCTCCCCACTGACCACCAAAAGGACGTCCTTCATACAGTCCACTATAGAAAAGTCCTCCCTTTTGTCCACCAAAGAGATGTCCTTCCCACTGTCCACCACAGGGACATCCTCCAAATTGTCCACCAGAGTGACATCTTTTTCACTGTTCACCAATAGGACTTCCTACCCACTTTGAACAACAGGGACATTTTCCTGTGCACAACAGGGATGTCAGCAGCAGTCTCCACTCGAGAGATGTCCTCTGCACTCTCCACAACAGGGACATCCTCCACACTATCCACCAAAGAAACATCTTTCCCACTATTCACCACAGGGATGTCCTCCCCACTGTCCCCCAGAGTGATATCCTTCCCACTGTTCACCACAATGAGGTTCTTCCCAATATTGACAACAGGGACTTCCTTCCCTCTGTCCACAACATAAATGTTCTTTCCACTCTCCACCACAGTGTGTTTCTCTCTACTGTCCATCACATGATGTACTTCCCACTGTCCACCAAAGGGACGTTTTTCTTTGCACCAGAGACACTTCCTCACCACTGTCCACCACAAAAATGTCCTCAGCTCTGTCCACCACTGTGACGTACTTGACACTTTCTAACAAGAGGAGGTCCTTTCCACTGTCCACCACAGAAACATCCTTTCCATGTTCACCACAGGGAGGTTTTGCCCAATATCCATGACAGGGAGGTCCTCACCATTGTCCAAAATAGGGATGTCTTTTCCACTGTCCACCACAGAAACATCCTCATCACTGTCTATCACAGGGACATCTTTACCACTGTCCTCCACAGAGAGGTCCTCACTGCTGTCCACAAGAGGGACATCCTTCCCACTGTCCACCACCATAACATCCTCTCAGTTGTCCATAATAAAAACGTCCTCCCCACTGTCCACCACAGGGACTTCCTTCTTACTGTCCACCAAAGGGAGAACCTCCCCACTGTATACGACAGGGTCGTCATTCCCATTGTCCACCACGTGGACATCCTTTCACTCTCCACAAAAAGGACTTCCTTTCCACTGTTTAACACAGTGACATCTTCCTAACTGTCCACCACAAAAATATGTTCCCAAATGTCTACTACAGAAACATCCACACCACTCTACACAACAGGTACATACTCCCACTGTCATTCACAAGGATATCAATTTCACTGTCCACAACAGAGAGGTACTACCCACTGTACACCACAGGGACATCCTCCCAACTTTCCACCCCAAGGAGTTCCTCCCCCACAGTCCACCACAGTAATGTCCTTCCCTCTGTCCACCAAAGAGACATCCTCCTTCCCACTGTCCAAAACACAGACATCTTCTCCACTCTCCACCAGAGGGATGTCCTTCCCACTGTCCACCACAGGGACATCATACCCCACAGTCCACCAGAGTGTGGTCTTCCACACTGTCCAACACAAGGACATCCTCCTGTGCACAAAAGGGATATCATCACCACTGTGCACCACAGGGACATACTTTGCATTGTCCACCACAACGACATCATTAACACTGTCCACCAAAATGAGGTCCTTTCTGCCGTCCACCACAGGGAATCCTTCCCCAGTCTACCACAGAGACGTAAACCCCACTGTCCACCACAGTGATGTTTCCCCACTCTCCACCTCAGGATTGTCCTCATCAATGTCCAGCACTGGGGTATTCTTTTCCACTGTTCAAGACAGGGACATCCTCCCTACTGTGCACCACAGGAATAATCTCCTGTTTAGAACAGTGATGTCCTCAAGACTGTGCACCACAGAGACACCTCCAGTGCAAACCAGGGATGTCCTCATCACTGTCCAACCCAGAGATGTCCTCTGCACTCTCCACAACAGGGAAATTCTTCCTACGGTCCACTAAAGAGACGTTCTCCTGTGCACCACAGAAACAATCTCACCACTTTTCACCACAGGGATGTCCACCCCAGAGTCCACCACAGGGACATCCTTCCCACTTTCCACCACAGGGACGTTCTTCCCGTGGTCCACAACAAGGACATCCTTCCCACTGTCCACCACAGGTACATCCTCCAAATTGTCCACCACAGTGACATCCTTTTCACCATTCACCACTGGGACATCCTAACCACTTTGCACAACAGGGACATTTTCCTGTGCACAACAGGGATATCCTCACTACTGTGCACCACAGGGACATCCTCCTTTGCACACCAGGAATGTCAGCAACACTCTCCATCTCAGAGATGTTCTCTGCACTCTCCACAACAGGGACATCCTCCCCACTATCCACCAAAGAAACGCCTTTCCCACTATTCACCACAGGGATGTCATCCCAAATGTCCAACACAGGAAAGTCCTCTTCACTGTCTACCACAGGGATATCCTCCCCACTGTCAACCAGAGGGATATCCTTCCAACTGTTCATCACAAGGAGATCCTTCCCAATATTGACAACAGGGACTTCCTTCCCACTGTCCACAACATAAATGTTCTTCCCACTCTCCAGCACAATGTGTTTCTCTTAACTCTCCACCACAGAGATGTACTTCCCACTGTCCACCAAAGCGACATTTTCCTTTGTACCATAGAAACTTCCTCACCACTGTCCACCACAGAAATGTCCTCACCACTGCCACCCCTGTGATGTCCTTTCCACTTTCCACCATGAGGAGGTCCTCTCCACTGTCCACCATAGAAACATCCTTTCCACTGTTCACAACAGAAACATCCTCATTACTGTCTATTACTGGAACATCTTTACCACTGTCCACAACACAGAGGTCCTCCCTCCTGTCTATCACTGTGATTTCTTTCACACTCTCCACCACAGTAATGTCCTCTCAGTTGTCCAAAACAGAAACGTCCTCCCCACTGTCCACCACAGGGACATCCTTCCAACTGTCCACCCCAAGGAGTTCCTCTCCACAGTCCATCACAGGGATGTCCTTCCCACTGTCCACAACATGGACATCTTCCCCACTGTCCACCACATGGACGTCCTTCCCACTGTCCACGATAGGGACGTCCTACCCCAGAGTCCACCAGAGTGTGGTCCTCCCCACTGTCCACCACAAGGACATCCTCCTGTGCACATTAGGGATTTCCTCACCACTGTGCACCACAGGGACATACTTTGCATTGTCCACCACAGAGATGCCTTTACCACTGGGAGGTCTTCCCTGCTGTCCATCACAGGGGCATCCTTACCGCTGTCCACCACAGGGTCGTCCACACCACTGTCCACCACAGGGATGTTCTCCTCACTGTATAAAACAGGGAAGTACTCTCCACAATACACCTCAGTGATGTCCTCTTTAATTACCACCACAGAAACTTTCTCCCCAGTGTCTACCAGAGGAACATCCCCAACACTGTCAACCAGAGGTTCGTCCTCCCCACTCTCCTCCACAGAAACATCTACCCAACTCTCCACTACATGGATGTCCTTCCAACTGTCCACCACAGTGAGGTCCTCTACACTGTCCACCGCAGGTATGTCAACCACACTCTCCACCGCAGGAATGTCCTCATCACTGTCCATCACTGGGACATCTTTCCCATTGTCAACCACAGAGAGGTCCTCCCTGCTGTCTACCAAAGGGACATCCTTCCCACTGTCCAAAACAGTAAAGTCCTCCGCATTGTCCAAAACAGTGATGTCCTCCCCACTGTCCACCACATGGACTTCCTACCCACTGTCCTCCACAAGGAGGTCCTTCCTACTGTCAACCTCAAAGAGGTCCTTCCAATTGTCCACCAGAGTGACATTCTTCTCCCTGTTCACCACAAGGACATCCTCCCATGCACAACAGTGATGTCCTCACCCTTGTGCACCACAGGAACATTTTTCTGTGCACACCAGGAAGGTCCTCACCACTGTTTACCCCAGAGATATCCTCCGTACACTTCCAGGCAGGGACATCATTCTCAATGTCCACCAAAGCATGTTCTCCTTTGCACCAGAGAAATGTCCTCACCACTGTGCACCTCAGGACGTCCTCTCCACTGTCCAACAAAGGAACGTATTCTCCACAGTCCACCAAAGAGAAATCCTTTCCACTGTCCACAACAGGGACGTCCTCCCCACTGTCCATAACAGGGATGTCTTTCCAACTGCCCACCACAGGGACATCCTTTCCACTGTCCACCAAAAATATGTCCTTTCCACTTTTCACCACAGTGACGTTCTTCCCACTGCCCACCAAAGGGATATTTTTCCCGAAGTCCACCACAGGGACATTCTTCCAACTGTCAACCACATGGACATTCTCCCCACTCTCCATCACATGTACTTCCTCACCACTGTCTACCACAGGGACATCCTTCCCACTGTCCATCAAAAGGATGTCCTTCCAATTGTTCACCACAGGGACATCCTTCCCCTGGCTACCACAGAGACATAAACCCCATAGTCCACCACAGGGATGTTTTCCCTACTCTCCACCACAGGGTTGTCCTCATCAATGTCCACAACTGGGATGTTCTCTCCCACTGTTCAAAACATGAACATCCTCCCTACTGTGCACCACAGTAACATTCTCCTATGTACAACAGGGCATCCTAATGATTGTGCACCACAGGGATATATTCCAGTGCACACCAGAGACGTCATCACCGCTTTCCACCCCAGAGATGTCCTCTGCACTCTCCACAATGTGGAAATCCTTCCTAAGGTCCACCAAAAAGATGTTCTCCTGTGCACCACAGAAACATTCTCACCAGTGTTCACCACAGGGATGTCCACCCCACAGTCCACCACAGGGACACCTTTCCCACTGTCCAACACAGGGACATCCTCCCCAATGTTCACTACAGAGTGGACCTCCCCACAGTCCACCACATGGACGTCTTTCCCATTGTCCACCAGAGAAATATCCTCCTCACTTTGCACCAAAGGGACATTCTCCTATGCACAACAGGAGCATCCTCATAACTGGCACCTCAGGAATATATTTTCCAATGTACACAACAGAGATGTCCTTCCCTCTGTAGACCAAAGAGATGTCCTCCCTGCTGTCCACCACAGGGACATTCTTCCCACTTTCCACCACAGAAACCTCCTTCCCACGGTCAACCAAATTATGTCCTCTCCACATTCCGCCACAGAAACATCCATCCCTCTGTCCACAACAGAAATATCCTCCCCACTGTCTAAAACAGGGACATCCTTCTGCCTGTTCATGACAGTGATGTCCTCAACACTGTCCTCCAAAGGAACGTCTGTCCCACTGTCGACAACAAGAATGTCATTACAAAGGTCCACCACAGGGAAGACCTCTTCACTGTCCACCACAGGGATGTCCTTCTCACTGTACACCACAGGGAAATACTCCTGTGCACAACAGAGATGTTCTTAAAATGTCCAACATAGAGATGTCTTCTGCACTCCCCACTACAAGGACATCCTTCTCACTGTCCACCAAAGAGACATTCTCTTGTGCACCACAGGAGCATTGTTTTTACTGTCCTCAATGCCGTCATTCACACTATCCACCACAGTGAAATCCTCTCAACTCTCCAACGCAGGGACATCCTCCCATCTGTCCACAACATGGATGTCCTCCCAACTATCAAACACAGTGTAGTCTTTCCCACTGTAAACAACAGTGACATTCTCCCCACTGGGCACAACAGGCATGTACTCTGGACTCTTCACCATATGGACATTCTTCTAACTATGCACCACAAGGTCATTCTCCAGTGCACCACAGTAACATCCTCCCAACTGTCCACCAGAGTGAAATCCTCCCCACTGTTCATTACAGGGATGTCCTGCCCACTGTCTACAACAGGGATGTCCGTCTCACAATTCAAAACAGAAAAGTCATCTCTGCTGTCCACCACAGGGACATCCTTTCCTCTCTCCACCTCAGTGATATCCTCCCTAAAGACCTTAACAGGGATGTCCTTTTACTTTTCACCACAAGGACGTCTTCCCCACTGTTCAAAACAGGGACATCCTTCCCACAGTCCACACCATATATGACCTTCCAATGTCCACCACAGGGATGTCCTTCCCCCTGTCCACCAGAGGGACATGCTTGCCACTGTAGAACACACAGAGGTCCTTCACAATGTCCACAATATGTATGCCCTTCTTACAATCCACAACATAAATGTCCTTCCCACTCTCCACCACAGGGACCTTCTTCTCACTGTTCACCACAGAAAGGTCCTATCTACTATACACAACAGGGATGTACTTACCATTGTCCACCTAAGTGATGACATCCCCTATCGCCACCACAGGGACATCTTGCCCACTGTCCATCACAGTGAAATCCTCCCCACTGACCACCAGAGAAACACCCTTACAACTGTCCACCACAGGCAGTTCCTTACCAATGTCCACCAGATTGACGTCCTTCACACTGTCCACCACAGAAAGTTCCTCTCCAATGTCCACCAGAGGGACATCCTTCCCACTGTTAACCACAAGGAAATCTTTCCCAATGTCCACAACAGGGACGTACTTCCCACAGTCCACAACATATATGTCTTTCCAATGTCCACCACAGGGACCTCCTTCTCACTGTCCACCACATGGAAGTCCTCTCTACTGTCCACCACAGGAAAGTCCTTTCCACTCTCCACCACAGGGATGTACTCCGCCCTGTCCACAACAGGCATATCCTTTCAATGGTCCACCACATTGACCTCCTTCCCACTGTCCACCAAAGGGAAGTCCTCTCTACTGTCCACCACAGGAAGGTCCTTTCCACTGTCTACCAAAGGTACATCATCCACACTGTCCAAAACAGGCATGTCCTTCCCACTGTCCACCACAGAAAGGTACACCCTGCTGTCCACAAAAGGAACATACTTCTCAGTGTCCACTAAATGATATCCTCTCCTATGTACACAAAAAATACATCCTTCCCACTGTCCACCACATGGTGTTTCTCCCACTCTCCATGAGAGGGACATGCTTCCGAAAGTCCACCACACAGAGGTCCTTCCCAATGTCCACAACATGGACATCTTTTCCACAATCCACAACATAAATATCCTCCCCACTGTCCAATATATGGACCTTCTCCCCACTGTTCACCACAGAAAGGTCCTCTCTACTGTCCACCACAGGGATGTCCATACCACTGTCCATACCTTTGCCATCCTCCCCACTGTCCACAACAGGGATGTCCTTCCCACTGTCCACCACAGAAATATCCTCCCCACTCTCCAAAGGAACAATCTATCCACTGTCTGCCACAGAAAAGTCCACTCTACTGTCCACCACAGTGAGGACCTTACCACTGTCCAAACCAGTGACATCCTCCCCACTGTCCACAACAGGGATGTTCTTCCCACTGTCCACCACAGAAAGATCCTCCCCACTTTCCACCACAGGGATCTTCTTCCCACTATCCACCTAAGTGATGTCCTCCCCTCTGTCCACAAGAATGACATTCTTCCCACAGTTCACAACTAAAACGTCTTTCCCAATATCCAAAACAGAGATGTTCTTCCCACAGTCAACAACATAAATGTCCTTCACACTGTCCACAACAGGGTCTTCCTTCACACTGTCCACAACAAGGAGGTCCTCTCTACTGTCTATCAAAGTGATGTCCTTTCCACTGTCCATCACAGGGATGTTCTCCACACTGTCCACAACAAGGATGTTCTTTTCACTGTCCACCACAGGGACATCATCCTCAGTGTCCACCACAGGAACGTACTACACACCTTCCACCAGAGGAACGTCCGACCCACTGTCCACAAGAGGGATGTTCTTTCTACAGTCCACCTCAGGGACGACCTCCCCATTGTACACAACAGGAATGTACTACCCACTGTCCACCACAGAGATGTCCTACACATGGTCTACCACAGGTATGTCCTCCCCACTGTCCACAGAGTGTCATCTTTCCCACTGTCAACCACAAGAAGTTCTTTCCCAATGTCCACAACAGGGACGTCCTTCCCAAAGTCCACAACATATAAGTCCTTCACACTGTCCAACACAGGGACCTCCTTCCCACTGTCCAGCACAGGGTAGTCCTCTCTACTGTTCACCACAGGGATGTCCTATCCACTGTTCACCACAGGGATTTCCTCTGTACTGTCCACAACATGCAAGTCCTTTTCACTCTTTTCCACGGGGACCTCCTTTCCACTGTCTACCACAATCAAGTTCTCTCTACTGTACACCACAGGGATGTACTTTCCGTTGTCCACCATTTGTCTTCCTCCGCACTGTCCACAACAAACATGTACATCTCACTGTCGACCACAGAAATGTCCACCACAGGGATGTCCTCCCAACTGTCAACCTGGACGTCCTTTCCACTGTTTACTAAAGAGATGTCCTTTCCACTGTCCACCACATGTCTTTGTACCATAAGACATCCTTACCACTGTCCAAAACATGGTTGTCCTCACCAATATCCACTACAGGGACAACTTTCTGCCTGTTCACCACAGTGATGTCCTCCCCACTGTCCTCCAAAGAGATGTCCTTCACACTGTTGACCACAAGGACGTCATTTCAACGGTCCACCACAGGGAAGATCTCTTCACTGTCCACCACAGAGATGTCCTTCCCACTGTACACCACAGGCACATCCTCCGGTGCACAACAGGGGTGTTCTTAACACTGTCCACCCCAGAGATGTCTTCTGCACTCCCCACTACAAGGACATCCTTCTCAATGTCCACCAAAGAAACATTTTCTTGTGCACCATAGGAGCATTGTCTTTACTCTTCACAAGGCCGTCATCCACTCTGTCTACCACAGTGAAATCTTCTCACCTCTTTAACACAGGGACATCCTCCCAAATGTCCACAACACGAATGTCCTAACAACTATCAAACACAGTGAAGTCCTTCCCACTGTAAACAACAGGGACATCCTCCCCACTGTACACCACAGGGACATTCTCCTGTGCACCACAGTAACATTCTCCAACTGTCCATCACAGTGAAATCCTCCCCACTGTCCACCACAGGGATGTCCTCCCCAGTGTCTACAACAGGGATGTCCTTCCCACAATTCAAAACAGAAAGGTCCTCCATGCTGTTCACCACAGGGACGTCCTTCCCTTTGTCCTCCTCAATGATATCCTCCCCTCAGACCATAACAGGGATGTCCTTCCCACTTTCCACCTCACGATGTCCTCCCCACTGTCCACAAGATGGTCATCCTTCCCACTGTCCACCAAAGGGAATTCCTTTCTACTGTCCAACACAGGGATGTCCTTTCCACTGTTCACCACAGGGATGTGCTCCACACTGTCCACAACAGGCATGTCCTTTTCACACTCCACCAGAGGGACCTCCTTCCCCCTATCCACCACAGGGAAGAACTCTCTACTGTCCACCACAGAGATGTCCTATCCACTGTACAACACAGGGATGTCCACCACTGTCCACCACAGAAACGTACACCTGCTGTCCACAACAGGAACGTACTTCCCAATGTCCATCTTAATGATGTCCTTTGCTCTGTCCACCACAGGGACATCCTTCCCACTGTCCACCACATGGTGGTCCTCACCACTGTCCACTAGATCGACATGCTTGCCACTGTAGAACACACTGAGGTCCTTCCCAATGTCCACAACATGTATGTCCTTCCCACAATCCACAACATATATATTCTTCCCAAACAGCAGGGACATTCTTCTCACAGTTCACCACATAGAGGTCCTCTCTCGTATCCACAACAGGGATGTCCTTACCACTGTCCACCTAAGTGACGACCACCCCTCTCTCAACCACAGGGACATCCTTCCCACTGTCCACCAAAGTGAGTTCTTCCCTAATGAACACCAGAGGTACATCCTTCCCACTGTTCACCACATGGAGATTTTTCCCAATGTCCACAACAGGGACATCCATACCACAGTCCAAAACATATCTGTCCTTTCAATGCCCACCACAGGGACCTCCTTCTCATTGTCCACCACATTGAAGTCCTCTCTACTGTCCACCACAAGTATGTCTTTTCCACTGTCAACAACAGGGATGTCCTTCGCCCTGTCCAAAACAGGCATGACCTTTCCGTGTCCACCAGAGGGACCTGCTTCCCACTGTTTACCACACAAAACTCCTCTCTAGTGTCCACCACAGGGATGTCCTTTCAACTGTCCACCAAAGTGACAACCCCCGCACTGTCCACAAGAGGCATGACTTCCCACTGTCCAAAAACAGAAAGGTACACCCTGCTGTCCACAACAAGAAGGTACTTCCCATTGTCCACTAAATGATGTCTTCTCCTATCTCCACCACAAAGACGTCCTTTGCACTGTCCATCACATGGTGTTCCTCCACAATGTCCACAAGAGGGACATACATACCACTGTCCACCAAACAGAGATCCTTCCCAATGTCCACAACATGGATATCCTTCCCAAAATCCACAACATAAATATCCTCCCAACTGTTCAACAAATGGACCGTCTTCCCATTGTTGACCAAAGAAAAGTGCTCTCTACTGTCCACCACAGGATCATCTTTGCCACTGTCCAGTACAGTGGCGTACTTCCCACAGTTCATCACAGGAACATCCTCCTGTGCAAAAAAGGACATCCTTTCCACTGTCCACCACTAGAACATCCTCCACAATGTCCACTAACGACTGGACCTCCCCACAGTCCACCACATTGATGTCTTTCCCACTGTCCACCAAAGAAAAAAGTCTTCACATTGCACCACAGGGACATCCACCTATGCACAACAGGGACGTCATCACAAGTGTGCACCACAGGAATATTCTTTCCACAGTCTACAACAGAGATGTCCTTTCCACTCTAGACCACAGAGATGTCCTCCCTGCTGTCCACCACAGGGACATTCTTCCCACTTTCCACCACAGAAACCTCCTCCCCACTGTCCACCAAAGTGATGTCCTTCCCACATTCTGCCACAGAGACGTGAATCCCACTGTCCACAACAGAAATATCCTCCACACTGTCCACCACGGGGAGGTCCTCCCAACTGTCCACCACAGGGACTTCCTTTCCATGGCCCAGCAAACAGATGTCCTTCCCACTGCCCACCACAGGTACATCCTCCTGTGAACTACAAGGACATTTTTACCACTGTCCACAACATGGTTGTCCACAACAGGGAAGTCCTCACCGCCATCCACCACATGAATATCCTATGCACTGTAAACAACAGGGACATCCTACCCACTGTCCACCACAGGGAGGTCCACTCCTGTGTCTACCACAGGGACATCCTTCTGCCTGTCCACCACAGTGATGTTCTCCCCACTTTCCTCCAAACGGAAGTCCTTTCCACTGTAGAACACAAGGATGTCATTTCAAATGTACACCACAGGGAAGTCCTCTTCACTGTCCACCACAGGGATGTCCTCCCCACTGTCTACAACAGGTATGTTCTTGTCACTGTTCACACCAGAAAAGACCTCCCCCTGTCCACTAAGAGGATGTCCTTTTCACTGTTCACCTCAGTGATATCCTCTCCTCAGATCATAGAAGTGATGTACTTCCCACTGTCCAGCATAAGGAGATCCTCCCCACTGTCCACCAGAGGGACATCCTTCCCACTGTCCACCACAAAGGGGTCTTTCCCAATCTTTACAACAGGGACTTCCTTCACACTGTCCACAACATATGTCCTTCCTACTGTCTACCACAGGGAAGTCCTCTCTACTGTCCACTACAGGGATGTCCTTTCACTGTCCACCATATTGACATCATCCGCACTGTCCACAACAAACATGTACATCCCACTGTCCACCACAGAAATGTCCTCTCCATGGTCCACAACAGGAAGGTCCTACCAACTGACCACCACAAGGACGTCCTTTCCACTGTTCGCCAAAGAGATATCTTTCCCAATGTCCACCACAGGGACATCCTCCTGTGTACCGCAAGGACATCCTTACCACTGTCCACAACATGAATATACTCAACACTGTAAACCACAGGGACATCATACACATTGTCCACCACATAGAGGTCCTCCCCACTGTCCACAACAGAAACATCCTTCGGCCTGTCCACCATAGTGATGTCCTCCACACTGTATACATCAGGGACATCCTCCTGTGCACAACAGGTATTTTGTTACAATTGTACACCCCAGAGATGTCCTCTGCACTCTCCACTACAAGGACATTCTTCTCACTGTCAACCAAAGAGCCATTCTCTTGTGCACCACAGGAACATTGTTCTTACTGTCTATAAGGCCGTCATTTGCACTGTCCTCCACAGTGAAATCCTCTCAACTCTCCAACACAGTAGCATCCTCTAAACTGTCCACAACAGGGATGTCCTCCCAACTATCAAACACAGTGAAGTCCTTCCCACTGTAAACAACAGGGACATCCTCCCCACTGGGCACAACAGGGATGTCCTAAACACTGTCCACCAGAGAGATATCCTCAACACTCTAAACCATGTGGATGTCCTGACTATGCACCACAAGGATGTTCCCCAGTGCACCACAATAACATTTTCCACACTGTCCACAACAGTGAAATCTTCCTTACTGTGCACCACAGGGATGTCCTTCCTACTATTCACACCAGAAGATATTTTTCTTTCCCACTGTGCACCACAGGGACATCCTCCTGTGTACCACAAGGACATCCTTACCACTGTCCACAACATGGTTGTCCTCAAAAATGTCCACTAATGTGTCGTCCTCACCACTGTCCACAACATGAATATCCTCTACACTGTAAAATACAGCGACATTTTATACATTGTCCACCACAGAAAGGTCCTCCTCACTGTCTACAACAGGAACATCCTTTTGCCTGTCCACCACAGTGATGTCCACACAACTGTACACCTCAAAGACATCCTCCTGTGCACAACAAGGATGTTCTTTCCAATGTACACCCCAGAGATGTCCTCTGCACTCCCCACTACAAGGACATCCTTCTAACTGTCCACCAAAGAGACATTCCCTTGTGCACCACAGGAACATTGTTCTTCTTGTCTACAAGGCGGTCATCTGCAATTTCCACCACAGTGAAATCCTCTCAACTCTTCACCAGTGACATCCTTGCAACTGGACCAGAAGGTCCTCCCCACTGTCCACCAAGAGGACGTCTTTCCCACTGTTCACCTCAGTGATATCCTCTCATCAGATCATTACAGCGAAGTCCTTCCCACTGTACACAACAAGGAGGTTCTCCCAACTGTCCACCAGAGGCACACACTTCCCACTGTCCAGCACAGAGAGTTCGTTCCCACTGTACACCACAAGGAGGTCCTCCCCACTGTTCACCAGAGGCACACCCTTCCAACTGTCCACCACAAAGAGGTATTTTCCAATGTCCACAAGAGTGACGTTCTTTCCAATGTCCAGAACATATATGTCCTTCCCACTGTCCACCACAGGGACCTTCTTCTCACTGTCCACAACATTGACGTCCTCCGCACTGTCCACAAAACATGTACATCTCACTGTCCACCAGAGAAACATCCTCTCCACTGTCAACCACAGGGAGGTCCTCCCAACGGGCCACCACAGGGAATTCCTTTCCACAGTTCACCGAAAAGATGTCCTTCCCACTTTCCACCACAGAGACATCCTCCTGTGTACCACAAGGACATCCTTACCACTGTCCACAAAATGTATGTCCTTACCAATGTCCCCTACAGGGACATCCTCACCAGGGTCCACAACATGAATATTGTTCACACTGTAAACAACAGGAACATCCTACACATTGTCCACCACAGTGATGTCCTCCCCACTGTCCACCCTCCAGTGCACAACATGGATGTTCTTACCAATGTACACCCCAGAGATATCCTCTGCACTCCCCACTACAAGGACATTCTTCTCACTCTTCACAAAATAGACATTCTCTTGTGCACCACAGGAACGTTGTTCTTACTGTCTACAAGTCCGTTATTTGCACTGTCCTCCACACTGAAATCCTCTCAACTCTCCACCACAGTGACATCCTCCCAACGGTAAACAACACGGATGTCCTTCCAACTATCAAACACAATGAAGTCCTACCCACTTTAAACAACAGGGACATCCTCTCCACTGGGCACAACAGGGATGTCCTAACCACTGTCCACCACAGATATCCTTCTGACTATGCACCACAAGGATGTTCTCCAGTGCACCACAGTAACATACGCCCCACTGTCCACCACAGGGATGTCCTCCCCACTGTGTACAACAGGGATGTCCTTCCCACAACACAAAACAGAAAGGTTCTCCCTGCTGTCCACCACAGGGATGTCCTTCCCTCTGTCCACCTCAGTGATATCCTCCCCTCAGACCATAACAGGGATGTCCTTCCCACTTTCCACCACAGGGATGTCCTCCCCACTGTCCACAAGAGTGTCATCCTTTTCACTGTCCACCAAAATGTTTTTCCCAATGTCCACATCAGAAACATCTTTCCCACAGTCCCCACCATATATGTCCTTCAAATGTCCACCACAGGGACCTCCTTCCCACAGTCTACCACAGGGAAGTATTCTCTATTGTCCACCACATGGATGTCCTTTAAACTGTTCACCACAGGGATGTCCTCTTCACTGTCCACAACAGGCATGTTCTTTTCACTCTCCACCACAGGGACCTCCTTCCCAATGTCCACCACAAGGAAGTCCTCTCTACTGTCCTGCACAGGAATGTCCTTTCCACTGTCCACCACAGTGATGTTCTCCACCCTGTACACAACAGGCATGTTCTTTCCATATTCCACCAGAGAAACCTTATTTCCAATGCCCACCACAGGGAAGACATCTCTACTGTCCACCACAGGGATGTACTTTCCACTGTCCACCAAAGTGATGTCCTCCACACTGTTTACAACAGTCATGTCCATCCCACTTTCCACCACAGAAAGGTAGACCCTGCTGTCCACAACAGGAATGTCCTTGCCAATGTCCACTAAATGTTATTCTCTTTTATGTCCACCACAGAGACATCCCTCCCGCTGTCCACAACATGGTGTTTCTCCCAACTGTACAGGAGAGTTGCATGCTTCCCACTGTCCACATCACGGAGGTCCTTCCCAATGTCCACAACATGGACGTCCTTTCCACAATCCACAACATAAATGTCCTCCCCACTGTCCAACACATGGACCTTCTTCTCACTGTTCACCACAGAAAGGTCCTCTGTACAGTCCACCATGGGGATGTCCTTTCCACTGTCAAAACCAGTGACATCATCCCCACTGTCCAAAACAGGGATGTCCTTCCCACTGTCCACCTAAGTGACGTCATCCCCTCTGTCCACAAGAGGGACCTGCTTTCCAGTGTCCACCACATAAAAGTCCTCCCCACTGTCCACCACAGAGATTTCCTTTCCACTGTCCAAAACAGGGACGACCACCCCACTGTCCACAACAGGGATATTATTTCCACTGTCCACCACAGTGAAGTCCTCTCAAGTGTCCACCATAGGAACGTACTACCCACTGTCCACCACAGGGACATCCTACCCACTGTCTAACACAGGGATGTCCTCCTCAATCTCCACAGATAGGTCCTCTCCACTGTCCACCACAGGGATGTCATTTCAACTGTACACCTCAGAAATATTCTCCCCACATTCCACAATAGGTATGTCCTTCTCATTGTCCACCACAGAGACGTTCTACACACTGCCCTCTACAGGGACATCCTACCCAATGTCTAACACAAGGATGGCCTTCACACTGTCCACCAAAAAGACGTTCTTCCCACTGTCCACCAAAGGTACATCTTTCAACTGTCCACCACAGAGACATCATCCCCACTGTCCACCACAGGGACATCCTCACCACTGACCACCACAATGACCTACTTCATACAGTCCACCATAGAAAAGTCCTCCCTGTTGTCTACAAAATGTGACATCCTGCCCACTGTCGACCACAGGGACATCATCCAAATTGTCCACCACAGTGACATCCTTTTCACTCTTCATCACTGAGACATGCTAACGACTTTGCACAACAGGGACATTTTTCTGTGCACAACAGGGATATACTCACCACTGTGCAACACAGGGACATCCACTTTTGCACACCAGGAATGTCAGCAACACTTCCACCCCAGAGATGTCCTCTGCACTCTCCACGACAGGGACATCCTTCTCCCTATCCACCAAAGAAACGTCTTTCCCATTATTCACTACAGGAATGTCATCCCAAATGTCCAACACAAAAAAGTCCTCTTCACTCTCCACCACAGGGATGTCCTTCTCCTTGTCCACCAAAGGTATATCCTCCCCACTGTCCACCAGAGGGATATCCTTCCCACTGTTCACCCCAAGGAGGTCCTTCCCAATATGGACAACAGGGACTTCGTTCCCACTGTCCACAAAATA
Organism: Arvicanthis niloticus; assembly: GCF_011762505.2. Lineage (NCBI taxonomy): Eukaryota > Metazoa > Chordata > Mammalia > Rodentia > Muridae > Arvicanthis > Arvicanthis niloticus. The sequence goes on from NW_023044983.1 coordinate 718,096, forward strand.
AATGTTCTTCCCACTGTCCACCACAGTGTGTCACTCGTTACTGTCCACCACAGAGATGTACTTTCAACTGTCCACCAAAGGGACATTTTCCTTTGCAACAAATAAACTTCCTCACCACTGTCCACCACAGATACGTCCTCACCACTGTACACCACTGTGACATCCTTTCCACTTTCCACCATGAGAAGGTTCACTCCATTGTCCACCACAGAAACATCATTTCCACTGTTCACCACAGGTACGTCCTACATGGTATCCTTAACAGGGAAGTCCTCACCCCTGTCCACAATATTGAGGACACTATTCACCACTATTCACCAGAGAAACATCCTCATCACTGTCTATCAAAGAGGCATCTTTACCATTGTCTACCACCGAGAGGTCCTCCCTGCTGTCCACCACAGGGACGTCCTTCACATTGTCCAACACAGTAACATCTTCTCAGTTGTCCAAAACTGAAACGACCTCCCCACTCTCCACCACACTGACGTCCTACTTAGTGTCCACCACAGGGAGAACCTCCCCACTGTTTACAACATGGATGTCCTTCACACTGTCCTCCACATGGATATCCTTTCACTGTCCACAAAAAGGACTTCCATCCTAGTGTTTACCACAGGGACGTCTTCCTAACTGTCCACCATACAAATATGTTCTCAATATTCCACTAAAGAAACATCCATTCCACTGTACACAACAGGGACATACTTCTCACTGTCCTCTACATAGATGTCCATCCAACTGTCCACAAAACAAAGGACCTACCCACTGTCCACCACAGGGACAACCTCCCAACTGTCCACCCCAAGGAGTTCCTCCACACAGTCCACCAAAGGGACGTCCTTCTTACTGTGACCAAAGGGACATCCTTCCCACTGTCCACAACACGGACATTTTCCCCACTGTACACCACATGGACGTCCTTCCCACTGTCCACGACAGGAATGTCCTACCGCAGAGTCTACCAGAGTGTGGTCCTCCCCACTGTCAATCACAAGGACATCCTCCTATGCACATGAGGGATGTCCTCACCACTGTGCACCACAGGGACATACTTTGCATTGTCCACCACAGGGACATCCTCCCCAATGTCCACCAGAGGGACATACTTCCCACTGTTAACCACAATGAGGTCTTTCCCAGTGTCCACCACAGGGACATCCTCCCAACTGTCCAATCCAAGAAGTTCCTCCCCACAATCCACCACAGGAACATCCATCTCACTGTCCACCAAAGGGACATCTTTCACACTGTCCACAACACAGACATCTTTCCCACTGTCTACCACATAGACGTCCTTCCCACTGTACTCCAAGGGAATTCCTACTCCACAGTACACCAGAGTGTGGTCCTCCCTACTGTCCATCACAAAGACATCCTCCTGTGCACAACAGGGACATCCTCACCACTGTGCACCACAGGGATATACTTTGCATTGTCCACCACAATGACGTCATTTCCACTGTCCACCAAAGTGAGGTCCTTCCTGCTGCCCACAACAGGGGCTTCCTTACTGCTTTCCACAACAGGGTCGTCTGCACCACTGTCCACAACAGTTATGTTTTTCCCACTGTTTACCGGAGGGATGTCTTCCCTAAAGTGCACAAAATGGACATCCTTTTACTGTCCAAAACAGGCATGTCCTTTCCACTGTCCACCATATAGAGGTCCTCCCTGCTCTCCACCCCAGGTACATCCTCCCCACTATCCAATAGAGGGACGTCCTTCTCATTGTACACCACAAAGAGGTCCTTTCCACTGTCTACCACAGGGATATTCTTCCCAAGTACACCACAGAGATGTCCTCCCTACTGTCCACTTCAAGGATGTCCTCCCCAATTACCAAACAGGAATGTCCTCCCCACTGTCCACCACAGAGACATCCTACACATGTCCACCACAGGTAGGTCCTCCCCACTGTCCACCATAGGGACATAATCCCCTTGTCCACAGCATGGACATCCTTCCAATGTCCACAATAAGGACATTAATCCCACAGTTTACCACAGGAATGTCCTCCACACTGTCCACAACTGGGATGTTCTACACAATTTTTACCACAGGGAGGTCCACCCAACTGTACACCACAGGGATTTCCTCCCCACTGTCCATCAGAGAGAGGTACTCCCGACTGTCTCACACAGGGACGTCCACCTGTGTATTACATGGACATCCATTAAAATTTCCACCACAGGGTCATCTTCAACAATGTCCAGCACAGTGAAGTCCTTCCAACTTTTCCCAACAAGGACATCCTCCTGTGCACAACAGGGACATCCTGACGAATGTGCACCACAGGGACATCCTTTTCACTGTCCACCACAGGGATATTCTCCCCAGTGTTCACTTCAGAGTGGACCTCCCCAGAGTCCACCACATGGACATTTTTTACCACTGTCCACCAGAGAAACATCCTACTTGCTTTGAACCACAGTGAAATCCTCCTATGCACAACAGGGACGTCCTCACAACTGTGCACCACAGGAATATTCTTTCCACTGTCCACAACAGTGATGTCCTTCCCACTATAGACCACAGAGATGTCCTCCCTGCTGTCCACCAAAGGGACATTCTTCCCACATTCCAGGATAGAAACTTCCTCTTCACTGTCCACCAAAGGGATGTCCTCCCCACATTCCGCCACAGAGACATCCATCCCACGGTCCACAACAGAAATGTCCTCCCCACTGTCCACCACAGGGAGGTCCTCCCAACTGTCCACCAGAGGGATGTCCTTTCCATGGTCTACCAAACAGATATCCTTCCCACTGTCAACCACAGGGACATCCTCTGGTGTATTATAAGGACATCCTTACCACTGTCCAAAACATGGTCATCCTCAACAATATGCACTACAGGCAAATCCTCCCCACTGTCCACCACAGGAATATCCTCTGCAGTGTATACCACAGGAACATCTTACCCACTGTCCTTCCAACTGGGACGTCCTTCCAACTGTCGACTACATAGACATCCACCCCACGGTCCACAACAGGAAGTTCCTCATCACTGTCCACCAGAGGGAGGTCCTCCCCATAGTCCACCACATGGGTGTCCCCCACAGTGTAATCCACAGGGATATCCTCTGCACTCCCCAAAGAGACATTCTCTTGTGTAGCACAGGAACATTGTTCTTACTGTCCACAAGGCCATCATCCACACTGTCCACCACAGTGAAATCCTCTCAACTCTCCATCACAGTGACATCCTCCCAACTCTTCACAAACAGGGATGTCCTCCTAACTATCAAACACAGTGAAGTCCTTCCAACTGTAAACAACAGGGACATCCTCCACCTTGCACAACAGAAATGTCATAACCACTATCCACCCGAGATGTCCTTTGCAAGCTTTACCATAGGGACATCTTCTGACTATGCACCACAAGGACGTTCTCCAGTGCACCACAGTAATATCCTTCCCAACATCCACCACAGTAAAATCCTCCACACTGTCTACCACAGGGATGTCCTCCCCACTGTCCACCACAGGGATGTCCTTCCCACAATTCAAAACAGAAAGGTCCTCCCTGCTCTTCACCACAGGGACATCCTTCCCTCAGTCCACCTCAGTGATATTCTTTCCTCAGACCATAACAGGGATGTCCTTTCCACTTTCCACCACAGTGTCATCCTCTCCACTGTCCACAAGAGGGTCATCCTTCCCACTGTCCACCAAAAGATCTTTCCCAATGACCACAACAGGGACGTCCTTCCCACAGTGCACACCATATATGTCTTTCCAATATCCACCACAGGGACCTCCTACCCACTGTCCACCACACGGAAGTCCTCTCTACTGTCCAGCACATGGATGTCCTCTACACTGTCCACCACAGTGATGTCCACTGCATTGTCTACATCAGACATGTCCTTCCCACTGTCTACCACAGAAAGGTACATCCTGTTGTCCACAACAGGAACATACTTCCTAATGTCCACCTCAATGATGTCATCTCCTCTGTCCACAACATGGACATCTTCCCCACTGTCCACCACATAGATGTCCTTTCCAGGGTACTCCACAGGGACTTCTTACCCCACAGTCCACCAGAGTGTGGTCCTCACCACTGTCCACCACAAGGACATCCTCCTGTGCACATCAGGGATGTCCTCACCACTGTGTACCACAAGGACATACTTTACATTGTCCAACACAGAGACGTCCTTGCCACTGTCCAACAAAGTGACGTCCTCCCTGCTGTCCACCACATTGGCATCCTTACCATTGTCCACCAAAGGGTCGTCCTCACCACTGTCCACCACAGGGATGTCCTTCCCACCATTCACCAGAGGGACATATTTCCCAATGTGCACAAAAGGGGCATTCTTTACTGTCCACAACAAGGATGTCCTTCCCACTGTCCACCACAAACAGGTCTTCCCTGCTCTCCACCACAAGGACAGTCTTCTCACTGTCCACCATATAGATGTCCTCCCTGCTCTCCACCACAGGAAAGTCTTCCAACTGTCCACCATACAACATCATTTCCAATGACCACGAATGGTACATCCTCTCCACTGTCCACAAGAGGGACATCCTTCATATTGTACACCACAGATAGTTCCTTTCCACTGTCCACCACAGGGATATTCTTCCAATGCCTGCCACAAGAATGTCTTCCCTACTTACCAAACAGGGATGTCCTTTCCACTGTTCTCCACAGAGACATCCTACACATGTCCAGCACAGGGAGGTCTCTCCACTGTCCACCATAGGGACATACTCCCCTTTTCCACAACATGGACATCCTTCCACTGTCCAATAATAAATTACATTATTCTCAAAGTTTAGCACAGAGATGTCCTCCACACTGTCCACTACGGGGATGTTCTACACACTTTTCACCACATGAGTTTCACCCAACAGTCCACCATAGGGATTTCCTCCCCAATATCCATCAGAGAGAGGAACTCCTCACTGTCCACCACAGGAACATCCTCAGTGGAACACAAGGACATCCATAAAACTGTTCACATGAGGGTCATCTTCACTAATGTCCATCACAGTGACGTCCTTTTCACTGTTCACCACAGGGACATCCTCCTGTGCACAACAGGGACATCCTGACCAATGTGCAACACAGGGACATCCTTTTTACTGTCCACCACAGTGACATCCTCCCCAGTGTTCACTAAAGAGTGGACCACCCTACAGTCCACCACATGGATGTCTTTTCCACCATCCGTCAAAGAAACATCCTCCTCCCTTTGCACCACAGGGACATCTTCCTATGCCCAACAGGAACATCCTCACAACAGTGCACCACAGGAATATTTTTCCACTGTCCACAACAGAGATGTCCTTCCCACTGTAAACCACAGAGATATCCTCCCTTTTGTCCACCACAGGGACATTCTTCCCACTTTCCACCACAGAAACTTCCTCCCCACTGTCCACTAAATGGATGTCCTCCCCACATTCTGCCACTGAGATGTTCATCCCGATGTCCACAAAAGAAATGTCCTCCCCACTGTCCATCAAGGGGAGATCCTAACCAAATGTCTCCCACAAGGATATCCTTTCCATGGTCCACCTAACAGATGTCCATCCCACTGTCCACCACAGGGACATCCTCTTTTATACTACAAGGACATCTTTACCACTGTCCACAACATGGTTGTCCTCAACAATATGAACTACAGGGAAGTCCTCACTGCTGTCCACCTCACGAATATCCTCCACAGTGTAAACCACAGGGATGTCTTCTTCACTGTTCACCACAGGGATGTCCTTCCCACTGTACACCACAGGGACATCCTCTAGTGCACAACAGGGATGTTCTTACCACTGTACACCCCAGAGATGCCTTCTGCACTCCCCAATACAAGGAAATCTTTCTCACTGTCCACCAAAGAGACATTCTCTTGTATACCACAGGAGCGTTGCCCTTACTATTTACAAGGCCATTATCCACACTGTCAACCACAGTGAAACACACTCAACACTCCACCACAGTGACATCCTCCCAACTGTGCACAATAGGGATGTCCTCCCAACTTCCAAACACAGTGAAGTCACTGTAAACAACAGGGACATCCTACCCACTGTGAAACACAGAGACATCTTCCTGTGCACAACAGGGATGTCCTAACCACGGTCAACCACAGAGTTGTACTCTACACACTCCATCTTATGGACATCCTTTCAACTATGCAACAAAGGGACATTCTCCATTGCAACACAGTAACATCCTCCACACTGTCCATCAAAGTGAAATCTTTCCCAGTGTCCATGACCGGGATGTCCTCTCCACTGTCTGTAACAGAGATGTCCTTCCCACTATTCACACCAGAAAGGTCCTCCCTGCTGTCCACAATGAGGACATCCATCTCACTGTCCACCTCAGTGATATCCTCTCCTCAGATCATAACAGAGATGTCCTTCACACTGTCCACCACAAGGAGGTCCTCCAAACAGTTCACCAGAGGCAAACCCTTCCCAATGTCCACCTCAAAGTGGTCTTTCCTAATGTCCCCAACAGGGAAGAACTTTCCACTGTCCACAACATATATTTCATTCTTACTGTCTACCACAGAGACCTCCTTCCCACGGTACACTACAGAGAAATCCTCTCTACTGTCCACCACAGGGATGTCCTTTCCACTGTCCACCACGGTGACATCCTCCGCACTGTCCACAAGAAACATGTACATTCCACTGTCCACCACAGAAAAGTCCTCTCCACTGTCCACCACAGGGAGGTCCTCCCAACTGTCCACCACAAGGACGTCCTTTCCACTGTTCACCAAAGTGATGTCTTTCCCACTGTGCACCACCGGGACATCCTCCTGTGTACCACAAGGACATCCTTACTGCTGTCCACAACATGGCTGTCCTCACCAATGTCAACTACAGAGATGTCCTCACCACTGTCCACAACATGAATATCCTCCACACTGTAAAATACAGGGACATCTTACACATTGTCCACAACAGTGAGGTCCTCCCCACTGTCTTTCTGCCTGTCCAACTCAGTGATGTCCACAACATTGTACACATCAGGGACATCCTCCTTTGCACAACAAGGATGATCTTACCACTGTACACACCAAAGATGTCCTCTGCACTACCCACTACAAGGACATCCTTCTCACTCTCCACCAAAGAGACATTCTCTTGTGCACCACAGGAACATTGTTCTTACTATATACAAGGCCATATGCACAGTCCACCACAGTGAAATCCTCTCAACCCTCCACCACAGTGACATCCTCCTAACTGTCCACAACAGGGATGTTCTCCCAAAGATCGAACACAGTGAAGTCCTTCCAGCTGTAAGCAACAGGGACATCCTCCCCAGTGTGCACAACAGGGATGTCATAACCACTGTCCACCACAGAGATGTCCTCCGCACTCTTTACCCTATGGACATCCTTCTGACTATGCACCACAAGGACATTCTCCATTGCACCACAGTAACATCCTCCACACTGTCCACCACAGTGAAATCCTCCTCACTGTACACCACAGGGATGTCCTCCCCACTGTGCACCACAAAGATGTCCTTCCCACAATTCAATACAGAAACATCCTCCCTGCTGTCCACCACAGGGACATCCTTCCCTCTATCTACCTCAGTGATATCCTTTCCTCAGACCATAACAGGGATGTCCTTCCCACTTTACTCCACAGGGTCATCCTCCCCACTGTCCACAAGTGGGTCATCCTTCCCACTGTCCACCAAAAGGTCTTTCCAAATGTCCACAACAGGGACGTACTTTCCACCGTGCACACCATGTGTCTTTACAATGTTCACCACAGGGACCTCCTTCCCACATTCCACTACACGGAAGTCCTCTCTACTGTCCAGCAGAGGGATGTCCTTTACTCTGTCCTCCACAGTGATGTCCACCACACTGTTCACAACAGGCATGTCCTCCCCACTGTCCACCACAGAAAGATACACCCTGTTGTCCACAACAGGAACATACTTCCTAATGTCCACCTCAATGATGTCCCTTCATCTGTCCACCACTGGGACGTCCTTACCACTGTCCACCACATATTGGTCATCCCCACTGTCCACCAGAGAAACATGCTTGTCACTGTAGAACAAACCGAAGTCCTTCCCAATGTCCACAACATTTAAGTTTTTCCACACTCCACAACATAAATTTCCTTCTCACTCTCCAAAGCAGGGACCACTTTTCCCAATGTTCACCACAGAGAGGTCCTCTCTACTATCCACCACAGGGATGTCCTTACCACTATCCACATAAGTGACAATCTCCCTTCTTTCCACCACAGGGACATCCTTCCCACTGGTCACAAAAATGGAGGTCTTTCCCAGTGTCCACAACAGGGACGTCCTTCCCAGAGACCAAAACATATATGTCCTTCCAATGTCCACCACAGAGACATCCTTCTCAATGTCCACCACAGGGAAGTCATCTCTACTGTCCAACACAGGTATGTCATTTCCACTGTCCACCACAGGGATGTCCTCCGCCCTGTCCAAAACAGACGTATCCTTTTCTTGGTCCTCCACAGGGACCTCCTTCTACTGTCCACCATAGGGAAGTCCTCTCTACTGTACACCACCGGGATGTACTTTCCACTGTCCACCAAAGAAACATATTCCGCACTATCCACAACAGGCATGTCCTTCCTACTGTCCACCACAGAAAGGTACACCCTGCTATCCTCAACAGGAACATTCTTCCCAATGTCCACTAAATGATGTTCTCTCCTATGTCCACCACAGACACATCCTTCCCACTGTCCACCACATGGTGTTTCTCCCCACTGTCCATGAAAGGGACATGCTTCCCACTGCCCACCACACGGACATCCTTCCCAATGTCCACAACATTTATGTCCTTCCCACAATCCACAACATGAATATCCTCGCCAGTGTCCAACACATGGACATCCTTCCCACTGTTAACCACAGAAAGGTCCTCTCTATTGTCCACCACAAGGATGTCCTTTCCACTGTTCACCACACAAAGGTCCTCCACACTGTACACCACAGAGATGTCCTTCCAACTCTCCACCTAAGTGATGTCCTACCATCTGTCCACAAGAGGGACATTCTTCCCAGAGTTCACCAAAATGAGTTCTTTCCCAGTGTCCACAAGAGATATGTTCTTCCCACAGTCCACAGCATAAATATCCTTCCCACCGTACACCACAGAAACCTCCTTCCCACTGTCCACCAAAGGGAGGTCCTTTCAACTGTCCATCAAAGTGATGTCTTTTCCAGTGTCCACCACAGGGATGTTCTTTCCACTGTCCTTCAAAGGGACATCCTCCCCATTGTCCACCACAGAAACTTACTACCCACTGTCCACCACAGGGGTTCCACCCACTGTCTATAACAGGGAGGTCCTCCCCAATCTCCACTACAGGTAGGTCCTCTCCACTGTAAACCAAAGGGATGTCATTTCAATTGTCCATCACATAAATATTCTCCCCACAGTCCAAACAAGGATGTACTTCCCACTGTCCACTACAGAGACATTCAACACAGTGCCCTCCACAGGGACATCCTACCCACTGTCTACCACAGGCAGGTCCTTCTCACTGTCCACCAAGGGGACGTTCTTCCCACTCTACACCAAAGGTACATCTTTCAATTGTCCACCACAGAGACATCCTCCCAACTGTCCACCACAGGGACATCCTACCCACTGACCACCACAAGGACGTCCTTCATAGAGTCCACCATAGAGAAGTCCTCCTTGTTGTCCACCAAAGGGACGATCTTCACACTGTCCACCACAATAACGTCCTATCAGTTGTCCAAATCAGAAACGTCCTCCCCACTGTCCACCACCAGTACGTCCTTCTTACTGTCTACCACAATGAGAACCTCCCCACATCTACAGCAGGGACATCCTTCCCATTGCCACCCAGATGGACAACTTTTCGCTGTCCACAAAATGAACTTTCTTCCCACTGTTTTCCACAGGGACGTCTTTCTAACTGTCCACCACACAAATATGTTCCCAACTGTCAACTACAGAAACATCCATCCCATTGTACACAACAGGGACATAAATCCCCACTGTCCTCCACAAAAACGTCCATCCCACTGTCCACAACAGAAAGGTCCTACTCACATTCCTCCACAGGGACATCCTTCCTACTGTACAGCAAAGGGACATCCTTTTCACAGTCCACAACACAGACATCTTTTCCACTGTCCACCACATGGACATCCTTCCCACTGTCCACCACAGGGACGTCCTACCCAGAGTCCAACAAAAGTGGTCCTCCCCACTGTCTGCCACAAAGACAATCTCCTTTGCACAACAGGGATGGCCTCACCACTGTGCACCACAGGGACATACGTTGAATTGTCCACCACAGGGAAGTCAATCCCACTATCCACCAAAGTGAGGTCCTGCCTGCTGTCCACCACAGGGGCATCCTTACCACTGTCCACAACTGGGTGTCCTCATCACTGTCCCCGACAGTGATGTCCTTCTAAATTTTCACCAGAGGGACATCTTCCCCAGTGTGCACAAAAGTGACATCCTTTTACTCTCCACAACAGGGATGTCCTTTCCACTGTCCACCATAGAGAGGTCCTCCTGGCACTCCAGCACAAGGACAATCTTCCCACTGTCCACCATAGAACATCTTTTCCACTGTACACCACAGGTACATTCTCTCCACTTTCCACCAGAGGGACAACCTTCGCATTGTACACCACAGGGAGGTCCACCCAACTATTCACCACAGGGAAATCCTCCTGTGAACTACAAGGACGTTCTTACCACTGCCCACAACATGTTTGTCCTCAACAATATGCACTACAGGTAAGTCCTCACCTCAGTCCAACACACGAATATACTCCGCACTGTAAACCACAGGGACATCCTAACCACTGTCCACCACAGGGAGGTCCTCCACTATGTCCACCACAGGGACATCCTTCTGCCTGTCCACCACAGTGATGTCATCCCCACTGTCCTCCAAAGGGACGTCCTTTCCATTGTCGACCACAAAGACATCATTTCAATGGTTCACCACAGGGAAGTCCTCTTCACTGTCCACCACATTGATGTCTATACCACTATACACCACAGGGACATCCTCCTGTGCACAACAGGGATGTTCTTACCACTGTCCACCCCAGAGATGTCTTCTACACTCCGCATTTCAAGGACATCCTTCTCACTGTCCAACAAAGAGACATTCTCTTGTGCACCACAGGAACGTTGTCCTTACTGTCCAGAAGGCCATCATCCACACTGTCCACCACAGTGAAATCCTCTCAACACCCAAACAGAGACATCCTCCCAACTGTCTACAACACGGATGTCCTCCACAAAATCAAACACAATGAAGTCCTTCCCACCGTAAAAAACAGGGACATCCTCTCCACAGTGCACCACATGGATATCCTCCTGTGCACAACAGGGATGTGTTAACCACTGTCCACCACAGAGATGTCCTCCACACTCTCCACCATATGGACATCCTTCCAACTATGCACCACAGGGACATTCTCCAGTGCACCACAGTAACATCCTCCCCTGTCCATCACAGTGAAAACCTACCCACTTTCCACCAATGGGATGTCCTCCCCACTGTCTACAACAGGGATGTCCTTCCTACTATTCACACCAGAAAGGTCCTCCCCACTGTCCACAAGAGGACGTCCTTCCCATTGTCCAACTCAGTGATATCCTCTCCTTGGATCATAACAGGGATGTCCTTCCCACAGTCCACCACATGGTGGTCCTCCCCACTGTCCACCAGAGGGACATGCTTTCCACTGTAGAACACACGGAGGTCCTTCCCAATGTCCACAACATTTAATTTTTTCCCACAATCCACAACATAAATGTACTTCCCACTCTCCAAAGCAGTTACCTTCTTCCCACTGTTAACCACAGAGAGATCCTCTCTACTATCCACTACAAGGATGTCCTTACAACTGTCCACATGAGTGATGACCTCCCCTCTCTCCACCACAGGGACATCCTTCCCATGGTCCACCACAGGCAGTTCCTCCTCAATGTTTACCAGAGCGACATCCTTAACACTGTTCACCAAAAGGTGTACTTTCGCAATGTCCACAACAGGGACGTTTTTCCCAGAAACCAAAACATATATGTCCTTCTAATGTCCACCAAAGGGATATCCTTCTCACTTTCAACCACAGGGAATTCGTCTCTACTGTCCACCACAGGTATGTCCTTTCCACGGTCCACCACAGCGATGTCTTCTGCCCTGTCCAAAACAGGCATGTCCTTTTCTTTGTCCACCACAGGGACCTTCTTCCCACTGTCCACCACAGGGAAGTCCTCTCTACTGTCCACCACAGGGATGTATTTTCCACTGTCCATCAAAGGGACGTCCTCCGCACTGTCCACAACAGGCATGTCCTTCCCACTGTTTACCACAGATAGGTACACCCTGCTGTCCACAACAGGAAAATACTTCCTGTGTCCACTAAATGATGTCCTCTTCTATGTCCACCACAAATATGTCCTTCCCACTGTCCATCTCATTGGGGTTTCTCCCCAATGTCCATGAGAGGGACATGCTTCCCACAGTCCACCTCCCAGAGGTCCTTCCCAATGTCCACAACATGGATGTCCTTCCAACAATCCACAACATAAATGTCCTCCCCAATGTCCAACACATGGACATTATTCCCACTGTCCACCAAAGGTAGGGCCTTTGTACTCTCCAGGGACATCATTCCCAATGTCCTCCAAAAAGAGATGTTCTCTTTCTATCCACCAAAGCGATGTTTTCCACATGGTCCAACACAAGGGCGTCCTCACCAATGTCCACCCCAGGGACATCCTTCCTACTGTTCACCACAAGGAGGTCCTCACCACTGTCCACAACATGAATGTCCTTCCCACTGTAAACCAAAGAAATGTCCTTCCCACAATCCACCACAAGGACATCCTTCCAACTGTTGACTATATGGAGTTCCGCCCCACTGTCCACCACAGGGAGGGCCTCCCCACAGTTCACCATGGGGAGGTCCTCTCCATAGTCCATCTCACGGATGTCATCCACAGTGTAATTCATAGGGATGTCCTCCTCATTGTGCACTACAGTGATGTACTCACCACTCTATACCACAGGGATGTCCTTCCCATTGACCACCTCAGTGACTACCTCCCCTCTTTCCATCACAGGGACATCTTTACCACTATTTACCACAGTATCGTCCTCACCAATGTCCACCACAGGGAAATCCTTCCCACTGTTCACCACAGGAACATCCTCCCCACTGTTCAAAACGCCATCATCCTCACTATCCACCACAGTGAAATTCTCTCACCAAAGTCTACCGGAGAGATGTTCTTCCCACACTGCACCACAGGGATTTCCTCCCAACTGTCAAACACAGGGATGTCCTTCCCACTGTAAAACACAGGGACATCCTCCACACTGTGCACCACACGGATGTCCTCCCCACAAAAAGACATCCTTCCCATTGTCCACCACAGGGACGTCCTCCACACTGTCCACAACAGGGATGGTCTTTCCAATGTCCTCCACAGGGACTTCCTCCCCAGTGTCCACCACAGGAACCTACTACCCACTGTCCACCACAGGGAGTTCCTACCCACTGTCTACCACAGGGAGGTCCTCCTTAATCTCCACTATAAGTAGGTCCTCTCCACTGTCCACCATAGGGACGTCATTTCAATTGACCACCACAGAAATATTCTTCCCAAAGTCCACAACACTGCCCTCCACAGGTACGTCCTACCCACTGTCTACCACAGGCAGGCCCTTCCCACTGTCCAACAAAGGGACATTCTTCCCATTGTCCACCAAAAGTACACCTTTCCACTGTCCACCACAGAGACATCCTCCCCACTGACCACCACAAAAATGTCCTTCATAGAGTCCACGATTGTTAAGTCCTCCCTGTTGTCCACCAAATGGACGTCCTTCCCACTGTCCACCACAGGGACATCCTCCAAATTGTCCACCACAGTGAAATCCTTTTCACTGTTCACCTCTGGGACATCCTACCCACTTTGTACAACAGGGACATTTTCCTGTGGAGAACAGGGATATCCTCACCACTGTGCATCACAGGGACATCCTCCTTTGAACACCAGAGATGTCAGCAACACTCTTCACCCCAGAGATGTCCTCTCCATTCTCCGTGACAGGGACATCCTCCCCACTATCCACCAAAGAAATATCTATCCCACTATTCACCACAGGGATTTCATCACAAATGTCCAACACAGAAAAGACCTTTTCACTGTCCATCACAGGGATGTCCTTCCAACTGTCCACCAGAGGGATATCCCTCCCACTGTTCACCAAAAGTAGGTCCTTCCCAATATTGACAACAGGGACTTCCTTTCCACTGTCCATAACATTAATGTTCTTCCCACTGTCAACCACAGTGTGTTTCTCTCTACTGTCCACCACAGAGATGTACTTTCCACTGTCCACCAAAGGGATGTTTTCCTTTGCAACAGAGAATCTTCCTCACCACTCTCAACCACAGAAATATTCTCCCCACAGTACACAACAGATATGTCCTTCCCACTGTCCACCACAGATATGTTTAACCCACTTCCCTCCACAGGGCCATCCTACCCACTGTCTACAACAGGCAAGTCCTTCCCACTCTCCACCAAAGTTTCATCTTTCAACTGTCTACCACAGAGACATCCTCACAACTGTCCACCACAGAAGCATGCTCCCCACTGACCACCACAAGGACTTCCTTCATAGAGTCCACCATAGAGAAATCCTCCCTGTTGTCCACCAAAGGGACGTCCTTCCCACTGTCCACTACAGGGACATCCTTCAAATTTTCCAACACAGTGACATCCTTTTCACTGTTCGCCTCTGGTACATCCTACCAACTTTGCACAACAGGGACATTTTCCTGTGCAGAACAAGAATATCCTCAATACTGTGCACCACAGGGACATCCCCCTTTGCACACCAGAGATGTCAGCAACACTCTTCACCCCAGAGATGTCCTCTGCATTCTCCACGAAATGGACATGCTCCCCACTATCCACCAAAGAAAAATCTTTCCCACTATTCACTACAGGGACGTCATTTCTACTGCCCACGACAGGAATATTCTTCCCACTGTCCACCACATGGACGTCCTTCCCACTGTCTACCACAGGGATGTCCTACCCCACATTCCACCAGAGTGTGGTCCTCCCCACTGTCCACCAAAAGGACATCCTCTTGTGCACAACAGGCATGTTCTCACCACTGTGCACCACAGGAACATACTTTTCATTGTCCACCACAGGGACGTCATTCCTACTGTCCACCATAGTGAGGTTCTACCTGCTGTCCACCACAGGGGCATCCTTACCACTGTCAACCGAAAGGTTGTCCTCACCAATTTCCACCACAGGGATGTCCTCCTCACTGTATAAAACAGGGAAGTACTCTCCACTGTACACATCAAGGATGTCTTCTTTACTTAACACCACAGAAAATATCTCCCCAGGGTCCACCAGAAGAACATCCTCATCCCTGTCCCCCAGAGGAACATCCTCCCCACTCTCCACCACAGAAACATCTTCTCCACTGTTACTAAAAAGACATCCTTCCCACTGTCCACCACAGGAAGGTACTCGCCACTGTCCACCACAGGCATGTTCACCACACTGTCCAACACAGGAAGGTCATCTCCACTGTCCACCACAAAAACATCCATCCATTATCCACCACAGAAACCTCCTCATCACTGTCCATCACTGGACATCTTTTCCACTGTCAACTACAGAGATATCTTCCCTGCTGCCCAACACAGGGACATCTTTCCCACTGTCCAGAACAGTAACATCCGCCCCACTTTCCAAAACAGGGATGTCATCCCCACTGTCCACCACCTGGAAGTCCTACCCACTGTCCACCACTGGGAGGTCCTTCTTACTGTCAACCACATGGAGCTGTTCCCAGCTGTCCACCACAGCGACATCTTTCTCACTGTTCACCACAAATATATCCTCCCCGCTGTGCACCACAGTGACATCCACCTGTGCACAACAGTGATGTCCTCCCCCTTGTGCACCACAGGGACATCTTCCTGTGCACACCATGGATTTCCTCACCACTGTCTACCACAGAGATATACGCTGCACACTCCACGGCAGGGACATCATTCCCAGTGTCCATCAAAGGACGTTCTCCTTTGCACCAGAGAAACATCCTTACCACTGTCCACCACAGGACTTCCTCCCCACTGTCCACCAAAGAAACATATTTCCCACTGTCCACCAAAGAGAAGTCCTCTCCACTGTCCAAAATATGGACATCCTTCCCACTGTCCACCACAGAGAGTTCCTCCCAGCTGTACACAACATGGACGTCCTTCTCAGTGTTCCTCACAAGGACATCCTCCCCACTGTGCACCACAAGGACATCCTCCCGTGCACAACAAGGATGTTCTCACCCTTGTGCACCACATGAATATCCTCCTGTTCACACCATGGATGTCCTCACCACTGTCTACCACAGAGATATTCTCTGCACTCTCCATGACAGGGACATCATTCCCAATGTCCACTAAAGGGACATTCTCTTTCACACCAGAGAAACGTCCTCACCACTGTCCACCACAAGACACCCTCCACACTGTCCACTAAAGGGACGTACTCCCCACTGTCCACCAAAGGGAAGTCCTTTCCACTGTCCAAAACAGGGACGTCCTTCACACTGTCCACCAGAAAGACATACTTCCAACTGTCTATCACAGGGACATCCTCCCCAGTGTCAACCAAAGGTATGTCCACACCACTGTCCATTACAGGGACATCCTTCCTACTGTCCACCACAGGGAGGTCCTCCCCACTGACCACAACATGGATGTCCTTCCCACTGTAAACCAACGAAATGTCCTTCCCACAGTCCACCACAAGGACATCCTTGATACTGTCGACTTCATGGACATTCACCCTACTGTCCACCACAGGTAGGTCCTCCCCATAGTCCACCACACGGATGTCCTCCACAGTGTAATCCACAAGGATGCCCTCCTCAGGGTGCACTATAGTGAAGTACTCACCATTCTATACCACAGGGATGTCCTTCCTATTGACCACCTCAGTGACTACCTCCCCTCTTACCATCACAGGGACATCCTTACTACTATTTACCACAGGGTTGTCCTCACCAATGTCCACCACAGAAAAGTTCTCCTTGATGTCCACCACAGGGACATCCTTACCACTATTTACCACAGGGTCGTCCTCACCAATGTCCAACACAGGGAAATCCTTCCCACAGTTCACCACAGGAACATCCTTTCCACTGTGCAACACATGGACATTCTTCTGTGCATAACAGAAATGTTCTTACCACTGTCCATTGCAGAGACGCCCTCTGCACTTTCCACTCCAGGAAAATCCTTCCCACTGTCCACCAAAGAAACGTTTTCTTGTGCACCAAAGGAATGTCCTCCCCACTGGCCACAAGGCCATCATCCCAACTGTCCACCACAGTGAAATTCTCTCACCAATGTCTACCACAGAGATGTCCTTCCCACAGTCCACCACAGGGATTTCCTCCCTTCTGTCAAACACAGTGAAGTCCTTCCCACTGTAAACCACAGTGTCATCTTCCCCATGGTGCACCACAGGGACATCCTCTTATGCACAACAGAGACGTCCTCACAAATGTACACCACAGGGACATATTCTGGTGCACACCATAGATATCCTCACCATGGTCCACCCCAGAGATATCCTCTGCACTCCCCAAAACAGGGACATCTTTCCCAGGGTCCACCAAAATAACCTTTTCCTGTGCACCACAGAAACTTCCTCACCACTGTCCACCACAGGGACGTCCTCATCACTGTACAGCTCAGGGATGTCCTTACCACTGCCCACCACAGGAACATCCTCTACACTGTTCACCACAGGGACGTCCTCCGCACTCTCCACAAAAAGACATCTTTCTCACTGTCCACCACAGGGATGTCATTTCAACTGTCCAACAGAGAGAGTTCCTCTTCACGGTCCAACACAGAGATATCCTTCCCACTGTCCAACACAGGGATGTCCTTCTAACTCTCCACCAGAGGGATATCCTTCCCACTGTTCACCACAAGAAGGTCCTTCCCAATGTCCACAAAAGGGACGTCCTTTTTACTTTCCACAACATAAACGTCCTTCTCACTGTCCACAACAGGGACATCCTTCCCACTGTCTACCACAGGGAGGTCCTATCTACTGTTTACCACAATGATGTCCTTTCCACTGTCCATCACAGGCACATCCTCCTCACTGTCCACCACAAGGACATCATTTCCAGTGTCCACAACAGTAACCACCTTCCCACTTTCTACCATGGGAAGATCCTACACTCTGTCAGCCACAGGGACATCCTTTCCTATGTCCACCACAGGGATGTTCTCACCAGTGTCCAACACAGAGTTGCCTTCAGCACTTGTCACCACAGGGACATCTTTTCCCCAACAACCACAAAGACATCCACCCAACCATCCACTACAGATATGTTTCCCCACTGTCCACAACATGGGAGTCCTCATCAATGTCCACCACATGGGTGTTCTTTCCCATTGTTCAAAACAGAAATATCCTCCCCACTGTGCACCACAGGGACATCATCATGTGCACAACAGGGCCATCCTCATGACTGTGCAACACCAGGACATCTTCCAGTGCACAACAGGGATGTCTTCACCACTGTCCACCCAGAGATGTCTTCTGCACTCTCCAAAACAGGGACATTCTTCCCATGGTCCCCCAAAATGACATTCTCCAGTTCACCAAAGAAAAGTCCTCACCACTGTTTACTACAGGGATGACCTTCCCTACTGTCCACCACAGGGACATCCTGTCCACTGTACACAACAAGGACGTCCTTCCAACTGTCCACCACATGGACGTCTTTTCCACTGTCCACTAAAGTGTCATCCTTTCCACTTTCCTCCAAAGGGATGTCCTTCCCAAAGTCTTCCACAGGCACGTTTTTCCAACTGTCCACCACATGGACATTTTCCCCACTGTCCACCACATGGACATCCTCACCACTGTCTACCACAGGGACTTCCTTCCCTCTGTCCATCAAAGGGATGTCCTTCCAATTGTTCACCACAGGGACATTCTCCAAATTGTCCACGACAGTGACATCCTTCCCCAGTCTACCACAGAAACCTAAGACCCACTGTCCACCACAGGGATGTTTCTCCACTATCCACCACAGGGTTTTCCTCACCAATGTCCACCACTAAGGTGTTCTTTCCCACTGTTCAAGACAGGGACATCCTCTCTACTGTGCACCACAGTAACAATCTCCTGTTCACATCAGGGACATCCTCACAACTGTGCACCACAGGGACATCTTCCAGTGCACACCAGGGACATCCTCACCACTGTCCACCCCAGAGATGTCCTCTGCACCCTCCACAACAGGGAAATCCTTCCTATGTTCCACCAAAGAGATGGTCTCATGTGCATGACAGAAACATTCTCACAACTGTACACGACAGGGATGTCCACCCCACTGTCCTCCACAGGGACATCCTTCCCACACTCCACATGTAGGACGTCCTTCCCACTGTCCACAACAAGGATGTCCTTCCCACTGTCCACTACAGAAATATCCTCCACACTGTTCACAGCAGCGATGTCCTTCCCACAGTCCAATACGAACACATTCTACTCACTGCCATCCACAGGGACATCCTACCCACTATCTACCACCGGGACATCCTTCGCACGGTCCACCAAAGCGACCTCCTTCCCACTGTTCACCAAAGGTACATCTTTCAATTGTCCACGACAGGGACATCCTACCAACTGTCTTCCCCAAGGAGTTTTTCCCCCACTGTCCACCACAGGGATGTCCTTCCAACTGTCCAACAAAGTGATATCCTTCCCACTTTCCACAACACAGACATCTTCCCAATGTCCACCACAGTGATGTACTGTCTGCCACAGGGATGTCCTACCCCACAGTCCACCAGAGTGTGGTTCTCCCCAATGTCCAACCAAAGCACATCCTCCTGTACACAACAGGGATGTCCTCACCATTCTGCACCAATGGGAGATACTTTGCATTGTCTACCACAGGCATGTCATAACTACTGTCCACAACAAATATGTTGTGGACAGTGGAGAGGACGTTTCTGTGGTGGACAAAAGGATGGACATATTTGTTGTGGACAGTGCTTATGATGTCAGTGTGGTGGACAGTGGAAAGGACATCCCTGTGGTGGACAGTAGAAAGAACTTCCCTGTGGTGGACAGTGGGAAGGAGGTCCCTGTGGTGCACAGTGTGAAGGACATATATGTTGTGGACAGTGGGAAGGACGGCCCTGTTTTAGATATTGGGAAAGACCTCTTAGTGGTGGACAGTGGTAAGGGTGTGCCTCTGGTGGACAGTGGGGAGGACGTCCTTGTGGTAGTCAGTGCAAAGGACATAGCTGTTATGATTTGAGGAGTGGATATCACTGAGGTGGACAGTGTGAAGGATATCTTCTTGGTGGACAGCAGGGAGGACCTTTCTGGTGTGAATAGTGGGAAGGACATCCCTGTTGTAGACAGTGGGGAGGACATTCCAGTGGTGGAAAGTGGGGAGGATTTCACTGTGATGGGCAGTGGGGAGAATGTTACTGTGGTGCACTGGAGAATGTCCCTGTGGTACATAGTTGGAAGAATGTCCATATGGTGGAGAGTGCAGAGGACATCTCTGTGGTGGACAGTGGTTAGGACATCCCTGTTTTGCACAGGAGGATGGCCCCGTGGTGCTCAGTGGGAAGGATGTCCCTGTTTTTTTACAGTGGGTAGGACTTTGCTGTGTTTGGACAGTTGGGAGGATGTCCCTGTGTTGGAGAGTTGAGAGGATTTCACTGTGGTGGATATTGAAGATGAAGGCCTTGTGGAAAATAAGGACAACGCTCCTGTGGTGCACAAGAGAATGTCCCTTTGGTGGACAGTGAGAATGATTTCCTTGTAGTGGGGAGTGCAGAAGACATATCTGGGATGGACAGTGGTAAGAACATCCCCATTGTGCACAAGAGGTTGTCCCTGTGGTGGACAGTGAAGAGGACTTCTCTGTGGTGTAACTTTGAAATGATGTCCTTGTGGTCGACAGTTGGAAGTATATCCCTTTGGAGGATAGTGGGGAGGACATCACTGTGGTGGGCAGGCAGAAGGATATCCCTGTGGTGGACAGAGTGGAGGACCTCCCTGTGGTGGACAGTGGGGAGGATGTCCTTGTGGTGCAAAGTGAGGAGGATGTTTCTTTGTTGGACAGTAGGAAAGCGTCCATGTGGTGGACTGTGGGGAGTTTCACTCTGTTGTGAACATTGTGGAGGATGTCCCTGTGGTGCACTTCATCAGGATGTCCTGGGTGTGCACAGGAGGATGTCCTTGTGGTGAACAGTGGGAAGGATGTCACTGTGCAGGACATTGGTGATGAAGACCCTGTGGTGGACAGTTTAATGGATGTCCTTGTGGCATACAGGAGGACATCAGTGTGGTCGACAGTGGGGAGAAAATCCCTGTGTAGGACAGATGGGTGGACCTCCCTGTGGTGGAGAGTGTGTAGAATGTCCCTGTAGTGGACAGTGAGAAGGACATCTCTGTGCTAAACTGTGGGAATAATGTCCTTTTTGTGGACAGTGGAAGGATGTCCTTGTTGTGGACAAGGGTAGCATGTCCCTATTGTGGAATTTAGGGACAACCTCCCTTGGTGGACATGGGTAGGATGTCTCTGTTGTGGACAGTGGATAGGACATCTCTCTGGTGGACAATGGGAAGAATGTCCATGTGGTAGGCAGCAGAAACGACCTCTCTTTCGTGTACAATGGGAAGGACGTCCCTCTTGTGGACAGTTTAGAGTATGAACCAGTTGTGGACAATGTTAAGGATGTTCTATGGTGGATGGTGGGAAGACTGTCCCTTTGTTGGATAGCAGGGAGGACCTCTCTGTGGTGGACAGTGGGAATGACATCCCTGTTGTGGACAGTAAAAGGATGTCATTTTTGTTCACTTTTGTGAAGATGTCCCTCTGGTGAAGAGTGGGAAGGACATCCTTGTTGTGGACAGTGTTGTGGACGACCTTGTGGTGGACAGTGGTAATGATGCCCCTGTGGTGGACAGCATGGAGGACCTCACTGTGATGGGTAGTGGTAATGACGTCCCTGTGGTGGACAATGAAAAATATGTCCCTGTAGTGCACAGTGGTGAGAACATCCCTCTTGTGCACAGGAGGATGTCCTTGTGGTGGACAGTTAGGAGGACCACACTCTGGTGGACTGTGGGGTAGGACGTCCCTGTGGTGGACAGTGGGAAGGATGTCCAAGTGGTGGACAACAGGGAGGACTTCTCTATGGTGGACTGTATGAAGGAAGTCCTTTGGTGATCAGTAGGAAGGATGTCCCTGTGCTGGACAGTCGGGAGGATGTCTCTGTGGTGGACAGTTGAAAGATGTACCTTTGGTGGACAGTGGGAAGGACGTCCCTTTAGTGGACAGTGGGAAGGACGTACCTGTGGTAGAAAATGGGTAGGATATCCCAGTGAGTGGAAGTGTGTAGAACATATTCATGGTTGGCAGTGGGAAGGACACCCCTGTTGTGGTCAGTGGGGAGGATATTTATGTGGTGGACAGTGAGAAGGACATCCCGGTGGTGGACATTGTGGTGGACATCCTCCTGTGCACAACCAGGACATCCTGACCAATGTGCAACAAAGGGACTCTTTTCCACAGTCCAGCACAGAAACATCCTCCCCTATGGTCACTAAAGAATGGACCTCCCCACAGTCCACCACATGGATGTCTTTCTCATTGTCCACCAAAGAAACATCCTCCTCACTTTGCACCACAGGGACATCCTCCTATGCGCAAAACGGATGTCCTCCCAACTGTGCACCACAAGAATATTCTTTCCAATGTCCACAACAGAGATGTCCTTCCCACTTTCTACCACAGAGATGTCCTCTCTGCTGTCCACCACGGGGACATTCTTCTCACTTTCCAACAAAGAAACTTCCTCCCCACTGTCCACAATGGTATGTCCTTCCCAAATTCCTCCACAGAGATTTCCATCCCACTGTCTACAACAGAAATATTCTCCCCACTGTGCAGCACATGGAGGTCCTCCCAACTGTCCACCACAGGGACGTCCTTCCCACCGTCCACCACAGGGACCTCCTCCTGTGTACTACAAGGACATCCTTACCACTGTCCACAACATGGTTGTCCAAAACAATATGCTCTACAGGGAAGTCCTCACCGCTGTCCACCACACAAATATCCTCCGTACTGTAAACCACAGGAACATCCTACCCACTGTCCACCACAGGGAGGTCCTCCCCTCTGTCCAGCACAGGGATATCATTCTGGCTGTCCACCACAGTGTTGTCCTCCCCACTGTCCTCCAAAGGGACATCCTTCCCACTGTCGACCACACGGACATCATTTCAATGGTTCACCACAGGGAAGTCCTCTCTCCTGTCCACCAAAGTGGTGTCCTTTCCACTTTCCACCATATTGACGTCCTTCGCACTGTCCACAACAAAAATGTACATCCCACTGTCCACCACAGAAATGCCTTCTCCACTGTCCACCACAGGGAGGTCGTCTCAACTGTCCACCACAGGGACATCCTTTCCACTGTTCAACAAAGAGATGTCCTTCTCATTGTCCAAAAGAGGGACGTCCTGCTGTGTACCACAATGACATCCTTACCACTGTCTACAACATGTTTGTCCTCAGCAATGTCCACTACAGGGACATCCTCACCACTGTCTACAACATGAATATCCTCCACACTGAAAACCACAGGGACATCCTACACATTGTCCACCACAGGGAGGTCCTCCCCACTCTCCACAACAGGAACATCCTTTTGCCTGTCCACCACAGTCATGTCCTCCACACTCTACACTTCAGGGACATCCTCCTGTGCACATCAGGGATGTTCTTAACACTGTCCACCTCAGAGATGTCTTCTGCACTCCCCACTACTAGGACATCCTTCTCACTGTCCACCAAAGAGACATGTCCTTGTGCACCACAGGAGCGTTGTCCTTACTATCCACAAGGCCATCATCCATACTGTCCATCACAGTGAAATCCTCTCAACTCTCCATCACAGGGACATCCTCCTAACTGTCCACAATATGTATGTCCTCCCAACTATCAAACACAGCAAAGTCCTTCCCACTGTAAACAACAGGAACATCCTCCCCACTGTGCACCACAGGGATATCCTCCTGTGCACAACAGGGATGTCCTAACCACTGTCCCCACAGAAATGTCCTCCGCACTCTCCACCCTATGGACATCTGCCCTGGTTCTTTGGGATTCGACGAGACCCTAGGGAAAGGGGATAATGAATGAAAGAGACAAGAGACACAAGGATGAAGCACCAGTCTGAATGTCTGATCTAGTGCTTAAATTTTATTGTTCAGGTGGCTGTTATAAAGGCAAGCAGGCAGGAGGATCATGTGACAGTCAGGGTCCAGGGTCATAGTTCTCTAAACTAGTTTGCATACTTCTCTAAACCCACAAGATTTCCTAGCCCAAATTACATATCTAACTATATTCTCACAAGAAAGAAGGCAATTAAAACATTTCTCATTTCGAGTTGCTTATCTGGTTAATATTTTCTCCCTGGCAGAAGGGCAATAAATAAAGTATTCCTAAACTCAGAATGTTTACTTAACTGACACTTGCTCTCAGGTAGAAGGGCAATAAAGTATTCCTTAACTTAAGCTGTTTACTTAACAGACATTTCCTCTCAGGCAGAAAAGGGGGTCTTGGCTCCCAGCATCTCTTCCTTTCTAACAATTTTTAAAGAGACTGGTATGGGGAAGCAGACATTTGCAAATCTCATTGTTATGAGCGGGCATTAACCAGAGGGGGGGGGAGATTGACCTTATCCTCCCATTATCATTAGAAATGGTGTCTTTTTGGGGAGGAGAGGGTTAAATGTCTTATGGCTTCATAGGATATCGAGGGTCCTAGTTAGCTGCTTTGAGACATAAGAAATTAACACCAATCTCTATGCAATCAGGTTTGCTTCACGGGGGACTCAGATGCAGACAATTTGGGTCCTCCCCCTGAGGTACCTCATCACAATCCCCTTGCAGGTAGCCATGCTGTGTTCGTGCCATGTGAACCAGCATGCTTAGATCTGAGTTCTATGAAGCTCCTAAAGGAGATATGTCAACACAAGTCTCAGCCATGTCTCTATCAGCCAGATCAAGTCTGTGATAATATACTTGTAGAGGTTTAGATGCCAAGGAGTCAATTTGTTGTTTTACAAAGCCAGTGAGTCTGTTAAAGGCCCAAGGGCTGAAAGCCAAAAGGAGAAAGGGACTGAGCACAGGGCCCAGGATAAAAGGGAGAAGGGTGATAGGCCAAGGGGAAACAGAAAAGCAATTTTTAAGCCACCCTCCTTCTTGTTCTCACTGTTTCTTGCCATTTTAATCTCTCTCTCTCTCTCTCTCTGATCTTGGCTATACTATCTCTAACTACCTTAGTGTAGTCAGTATAAAAACAGCATTCTTCCTTGAGGGCAGCACATAGTCCCTTGCTGAAGAAAAGCCAGATCCAGCCCTCTGTGTTTTGGGGAGATCACCTCAGACAGCAAAACGAGGGATATTTTTCTAGATTAGTGATGTCAATCTCTAGATGTTCAATGTCCTTCTCAATGGCCCCTTGAAGTTCCAGTAGTAGAAGTCCTGAGGGGGGCATCAGAATTAGAACTTCCAACAGCAGACACCACGGGTGGCCTCTTTTTATCTGGAAACGAAAAAAGACAGGAATTCTCAGGGAGATATCTCTTCCCTGGAACTGTCATCATGATCTAAAGCATTTTTCTTATTATCTATTTGTTTAATCAAGTGTTCAGGGAGCCATCAGGCTCCTCCTTCTATTGTGTCAAAATACAAGCAGAGCCCTTGCCCCAGATAAGGACAGGGTCTGGACCATTCCATCTAGATATAAAGGAGCCTTGCCACATAACTGTGGCATAGTTTTTATTGGTCTCAGGATGCCAGAGGAGATCAGCAGCAGACTTGCCATGGTCATCCAGATTTAGAAAATTGAGAACAAACAAGGCATGATGAAGAATATTTCTAGGGGACCTCTTCTGGGTGTATAACTTTCTCTTTTTTAATTTATGTAAAGTGTTTTTGATAGTCTGGTGGGCATGTTCAACAATGCCTTGCCCTTGAGGATTATAAGGGATGCCAGTAATATGTCTGATTTGTAATTGGTGGCAAAACTCTTGAAAAATTTTTCCAGTGTAGCCGGGACCATTGTCAGTCTTAATAATCTTAGGCTTACCCATGACAGAGAGACAATTTAAAGCATGTGCTATAACATTTTTGAAGCCTCTCCTTTATGTAAGCTCGCAAAAATAAATCCACTAAAGGTGTCTATGATCACATGAAGATTTTTAAGACTACTAAATTCAGGAACGTGTGTGACATCCATTTGCCATATTTCATTTGGGACCAAACCTCTGGGGTTAACACCCAAGTGGGGGGCAGGCAAAAGTGTGACACAGGCTGGGCATTGTTTAACAATTGAAGCACCTGTTCACAAGTAATCTTAAAAAGCAGGTGAAGGGTCTGAGCATTTAAATGATGTAAAGCATGACTTTTCTGGGCCTGTTCTACAGAACCTAACAACACTGGAAATGTCAAGTGGCTGGCAGCATCTGCACAGGCATTTCCTCTAGCAAGAGGACCAGGCAGATCAAAATGAGCATGGAGATGTCCAACAAAAAAGGGGTGGCATCTAGAGACAATCAGCTTTTGAACCTGAGAAAACAGAGGGGCAGCATTTGTAGAAGGTCTAATGTATGGAACCGTTTCAAGAATGGGAACAGAATGACCAATATAGGCACTGTCAGTATACAAATTAAAAGAGCAATCTTTTAGTAACTGAAAAATCCTTATTACTGCAAAAAGTTCTACAAGTTGGGCTGATTTAAAGGGGGAACAAATAGGGGTAACCTGTCCATTTATAATGTAAGCTGCTGTTCCATTAGAGGAGCCATCAGTAAACACCAAAAAAGCATTTGATATTGGTTGAGAAGAGGTAAACTTTGGGAAGATAAAGGGATGAGTTTTAGCAAATTGAAGCAATTTATAAGCAGGGTAATGATTATCAATTATTCCCAAAAAGGAAGAGCAAGCTACAGGACACTCATTTGTGGTCTTAATGAGCCAGTCTAGTTGACATTTAGCATATGGCATAATTATCTTATCAGGATCTTTTCCAAAAAACTGGAGACTCTGTTCCCATCCTAAAAGAATAAGCTTAGCAACCAGAGAAGTATAAGGGATGAGTACTTTAGTCGGGGAAGCTGAAAGGTGGACCCAGAGAAGAGGGCCATGCTGCCAAAACACTCCTGTAGGTGTATGTGAGGTGGCACAGATAAAAAACAGGAGTGGTGTTTCATAAGAAAAAAAGGAAACTCCCTGTCCTTGGATGGCTTTTTCTACCAACCACAAGGCGCATGTGGCTGCAGGGGCCAAGGAACGGGGGTGGGGGGAGGGGAAGGAGGAAGGATTGGAATCACCCTTAAGAATATCAAAAAGAGGCTTAAACTCCCCAGTTGTGAGTCTAAGATAAGGTCTGATCCAATTTATATCACCTAACAATTTTTGAAAATCATTAAGTGTTTTCAAATGTCCGATTAGTCCCTGTGGTGAAGAGTGCTGAGGACAACTCTGTGTTGGGCATTGGTGAGAATATCCCTGTAGTAGACATTGGGCAGGATGTCCCTGTGGCTGACAGAGGGTAGGACGTTCCCATGGTGGACAGTGGGGAGCTGGTTTCTGTGGTGGACAGTGGGAAGGATGTCCTTGAGGTAAACAGTGAGAAGGACATCCCTGTGGTGGACAGCTGGAAGGAAATCTCTGTGGTGGACAAAAGAAAGGTCCTCCCTGTGGTAGACTGTGGGGAGGACATTTCTGTTTTGGACAACTGAGAGGACGTTACTGTGGTGGACAGTGTGAAGGATGTTTCTGTGGTGGACAGCAAGGAGGACCTCTCTGTGGTGGACAGTGGTAAAGATGTCCCTGTGATAGACAGTGATGAGGATGTTTCTGTGGTGGACACTGGAAAGGACATCCCTATTGTGGACAGTTGTGAGGACTTCCCTTTCATGGATATTGAGAAGGACGTCCCTGTGGTGAACAGTGGAAAGGATGTTTCTGTGGTGGACAGTGGAGAGGACTTCCTCATGGTGGAAAGTGGAAAGGACGTCACAGTGGTGGAAAGTGGTGAGGAAGTTTCTCTAGTGCAAAGGAAAATGTCCCTTTGGTGGACAGTGGAAAGTACATCTAATTGGTGGACAGTAAAGAGAAACACACTGAGGTGGACAGTGGGAAGAACATTTATGTTTTGGACTGTGGGAAGGAAGTCCCTGTTGTCGATATTGGGAAGGACATTTTTGTGGTGAACAGTGGGAAGGATATATTTCTGGTGGACTGTGGAGAGGACATCCCTGTGGTGGACAGGGGGAAGGACATCCCTGTGATGGACAGTGAAGAGGACTTTTCTGTGGTGGACCATTGTAATGATGTCCTTGTGGTCAACAGTGGGAAGGACATCCTTATGGAGGACAGTGGGGAGGACATCACTGTGCTGAACAGGCAGAAAGATGTCCCCGTAATGGACAGAGTGGAGGGACTCCCTATGGTGGACAGTGGGTAGAAAGTCCCTGTGGTTTACAGTGCAGAGGATATTCGGGTGGTGGACGGCCGTGAGGACTTCCCTATAGTGCATATTGTTGTGGACAACCATGTTGTGGACAGTGGTAAGGATGTCCTTGTAGTACACAGGAGGATGTTCCTGTGGTGGACATTGGGAAGGACATCTGTTTGCTGGACCGTGGAAATGATGTCCTTGTGTTGGACAGTAGGGAGGACCTCCCTGTAGTGGACAATGATAATGAAGCCACTGTGGTGGACAGGGGGGAGGATATTTCTGTTGTGGACAGCATGATGGACGTCTGTGTGGTGGTATGTAGGGAGGACATCACTTTAGTGGACAGTGGGTAGGATGTTTGTGTGGTGGAAATTGGGAAGAATGTCTCTGTAGTGGACAGCAGGGAAGACATCTCTGTGGTCTACAGTGGGAAGAACATCACTGTTGTGGACAGTGTAAAGAATATTCCTATGATGCACAGTTGAGAGGATGTCCCTTTTGTGCATAGGAGGATGTCCCTGTGATGCAAAGTGAGGTGGATGTCTTTTGGTGGACAGTGGGAAAGATGTCCATGTGGTGAACTGTGGGGAGGTCCACACTGTAGTCAACATTGGGGAGGATGTCCCTGTGGTGGACAGTGGAAAGGATGTCCCTCTGTTGCACATTCGTCAGTATGACACTGTTGTGCACAGGAAGATGTTCCTGTAGTGAACTGTGGGAAGGACGTCATTGTGCTGGACATTGGCAAAGATGACCCTGTGGTGGACAGTTTTATGGATGCGTTGTGGTACACAGGTGGACGTCCTTGTGGTGGGCTGTGTGGAGAACCTCTATATTATGGACAGTGAGGAGAAAATCCCTGTGGTGGACAGTTGGTTGGACCTCCCTGTGGTGAAACGTGTGTAGAATATTTTTGTAGTGTATAGTGGGGAGGAAATCCTTATTGTAAACTTTGGGAATAATGTCCTTTTTGTGCACAGTGGAAGGATGTCCATGTTGTGAACAAGGGGAGTATGTTTCTATGGTGGACAATGGGGAGGACCTCCCTGTGCTGGACATGGGTAGGATGTCTCTCTGGTGGACAGTGGGGTGGACATTCCAGTTTGGTAAGTGGGGAGGACATTCCTGTGGTGTACAGTGGGAAGGACATCTGTTTGGCAGACCATGGAAAGGAGATGCCTGTAGTGGACAGTTGGGAGGACCTCCATGTGGTGGACAATGGGGAGGACATTTCTGTTGAGGATAGTGGGATGGATGTCTCTGTGGCAGAATGTGGGGAGGACATCCCTTTTGTGGACAGTGGAGAGGAAGTTTCTATCTTGAAACGTGGAAAGAATGTCCCTGTGGTGGACAGCAGAGAGGACATTTCTGTGGTCTACACTGGGAAGGACATCACTGTTGTGGTCAGTGGAAGGAATATTCCTGTGGTGCACAATTGTGAGGACGTCTCTTTTGTGCATACGAGGATGTCCCTGTGGTTCAAAGCGAGTAGGATGTTTCTCTGGTGGACGGTGGGAAAGATGTCCATGTGGTGGACTGTGGGGAGGTCCACTCTGTAGTGAAC
This sequence comes from Arvicanthis niloticus, assembly GCF_011762505.2. Lineage (NCBI taxonomy): Eukaryota > Metazoa > Chordata > Mammalia > Rodentia > Muridae > Arvicanthis > Arvicanthis niloticus. The sequence goes on from NW_023044983.1 coordinate 748,288, forward strand.
ATTGGGGAGGGTGTCCCTGTGGTTGACAGTCGAAAGGATGTCCCTGTGGTACACATTGGTCAGGATGTCCCTATTGTGCACAAGAGGATGTCCCTGTGGTGAACAGTGGGAAGGACGTCACTGTGCTGGACATTGTTGAAGATGACCCTGTGGTGGAAAGTTTTATGGATGTCTTTGTGATACACAGGTGGACTTCCCTGTGTTGGACAGTGCGGAGTACCTCTCTCTGATGGACAGTGGGGATGAAATCACTTTGGTGGACAGTTGGGTGGACCTCCCTGTGGTGAAAATTGTGTAGAACATCCCAGTAGTGGACAGTGTGGAGGACATCGCTGTGCTAAAGTGTAGGAATAATGTCCTTTTTGTGAACAGTATAAGGATGTCCATGTTGTGGACAAGGGGATTATGTCCCTATGGTGGACAGTGGGGAGGACCTCCCTGTGGTGGACATGTGTAGGATGTCTCTGTGGTAGACAGTTGGGAGGACATTCCTCTTTGGTAATTGGGGAGGACATCCTTGTGGTGGACAGTGTGGAGGACATCTCTGTGGTGTACATTGGGAAGAATGTCCCCATGTTGGACAGTGGAGAGGATGTGCCTGTGGTGGACAGTGGAAAGGACGTTCTATGGTGGACCGTGGGAAGACTGTCCCTTTGGTGGAGAGCAGGGAGTACCTCTCTGTGGTGGACTGTGGGAAGGATATCCCTGTTTTAGACAGTAAAAGGATGTTCATTTTGTGCACATTGGGGAAGACATCCCACTGGTGAACAGTGGGAAAAACATAACTGTGGTGGACAGCGGTGAGGACAACCCTGTGGTGGAAAGTGTTAAGGAAGCCCATGTGTTGGACAGCAGGGAAGACCACACTTTGGTGGACAGTGAGAAGGATGTCCCTATGGTGTACAATGCAAAGTATGTCCCTGTGGTGCACAGTGATGAGGACATCCCTCTTGTGCACAGGAGAAAGTCCTTTTGGTGGACAGTGTGGAGGACCACACTCTGGCGGACTGTGGGGTAGGACGTTCCTGTGGTGGACAGTCAGAAGGACGTCCAGGTGGTGGACAGTGGGGAAGATGTCCATGTTGTGGACTGTTGGAAGGATGTCCTTTTGGACACAGTGGGAAGGACGTCCCTTTGGTGGACTGTGGGGAGGAACTCCTTGGGGTAGACAGTTGAGAGGATGTCCCTGTGGTTTACAGTGGGTAGGATAATTCTGTTGTGGACAGTTGTGGGCAGTATGTCCCTTTTGTATACAGTGGGATGGATGTTTCTGTAGTGGACAATTGGGAACATATTTGTGTGGTGGACAGTTAGGAAGATGTCCCTGTGGTAAACAGTGGGAAAGAAGTCCTTTTTGTGGACAGTGAAAGGATGTCTATGTGGTGGACAATGGGAAGGACGTCACTGTTGTAGACAGTGATGAAGTTGTCCTTGTGGTAAAAAGTAAGTAGGACGTCCCTGTGGTGGACAGTGGAGATGACATTTCTGTTTTAGACATCTGAGAAGACATTACTGTGGTGGATAGTATGAAGGACGTCCCTGTGGTGGACAGCAGGGGGGACCTCTCTCTGGTGGACAGTGGTAAAGATGTCCCTGTGATAGACAGTGATGAGGATGTTTCTGTGGTGGACAGTGGAATGGACGTCCCTGTTGTGGATATTGAGAAGGACATCCCTGTGGTGAACAGTCGAAATGATGTTTCTATGGTGGACATTGGAGAGGACCTCCTCATGGTGGAAAGTGGAAAGAACCTCACAGTGGTGGACAGTGGTGAGGATGTTTCTGTGGTGGACAGTGGTAAGGAAGTTTCTCTGGTGCAAAGGAAAATGTCCCTTTGGTGGACAGTGGAAAGTATATCTCATTGGTGGACAGTAGGGAGAAACACACATGGGTGGACAGTGGGAAAAACATTTATGTAGTAAACAGTGGAAAGTAATTCCCTGTTGTTGATATTGGGAAGGACCTCCTTGTGGTGAACAGTGGGAGGGATAACCCTCTGGTGGACAGTGGGGAGGACATCTCGGTGGTGGACAGGGGGAAGGACATCCCTCTGGTGTACAGTGAAGAGGACTTTTCTGTGTTGGACATTTGGGATTACATCCCATTGGTGAATAGTGGGAAAGACGTTCCTTTGGTGGATAGTGGGGAGGATGTCCCTGTCATGGAGAGTGCAGAGGACATCTCTGGGGTGGAGAGTGTTGCTGATATCCCTGGTGTGCAAAGGAGGAAATATCTGTGAGGCACAATGGTGAGGATATCCCTGTTGTACACAGGAAAGTGGCCCTGTTGTGCAAAGTGGGTAGGATGTCCCAGTGGTGAAGAGTGAAAATGATGTCACTGTGGTGGATAATTTGGAGGATATCCCTGTGGTGGACAGCGGGAATGATGTTCCTTTGGTGGACAACAGGGAAGACTTCTCTATGGTGGTCTGTATGAAGGATGTCCTTGTGGTGGTCAGTGGGGAGGATGTCCCTGTGGTGGACAGTGAGGAAGAAATTTCTGTGGTGAACAATAGAAATGAGGTCCCTGTGGTGGACATTGGAGAGGACCTACCTGTGGTGGAGTTTGGGGAGGACATCACTGTGGTAGACAGTGGGTAGGATGTGCCTGTGGTGGACAATGGGTAGTACGTTCCTGTGATGGACACTGTGGAGGAAGTTTGTGTGGTGGACAGTGGAAAGAACATCCCTGTTGTGGACATCACTGTGGCTGACAGGCAAAAGGATGTTCCTGTTGTGGAAAGTGGGGAGGACTTCCCTGTATGGAGAATGTGCAGTTTACAGTGTCTAGTTTACAATGTGGAGGATATTCCTGTTGTGGACAGTGTTGAGGACGTTCCTGTAGTGTACATTGGTGATCCTTCTGTCTATCCACCACAGTGATATCCTCCCAAATATACAACTCAGGGACATCTTCCTGTGCACAACAGGGATGTTCTTACCACTGTACATACCAGAGATGTACTCTGCACTCCCCACTACAAGGACATTCTTCTCACTGTCCACCAAAGAGACATTCTCTTCTGCACCACAGGAACATTGTTCTTACTGTCTACAAGGCAGTCGTCTGCACAGTCCACCACAGTGAAATCCTCTCAACTCTCCACCATAGTGACATTCTCCCAACTGTCCACAACAGGGATGTCCTCCCAACTATCAAACACAGTGAAGTCCTCCCCACTGTAAACAACAGGGACATTCACCCCACTAGACACAACAGGTATATCCTAACCACTGTCCAACAAATATATGTCCTCTGCACTCTCCACTATATGGACAACCTTCTGGCTATGCACCACAAGGACGTTCTCCAGTGCACCACAGTAACATCCTCCCCACTCTCCACCACAGGAATGTCCTCCCCACTGTCTACAACAGGGATGTCCTTCCCACAATTCAAAACAGAAAGATCCTCCCTGCTGTCTACCACAGGGACACCCTTCCCTCTGTCAACATCAGTGATATCCTCCCCACAGACCATATCAGGGATGTCCTTCCCACTTTCCACCACAGGGACGTTCTCCCTACTCTCCATAGGAGGGTCATCCTTCCCACTGTCCAAGAAAATGACTTTCCCAATGTCCACAACAGTGACGTCATTCCCAGAGTCCACACCATATATGTCTTTCCAATGTCCTCCACAGGGACTTTTCTCCCAAGTCCACCACAGGGAAGTCTTCTCTACTGTACACCACAGGGCTGTGTTTTCCACTGTTTACCACAGGGATGTCCTCCACACTGTCCACAACAGGCAGGTTCTTTTCACTCTCCAACAGAGGGACCTCAGTCCCACTGTCCACAACAGGGTAGTCCTCTCTATTGTCCACAACAGGGATTTTTTTCCACTGTCCACCACAGAGATGTCCAACGCACTGTCCACAATAGGCATGTCCTTCCCACTGTCCACCACAGAAAGGTACACCCTGCTGTCCAAAACAGGAACATACTTCCTAATGTCCACCTAAATGATGTCCTTTCCTCTGTCCACCACAGGGACGTCCTTCCCACTGTCCACCACGGAAAGGTACACCCTGCTGTCCACAACAGGAACTTACTTCCTAATGTCCACCTCAATGATGTCCTTTCCTCTGTCCACCACAGGGACGTCCTTCCCACTGTCCACCACATGGTGGTGTTCCCCACTGTACACCAGAGGGACATGCTTGCCACTATAGAACACACGGAGCTCCTTCCCGATGTCCACAACATGTATGTTCCTCCCACAATCCACAACATAATTGTCCTTCCCCCTCTCCACCACAGGGACTTTCTTCCCACTGTACAACACAGAGAGGTCCTCTCTAATATCCACCACAGGGATGTCCTTACAACTGTCCACCTAAGTGACAGCCTCCCATCTCTCCACCACAGGGACATTTTTCCCACTGTCCACCACAGGGAGTTCCTCCCCAATATCCACCAGAGAGACTTCATTCACACTGTTCACCACAAGGTCATATTTCCCAATGTCTACAACAAGGACGTCCTTTCCACAGTCCACAACATATATGTCCTTTCAATGTCCACCACAGGGACATCCTTCTCACTGTGCACCACAGGAAATTCCTTTCTACTGTTCACTACAGGGATGTAGTTTCCACTGTTCACCAAAGGGTCATCCTCTGCACTGTCAACAACAGGCATGTCCTTCCAACTGTCCACCACAGAAAGGTACACCCTGCTGTCCACAACAGGAATGTACTTCCCAATGTCCACTAAATGATATCCTCTCCTCTGTCCACCACAGAGACGTCCTTCCCACTGTCCACCACATGGTGATCCTCCCCACTATCCATGAGAGGGACATGCTTCCCTCTGTCCAACAAACGGAAATCCTTCCCAATATCAACAACATAGACATCATTCCCACAATCCACAACATAAATGTCCTCCCCACTGTCCAACACATGGACCTTCTTCCCACTGTTCACCACAGAAAGGTCCACTCTACTGTCCACCACAGGGACATCCTCTTGTGCACAATAGGGACATCCTGACCATTGTGCACTACCGGGACATCCTTTTTACAGTTCACCACAGGAACATCCTCCCCAATGTTCACTACAGAGTGGAACTCCCCACAGTCCAACACATGGACATTTTTCCCACTGTCCACCAAAGGGACACCCTCCTAACTTTGCTCCACAGGAACATCCTCCTATGCACATAAGGGACGTCCTCACAACTGTGCACCAGAGGAATATTCTTTCCACTGTCGACCACAGAGACCTTCTTCCTACTGTCCACAATAGGGAGGTCCTCCCCAATGTCCACAACAGGGATATTCTTTCCACTGTCCACAACAGGGACATCCTCTTCGGTGTCCACCACAAGAACATACGACCCACTGTCTACCAAAGTGATGTCCTTCCCAAAGTCTACCACAAGGATATTCTTCCAACTGTCCACCACATGGACATCCTCCCCACTGTTCATCACATGGACGTCCTCACCACTCTCTACTACAGGGATGTCTTTCCTACTGTCCATCAAAGGGATGTCCTTTCAATGGTTCAACACAGGGACATCCTCCAAATTGTCCACCACAGTGACATCCTTTCCTTATCTACCAGAGAGACGTAAACACCACTGTCCACCACAGGGTTGTGCTCACCACTGTCCATCACTGGGGTGTTTTTTCCACTGTTCAAAACATGGACATCCTTCCTACTGTGCACCAGAGTAACTTCCTCCTGTGCACAACAGGGATTTCCTCCACACTGTCCACCAGAGGGATATTTTTTCTACTGTTCACCACAAGGGGATCCTTTCCAATATCAACAACAGGGACTTCCTTCCCACTGTCCACAATGTAAATTTTCTTCCCACTGTCCACCAAAGTGTGTTTCTCTCTACTGTCCATCACAGAGATATATTATCCAGTGTCCACCAAATTTAAATTTTCCTTTGCACCAGAGAAAATTTCTAACCACTGTCCACCACAGAAACATCCACAACAATGTCCACCACTGTGATATCATTTTAACATTACACCATGAAGAGGTCCTCCCACAGTCCACTACACAAACATACTTTCCACTCTTCACCACAGGGACATCCTTCCCAATATCCACGACAGAGAGGTCCTCACCACTGTCCACAACAGGGACATCCTTTCCACTGTACACCACTGAAACATCCTCATCACTGTCTATCACAGGAACATCTTTACCACTGTCCACCAAATAGAGGTCCTCATTGTTGTCCAACACAGGGACGTCCTTCACACTGTCCACTACAGTAACATCCTCACAGTTGTCCAAAACAGAAACGTCCTCCCCACTGTCCACCAGGGGAACGTCCCACTTTGTGTCCACCACAGGGAGAACCTCTCCACTGTCTATAACAGGGACGTCCTTCCCATTGTCCACCACATGGACATCCTTTCACTGTCCACAACAAAGACCTCCTTCCCACTGTTTACCACAGGGACATCTTCCTAACTGTCCACCACACAAATATGTTCCCAACTTTCCACTACAGAAACATCCATCCCACTGTACACAACAGGGACATATTCTCCACTGTCCTCCACAAGGATGTCCATCCAATATCCACAACAGAAAGGTCCACTCCACTGCCCACCACAGGGATGTCCTCCTGTGTACCACAGGGGAATCCATAAAATTGTCCACCATCTTCACCAATGTCCAGCACAGTGACGTCATTCCCACTGTTCACCACAGGGTCATCCTCCTGTCCACAACAGAGACATACTGACCAATGTGCACCACAGGGACTTCCTTTACATTGTCCACCATAGGGATATTTTCCCCAATGTTCACTACAGAGTGGACCTCCCCACAGTACACCACATGGATGTCTATCCCACTGTCCACCAAAGGGACATCCTCCTCACTTTGCTCCACAGGGACATCCTCCTATGCACAAAAGGGACTTTTTCACAACTGTGCACCACAGGAATATTCTATCCACTGTCCACAACAGAGATCTTCTTCCCACTGTAGAAAACAGAGATGTCCTCCCTGCTGTCCATCACAGAAACATTCTTCCCACTTTCCACCACAGAAACGTCCTCCCCACTGTCCACCAAAGTGATGTACTTCCCACATTCTGCCAGAGAGATATCCATCCCATTGTCCAAACAGAAATGTAGGGCAGAAATCTCACGGGCGACAGAGTCTCAGGTCGGTCCTGCACCAGAGCTTCCCACGCCGCCAGCGGAGGATCTCACATTCACGCAGCTGTTGGTGGGCGGGCCGGCGGCTGCATCGGCAAGGTTCCAGGGTTTCAAAAGCTGGGAATCAGGCAGAGAGACCATGGACACGTGGAGTCCGGTTTTCCAAAGCTTTTATTGTTCATGGCATGGTGAATGGGCGCAACTGGTACGCTTCCCCCCCGCCAAAAGCCAGGGGAGACCAGTCTTATAGGGAAGGGAGAAAGGGGAGGGAATAACTTAATTAGCTACGCCCCTGGCCTTTTGATAATTCATTAATATTTAAATATCTGGAGGTAGAGACTTGTTAGTCACACCCTCTACCTGTCCTACGTGACTGAAGGTAACAGGTTAAATGGAGTTACCCCGTCCAAGGCCCAACACAGAAATGTCCTTCCCACTGTACACCACAGGGAGGTCCTCCACACTGTCTACCACAGGGACGTCCTTTCCATGGTTCACCAAGCAGATGTCCTTCCCACTGTCCACCACAGAGACATCCTCCTATGTACTACAAGGACATCCTTACCACTATCCACAACACGGTTTTCCTCAACAATATGCACTACAGGGAAGTCCTCACAGCCATCCACCACACGAATGTCTTTCACACTGTAAACCACAGGGACATCCTACCCACTGTCAACCACAGGGAAGTCATCTCCTCTGTCCATTACAGGGAAATCCTTCTGCCTGTCCACCACTGTGATATCCTCCCCACTGTCCTTCAAAGGGATGTCCTTCTCACTGTCAACCACAAGAATGTCATTTCAAAGGTCCACCACAGGGAAGTACTCTTAACTGTCCACCACAGGGATGTCCCCACGAATGTGCACCACAGGGACATACTTTGCATTGTCCACCACAGGGACATCATTCCCACTCTCCTCAAAAGTGAGGTCCTCCCTGCTGTCCACCACAGGGGCATCCTTACCACTCTCCACCACAGGATCGTCTTCACCACTATAAACCAGAGTGATGTCCTTCCCACTGTTTACCAGAGGGACATCATCCCCAATGTGCACAAAAGGGACATCCTTTTACTGTCCACAACACGGATGTCCTTCCCAATGTCCACCACAGAGAGGGCCTCTCTGCTCCCCACCACAGGGACAGTCTTCCCACTGTCCACCATAAAACGTCCTTTCCACTGTCTATTACAGGTACATCCTCTCCACTGTCCACTAGAGGGACGTCCTTCCCATTGTACACCACAGAGAGTTCCTTTCCACTGTCCACCACAAGGATGACCTTCCCACTTTAACCAGGGATGTCCTCCTCACTGTCCATCACAGAGACAGCCTAACCATGTCCACCACAGGGAAGTCTTCCTCATTATCCACCATAGGTATGTACTACCCTTGTCCACAACATGGACATCCTTCCACTGTCCAAAAAAGGATATTATTTTCAGAGTTTAGCACAAGGATGTCCTCCCCCCACTGTCCAATACACTGACATTATACACACTGTCCACTACATCGAGGTCCACCCAACAGTTCACCACAGCGATTTCCTCCCCACTGTCCATCAGAGTGAGGTCATCCCCACTCTCCACACAAGGATGTCCTCCTGTGTACCACAAAGACATCCATAAAACTGTCCATCACAGGGTCACCTTCACCAATGTCTGGCACATTGACATCCTTCCCACTGTTCACCACAGAGACATCCTCCTGTGAACAACAGGGACATCCTGAACAATGTACACCACAGGGATATCCTTTCCACTCTCCACCATAGGGATGTCTTCCCCAATGTTCACTACAGAGTGGACATCCCCACAGTCCACCACGTGGACATCTTTCCCACTGTACAACAAAGAAACATCCTCCTAACTTTGCAGCACAGGTACATCCTCCTATGAAAAACAGGGACGTCCTCACAGCTGTGCACTACAGGAATATTCTTTCCACTGTCCAGAACAGTGATGTTCTTCCCACTGTAGATCACAGAGGTGTCCACCCTGCTGTCTACCACTGGGACATTCTTACCACTTTCCACCACAAAAACGTCCTCCCAACTGTCCACAAATTGATGTTCTCCCCACATTCCACCACAGAGATTTCTATCCCACTGTACACAACAGAAATGTGCTCCCCACGGTCCACCACAGGGAGGTCCTCCCAACTGTCCATGACAGGGATGTCCTTTTCACAATCCACCAAACAGAAATTTTTCTCACTGTTCGCCACAGGGATCTCCTCCTGTGTACTACAAGGACATCCTTACCAATGTCCACAACATGGTTTTCCTCAACAATATGCACTACGGGGAAGTCCTCACCACTGTCCACCACACGAATATCCTCCACGCTGTAAACCACAGGGACATCCTAACCACTGTCCACCAAAGTGAGGTCCTATACTCTGTCCACCATAGGGACATCCTTCTGCCTGTCCACCACAGTGATGTCCTCCCCACTGTCATCCAAAGGGACGTCCTTCCCACTGTCGAGCACAAGGACATCATTTCAATGGTCCACCACAGGGAAGCCTTCTTTACTGTCCACCACAGGATGTCCTTTCCACTGTTCAACACAGGGACATCCTCTTGTGCACAACAGGGACGTTCTTACCACTATTTACCACAGAGACGTCTTCTGCACTCCCCACTACAAGGACATCCTTCTCACTGTCCACCAAAAAGACATTCTCTTGTGTACCACAGGAGCATTGTCATTCCTGTCTACAAGGCCTTCATCCACCCTGTCCACCACAGTGAAATACTCTCAACTCTCCAACACAGAAACTTCCTCCCATCTGTCCACAACACAGATATTCTCCCAACTATCAAACATAGTGAAGTCCTTCTCACAGTCAACAACACGGACATGTTCCCCACTGGGCACAACAGAGATGACCTAACCACTCTTTACCACAATGATGTCCTCTGCACTCCATACCATATGGACATCCTTCAGGCTATGCACCACATGGATGTTTGCCAGCGCACCAGAGTAACATCCTCTCCACATTCCACCACAGGGATGTCCTCTCCACTGTCTACAACAGGGATATCCTTCCCAAAATTCAAACAGAAAGGTCATCCCTGCTGTCCACCACAGGGACGTGCTTCCCTCTGTCCACCTCAGTGATATCCACGCCACAGACCATAACAGGGATGTCCTTCCCACTTTCCACCACAGGGATGTCCTTCCCACTGTCCACAAGAGGGTCATCCTTCCTACTGTCCACTAAAATATCTTTCCCAATGTCCAACAGGGATGTCCTTCCCACAGTCCACATCATATATGTCTTCCCAATGTCCACCACAGAGACCTCCTTTACAATGTCCACCACAATGAGGTCTTCTCTACTGTCCATCAATGTGATGTCTTTCTTCTGTCCACCACAGAGACGTCCTATCCACTGTGTACCACAGGGAGGTCCTCCAAAATTTCCATCACAGTTAGGTCCTCTCCACTGTCCACCACATGGACATCATTTCAACTGTCCACCACAGAACTATTCTCCCCACTCTCCCCAACAGGGATGTCCTATCACAATCCTCCTATGTGACATCCTCCCCTCTGTCCGCAAGAGAGACATACTTCCCACAGTTCATCACATGGAGTTCTTTCCAAATGTCCACAACAGAGATGTTCTTCCCACAGTCCACAATATAAATATCCTTCCCACTGTCCACCACAGGAATCTCATTCACACTGTCCACCACAGGGATGTCCCCTCAACTGTCCATCAAGGTGATGTCCTTTCCAATGTTCACAACAGGGACGTCCTCCACACTGTCCACAACAGAAATTTCCTCCCCACTGTCCACCACAGAGAGATCATCCCAACTGTCCACCACAGGGACGTCCTTTCCACGGTCCACCAAACAGATGTCCCTAACACTGTACACCACAGGGACATCCTTCTGTGTACTACAAGGACAACCTTACCACTGTCCACAACATGGTTGTCCTCAAAAATATGCACTACAGGGAAGTCCTCACACGAATATCCTTAGCACTGTAAACCACAGGGACATGCTACCCACAGTCCACCACAGGGAGGTCTTCCCCTCTATCCACCACAGGGACAAACTTCTGCCTGTCCACCACAGTGATGTCCTCCCCACTGTCCTCCAAAGAAACGTCCTTCCCACTGTTGACCACAAGCACATCATTTCAATGGTCCATCACAGGGAAGTCCTCTTCACTGTCCACCACAGGGATATCTTTCCCACTGTACACCACAGGGACATCCTCCTGTGCACAACAGGGATGTTCTTACCACTGTCCACCACAGAGGTTTCCTCCACACTCTCCACCATATGGACATCTTTCCAACTATGCACCACAGGGACATTCTCCTGTGCACCACAGTAACAGCCTCCCGCTGTCCATCCAAGTGAAATCCTCCCCATTGTCCACTACTGGGATGTCCTCCCCACTGTCTACAACAGGGAGGTCCTTCCCACTATTCACACCAGAAAGGTGCTCCTTGCTGTCCACCAAGAGAACGTCATTACCACTGTCGACATCAGTGATATTCTCTTCTCAGATCACAACAGGGATGTCCTTCCCACTGTCGACCAGAGGCATACCCTTCCCACTGTCCACCAGAAAGAGGTCTTTCCCAAAGTCCACAACAGGGACATCCTTCCCACTGTCCACAACATATAAGTCCTTCCCAATGTTCACCACATGGACCTCCTTCCCATTGTCCACCACAAGGGAGTCCTCTTTACTGTCCACCACAGGGATGTAATTTCACATTGCACCATATTTATGTCCTCCACAATGTCCACAACAAACATATACATTCCACTGTCCACCACAGAAACATCCTCTCTACTATCCACAACAGAGAGGTCCCCCAACTGTCCACCACAGTAACATCCTTTAGACTGTTCACCAAAGAGATGTCCTTCACACTGTCGACCACAGGGACATCCTCCTGTGTACCACAAGTACATTTTTCCACTGTCCACAACATGGTTTTCCTCACCAATGTCCACTACAGGGACGTCCTCTCCACTGTCCACAACATGAATATCCTCAACACTGTAAACCACAGGGACATCCTACACATTGTCCACCACAGGGAGGTCCTCCCCACTTTCCACAACAGGAACATCTTTCTGCCTGTCCACCACAGTGATGTCCTCCCCTCTGTACACCTTAGGGACATCCTCCTGTGCACAACAGAGATGTTTTTACCACTGTACACCCCAGAGATATCCTCTGCACTCCCCACTACAAGGATATCCTTCTCACTGTTCACCAAAGAGACACTCTCTTGTGCACCACAGGAATGTTGTTCTTACTGTCTACAAGGCCGTCAACTGCACTGTCCACCACAGTGACATCCTCCCAACAGTCCACAACAGGGATGTCCTCCAAATTATCAAACACAGTGAAATCCTTCCCACAGTAAATAACAGGGACACCATCCCCACTGGGCACAACAGGGATGTCCTAACCACTGTCCACCACAGAGATGTCCTCCACATACTCCACCATATGGACATCCTTCTGACTATGAAGCACAAGGACATTTTCCAGTGCACCACAGTAATATCCTCCCCACTGTCTACCACAGTGAAATCCTTCCCACTGTCCATTACTTGGATGTCCTCCCCACAGTCTACAACAAGGATGTCCTTCCCACAATTCAAAACAGAAAGGTACTCTCTGCTGTCCACCACAGGGACATTTTCCCTCTGTCCACCTCATTGATATCCTCCCCTCAGTCCACAACAGGCAGGTCCTTTTCACTCTCCAACACAGAGACCTCCTTCCCACGGTCCACCAAAGGGAAGTCCTTTCTACTTTCCACCACAGGGATGTCCTGTCCACTGTCCACCAGATGGATGTTCACAGCACTGTCCGCAACAGGCATGTCCTTCCCACTGTCCACCACAGAAAGGTAACACTGCTGTCCACAACAGAAACGTACTTCCTAATTTTCACCTCAATGATCCACCAAAGGGACATCCTTCCCACTGTTCACCACATGGTGGTCCTCCCTACTATCCACCAGAGGGACATGCTTGCCACTGTAGAACACACAGAGGTCCTTCCCAATGTCCACAACATGTCCATCCTTCCCATAATCCACAAAATAAATGTCCTTCCCACTCTCCACCAAAAATACATTCTTCTTACTCTTCACCACAAAGAGGTCCTTGCTAATATTCACCACAGGGATGACCTTACCACTGTCCACCTAAGTGACGACCTCCCCTCTCTCTACCACAGGGACATTCTTCCCACTGTCCACCACAAGTAGTTCTTCCCCAATGTCCCCTAGAGGGACATCCTTCCCACTGTTCACAACAGGGAGGTATTTCCCAATGTCCTCCACAGTGTCATCCTCCCAACTGTCCAACCCAAAAGATTCACCCACACAGTCCACCACAGTGCCATCCTTCTCACTGTCCACCAAAGGGATATCCTTGCTGTCCACAACACGGACATCTTCCACACTGTCCACCACATGGATGTCCTTCCCACTGTCCTCCACAGGGACGTCCTCCCAACAGTCCACCAGAGTGTGGTCCTCCCTACTGTCCACCACAAGGACATCCTCCTGTGCACAACAGGGATGTCCTCACCACTGTGCACCACAGGGACATACTTTTCATTGTTCACCACAGGGACATCCTTCCCACTGTCCACCAAAGGGTCGTCCTCACCAGTGTCCACCACAGGGATGTCCTTCCCACTTTTTACCAGAGGAACATCTTCCCCAATGTGCACAAAAGGGACATCCTTTTACTGTCCACAACAGGGATGTCCTTCCCACTGTCCACCACAGAGAGGTCCTCCCTGCTCTCTACCACAGGGTCAGTCTTCCAACTGTCTTCCAAAGAATGTCCTTTTCACTGTCCACCACAGGTACATCCTTTCCACTGTCCAACAGATGGACGTCCTTCCCATTGTACACCACAGAGATGTCCTTTCCAATGTCCAACACAGGGACATTCTTCCCAGTGTCCACAACAGACATGTCCTCCACTGTCCACCACAGGTACATCCTCTCCACTGTCCAACATATGGACGTCCTTCCCATTGTACACCACAGAGAGGTCCTTTCCAATGTCCAACAGAGGGACATTCTTCCACACTGTCCACCACAAGGGTGTCCTCCCCACTTACCAAACAGGGATGTCCTCCATCCTGTCCACCACAGAGACATCCTACATATGACCAGACAGGGAGGTCCTCCCCACTGTCCACCATAGGAACATACTCCCCTTGTCCACAACATGGACATCCTTCCAATGTCCACAAAAGCACATTATTCCCACAGCTTATCACAGGTATGTCCTCCCCACGGTCCGCAACAGTGATGTTCTACACACTTTTCACCACACAGAGGTCCACCCAACTGTCCACTACAGGGATTTTCTCCCCACTGTCCATTAGAGAGAGGTCCTCCTCTCTGTACACCACAGGGACATCCTCCTGTGTACGACAAGGACATCCATAGAACTGTCCACCACAGGGTCATCTTCTCTAAAGTTCAGCAGAGTGATGTCTTTCCCTATGTTCACCACAGGAACATCCTCCTGTGCTCAACAGGGATATTCTGACCAATGTGCACCACAGGGACACATTTTCCACTGTCCACCACAGCGACATACTCCCCAATGTTCAATACAGAGTGGACCTCCCCACAGTACACCAATATGGACTTCTTTCCCAATGTGCAACAAAGAAATATCCCTCTCACTCTCAACCACAAGGACATCTCCTATGCACAACAGGGACATCCTTACAACTGTGAAACACTGGAATATTCTTTCACTGTAAACAACATATGTGTCTTTCCAACTGTAGATCACAGAGATGTCCTCCCTGCTGTCTACCACAGGGACATTATTCCCAATTTCCACCACAGAAACATCCTCCCCACTTTCCTCCAAAGAAATGTCCCCCCCACATTCCGTCACAGAGACATCCATCAAAATGTCTACAACAGAAATGTGCACCTCACTGTCCACCACAGAGATGTCCTTCCAACAGTCCTCCACAGTGACGTCCTTCCTATCCACTGTCCATTAAACAGATGTCCTTCCCACTGTTTACCAAAGGGACATCCTCCTGTGTACTACAAGAACATCATTATCCCTGTCCACAACATGCTTGTCCACATCAATATGCACTACAGGGAAGTCCTCACCACCGTCCACCACACGAATATCCACTGAACTGTAAACCACAGGGACATTTTACCCACTGTCCACCACAGGGATGTCCTCCTCTGTCCACCACAGTGGCATTCTTCTGCCTGTCCACCACAGTGATATCCACCGCACTGTCCACAACAGGTATGTCCTTCCCACTGTCCACCACAGAAAGTTACTGCCTTCTCTCCACAACAGGAACGTACTTCCGAATGTCCACCTCAGTGATATCCTTTCCTCTGTCCACCACAGGGACATCCTTCTATTGTCCACCACATGGTGGTCCTCCCCACTGTCCACCAGAGGGAAATACTTGTCACTGTAGAAAACACGGAGATCCTTCCCAATGTCCACAACATGTACGTCCTGGCCACAATCCACATCATAAATGTCCATCCCACTCTGCACCACAGGGACCTTCTTTCCACAGTTCACCAAAGAGAGGTCCTCTCTACTATCCACCACAGTGATGTCCTTACCACTGTCCACCTAAGTGATGATCTCCCCTGTCTCCAACACAGGGACATCCTTCCCACTGTACACCAGAGAAAGTTCCTCCCCAATGTCCACAAGAGGCAAATCCTTCCAACTGTTAAACACAAAGAGGTCTTTCCCAATGTCCAAAACAGGGACGTCCTTCCCACAGTCCACAACATATATGTCCTTCCAATGTCCACTACAGGGACGTCCTTCTCACTGTCCACCACAGGGAAGTCCACTCTACTGTCCACCACAGGTATGTCATTTCCACTGTCCACCAGAGGGATGTCCTCCGCCCAGTCCACAATAGGCATGTCCTTTCCATGATCCACAACAGGGACCTCCTTTCCACTGTCCACCACAGGGAAGTCCTCTCTACTCTCCACCACAGGGATGACCTTTCCACTGTGCACCAAAGGAACGTCCCCAGCACTGTCCACAACAGGCATGTCCTTCCCACTGTCTACCACAGGGACCTTTTTCCCACTCACCACCACAAAGAGGTCCTCTCTACTGTCTATCAAAGTGATGTCCTTTCCACTGTCCACCTCAGGGACGTCCTCCCTAGTGTCCACAACAGGAAAATACTACCCACTGTCCACTACAGGGACGTCCTATCCACTGTCTACCACAGGGAGTTCCTTCCCATTGTCCACCAAAGTGACATTCTTTTCACTCTCCACCAAAGTTAAATAATTCAACTGTCAACCACAGAGACATAATCCTCACTGTCCAACAAAGGGACATGCTCCCCACTGACCACCAGAAGGATGTCCTTCATACAGTCAACAATAGAGAAGTCCTCCCTATTGTCCAACACAGGGATGTACTACCCACTGTCTAAAACAGGGAGGTCCTCCCCAATCTCCACCACAGGTAGCTCCTCTCCACTGTCCACCACAGGGACGTCATTTCAATTGTCCACCACAGGAATTTCCTCCCCACTGTCCAACACAGTGACATCCTCCCCACTGACTACCACAAAGAGGTTCTTCCTAAAGTCCTCCATAGAGAAGTCCTTCCTGTTGTTCACCAAAGGGACGTCCTTCCCACTGTCCACCACAGGGACATCCTCCAAATTGTCCACCACAGTGACATCCTTTTCACTGCTCAACACTGGAACATCCTACCAACATTACACAACAAGGAGATTCTCTTGTTCACAATAGGAATATCCTCACAACTGTGCACCACAGGGATATCCTCCTTTGCAAACCAGGGATGTCAGCAACATTCTCCACCCCAGAGATGTCCTCTGCACTCTCCACAACAGGGACATACTCCCCACTATCCACCAAAGAAACGTCTTTCCCACTATTCACCACAGGGATGTCATCCCAAATGTCCAACACAGAAAAGTCCTCTTCACTGTGCACCACAGGGATGTCCATCCCCTGTCCACTACAGGAATATCCTCCCCACTGTCCGCCAGAGGGATATCCTTCCTACTGTTCACCACAAGGAGGTCCTTCCCAATATCGACAACAGTGACTTCCTTCCCACTGTCCGCAACATAAATGTTCTTTCCACTGTCCACCACAATGTGTTTTTCTCTACTGTCCATCACAGAGATGTACTTTACACTGTCCACAAAATGGACGTTTTCCTTTGCACCAGAGAAACTTCCTCACCACTGTCCACCACAGAAACGTCCTCACTACTGTCTAGCACTGTGATGTCCTTTCCACTTTCACCATGAGGAGGTCCTCTACACTGTCCACCACAGAAACATCCTTTCCACTGTTCACCACAGGGACATACTTCCCAATATCCACGACAGGGAGGTCCACTGTCCACAACAAGGACATCATTTCCACTGTCCATCTCAGAAACATACTCATCACTGTCTATCACAGGGACATCTTTACCACTGTCCACCAAAGAGAGGTCCTCCCTGCTGTCCACCACAGGAATGTCCTTCACACTGTCCACCACAGTAACGTCCTCTCAGCTGTCCAAAACAGAAACATCCTCCCCACTCTCCACCACAGGGACGTCCTACTTAGTGTCCACCACAGGGATAACCTCCTCACTTGTCTACAACAGGGACGTCCTTCCCATTGTCCACCACATGGACATCCTTTCACTGTCCACAAAACGGACTTCCTTTGCACTGTTTACCACAGGAACGTCTTCCTAACTG
Organism: Arvicanthis niloticus; assembly: GCF_011762505.2. Lineage (NCBI taxonomy): Eukaryota > Metazoa > Chordata > Mammalia > Rodentia > Muridae > Arvicanthis > Arvicanthis niloticus. The sequence goes on from NW_023044983.1 coordinate 766,226, forward strand.
TCCACCACAGAAATATATTCTCAAGTGTCCACTACAGAAACATCTATCCCACTGTACAAAACAGGGACGTACTCCCCACTGTCCTCAACAAGGACGTCCATTCTACTGTCCACAATAGAAAGGTCTTACCCAGTGTCCACCACAGAGACATCCTCCCAACTGTCAATTTCAAGGAGTTCCTCCCCCACAGTCCACTACAAGGATGTCCTTTCCACTGTCCACCAAAGGGACATCCTTCCTACTTTCCACAACACAGACATCTTCCCCACTGTCCACCACATGAACGTCTTTCCCACTGTCCACCACACAAACGTCCTACCCCACAGTAAACCAGTGTTTTCCTCCCCACTGTCCACCACAAAGACATCCTCCTGTGCAAAGATATCCTCACAACTGTGGACCACAGGGATATATATTGCATTGTCCACCACAGAGCCATTCTTTCCACTGTGCATGAAAGTGGGGTCCTCCCTGCTGTCCACCACAGGGGCATCCTTACCAATGTTCACCACAGTGTCTTCCTCACTATTGTCCAACACAGGGATGTCTTTCCCACTGTCCATCACAGGGACATTTTTCCCACATTTCACAACAGGGTCATCCTTCCCACTCTTCCCCATAGAGATGTCCAGCCTCCTGCCCACCACAGGGACATCATACCTACTATCCACCAAAGGGATATCCTTCCCACAGTCAACAACAGAGACATTCTTCCAACTATCCACCACACGGACATTCTCTCCACTGTCAATCACATAGACATCCTCACCACTGTCTACTACAGGGCTGTCCTCACTGTCCATCAAAGAGAAATCCTTCCCACTGTCCACCACAGAAACATCCTGCAAATTGTCCACCACAGTGACATCCTTCCCTTGTCTACCACAGAGACTTAAACCAAACTATCCACCACAGGGATGTTTCCCTAATCTCCACCAAAGGGTTGTCCTCATCAGTGTCCACCACTGGGGTGTTCTATCCCACTGTTAAAGACAGGGACATCCTCCTTACTGTGCACCACAGGAACAATCTCCTGTTCACAACAGGGACGTCCTCACAACTGTGCACCACAGGGACATTGTCCAGTGCACACCAGGGTCGTCCTCATCACTGTCCACCCCAGAGATGTCCTCTGCACTCTTCATGACAGGGTCATCCTCCCCACTATCCTCCAGAAAAATGTCTTTCCCACTATTCACCACAGGGATGGCATCCCAAAACTCCTACACAGAAAAGTCCTCTTTACTGTCCACCACAGGGATGTCTTTCACCCTGTCCACCAGAGGGATATTCTCCCCATGTCCACCAGAGGGATAACCTTCTCACTGTTGACCACAAGGAGGTCCTTCTCAATATCCCAACAGGGACTTTCTTCATACTGTCCACAACATAAATGTTCTTCCACACTGTGTTTCTCTCTACTGTCCACCACAGAGATGTACATTCCACTGTACACCAAAGAGACATTTTCTTTTGCACTAGAGAAGCTTCCTCACCAATGTCCACCACAGAAATATCCTCACCACTGTCCACCACTGTGACGTCCTTTCCACTTTTCTTCATGAGGAGGTCCTCTCCACTGTCTAGCACAGAAACATCCTTTCCACTGTTCACCACAAGGACATCCTTCCCAATACCCATGACAGGGAGGTCCTCACCACTGTCCACCACAGGAACATTTTTTCCACTGTCCACCAGAGGGACATCTTTCACATTGTACACCACAGAGAGGTTCTTTCCGCTGTCCAGAACAGGAACATTCTTCCAAATGTCTACCACAGAGATGTCCTCACCACTGTCCACCACAAGGATGTCCTCCCCAATTACCAAACAGAGATGTCCTCAACACTGTCCACCACAGAGACATCCTACCCATATAACGCACATGTAGGTCCTCCCCACTGTCCACCATAGGGCTGTTCTACACACTTTTCTCAACAGGGAGGTCCACACAACTGTCCACCACAGGGATTTCCTCCCCACTGTCCATCAGGGAGAGGTCCTCCACAATGTCCACCACGGGGCGTCCTCCTGTGTACCACAAGGAATTCCATAAAACTGTCCAGCACAGGATCATCTTCACCAATATCCAGCACAGTGACGTCCTTCCCACTGTTGACCACAGGGACATCTACCTGTGCACAACAGGGCCATCCTTACCAATGTGCACCACAGGGACATCCTTTCCACTGTCCACCACAGGGACATCCTCCCCAATTTTCAGTACAGAGTGGACCTCCCCAAACTCCAAAACATGGACATGTTTCCCACTCTTCACCAAAGAAACATCCTCCTCACTTTGTATCACAGGGACATCCTCCTATGCACAACAGGGACGTCCTCACAACTGTGCAACACAGGAATATTCTTTCCACTGTCCAGAACAGAGATGTCCTTCCCACTGTAAAACAGAAAGATGTCCTTCCTGCTATCTACCACATGGATATTCTTTTCACTTTCCACCACAGATACATCCTCCTGACAGTCCACCAAAGAATGTCTTCCCCACATTCTGCCACAGAGACGTCCATCCCACTGTCCATAAAAGAAATGTCCTCCACACTGTCCACTATGAGGAGGTCCTCCCAACTGTCCACCACAGGGACGTCATTTCCATAGTCCACCAAACAGATGTCCTTCCAACTGTCCACCACAGGAACATTCTCTTTGCACAACAGGGACATTCTGACCAATGTGCACCACAGGGAAATCCTTTCCACAGTCAACCACAGGGACATCCTCCTGTTCACAACAGGGATGTTCTTACCACTGTCTACCCAGAGATGCTTTCTGCACTCCCCACTACAAGGACATCCTTCTCACTATCCACCAGAGAGACATTCTCTTGTGCACCACAGGAGCATTGTCCTTACTGTCCACAAGGCCATCATCCACACTGTCCACCACAGTGAAATCCTCTCAACACTCCAAAACAGGGCCATCCTCCCAATTGTTCACAACAATGATTTCCTCCCAGTTTTAAACAGAGCAATTTTCTTCCCACTGTAAAAACAGGGACATCCTCCCCAATTTGCACCTCAGGGACATCCTCCTGTGCACAACAGGGATGTCCTAAACACTATCCACCACAGAGATGTCCTCCGCACTCTCCACCATATGGACATCCTTACAACTATGTACCACAGGGACATTTTCCAGTGCACCTCTGTAACATCCTCCACACTGTCTATCATAGTGAAATCCTCTCCACTGTCCACAACCAGGATGTCCTTTCCACTGACTACAACAGGGATGTCCTTCCCAATATTCACAGCAGAAAGGTCCTCCACGCTGTCCCCCAAGACGACGTCCTTCCCACTGTCCACCTCAATGATATCCTCTCCTCAGGTTATAACCGGGATGTCCTTCCCACTATCCACCACAAGGAGATCCTCCCCACTGTCCACCAGAGGCACACCCTTCCCACTCTCCACCACGAAGAAGTCTTTCCCAATCTCCACAAAAGGGACTCCCTTCCCACGGTCCAAAACATATATGTCCTTCCCACTGTCCATCCCAGGGAAGTCCTCTCTACTGTCCTCCACAGGGATGTCCTTCCCCTGTCCACCACAGGTATGTCCTCCCCACTGTCCACCAGAGGGATATCCTTCCCACTGTTCACCACAAGGAGGTCCTTCCCAATATCTACAACAGGGACGTCCTTCCCATTGTCCACCACATGGAAATCCTTTGGCTGTTCACAAAAAGGACTTCCTTTCCTCTGTTTACCACAGGAACATCTTCTTAACTGTCCACCACACAAATATATTTCAAACTGTCCACTACAGAAACATCCAACCCACTGTACTCAACAGGGACCTACTCCCCACTGTCCTCCACAAGGATGGCCATCCCACTGTCCACAACAGTAAGGTCCTACCCACTGTCCACCACAGTGACATCCACCCAACTGTCCACCCCAAGAAGTTCCTCCCCCAGAGTCCACCACAGAGTCATCCTTCCCACTGTCCACAAAAGGGACATCCTTACCACTATCCACAAAACAGATATCTACCCCACTGTCCACCACATGGACGTCTTTCCCACTCTCCACTACAGTGATGTCCTACCCCACAGTGCACCAGAGTGTGGTCCTCCCTACTGTCTACCACAAGGACATTCTCCTGCACACAACAGGGATGTCCTCACCACTGTGCACCACAGGGACATACTTTGCGTTGTCCACCACAGGAACGTCCTTCCCACTGTCCACCAAAGTGAGGTCCTCCCTGCTGTTCACCACAGGGGAATCCTTACCACTGTCCACCACAGTGTCGTCCTCACCACTGTCCACCAAAGGGATGTCCTTTTCACTGTATAAAACAGGGAAGTACTCTTCTGTGTACACCTCAGGGATGTTCTCTTTACTTACCACCACAGAAACTTTCTCCCCAGTGTCCACCAGAGTAACATCCTCACCAATTTCCACAAGAGGGATGTCCTCCTGACTCTCCAACAAAGAAACATCTTCCCAACTGACCACTAGAGTGAAGTCTTCCCACTGCCCACTACAGGGAGTTCCTCTCCACTGTCCACCTCAGGCATGTCCACCACAGGGTCCACCGCAGGGACGTCTTTCCTACTGTCCTCCAGAGAGAGGTCCTCCCTGATGTCCACCACAGGGGCATCCTTACCACTGTCCACCACAGTGTTGTCCTCACCACTGTCCACCACAGTGATGTCCTCCTCACTGTATAAAACAGGGAAGTACTCTCCACTGGACACCTCAGGAATGTCCTCTTTACTTACCACCACAGAAACTTTCTCCCCAGTGTCCACCAGAGTAACATCCTCACCACTTTCCACAAGAGGGATGTCCTGCTGACTCTACACAAATGAAACATCTTCCCCACTGTCCACTACAGGGTGTTTCTCTCCACTATCCATCTCAGGCATGTCCAACACACTGTCCACCAAAAGAAGGTCTTCTCCACTGTCCACCATAAAAATATATCCATTGTCCTCCACAGAAACGTCCTCATCAGTGTCCATCACTGGGACATCTTTCCCACTGTCAACCACAGAAGTAATCCCTGTTGTACACCACAGGGACGTGCTTCACACTGTCCACAACAGTAACGTCCTCCCCACTGTCCAGTCAGGGATGTACTCCCCACTGTCCACCACATGTACTTCCTACCCACTGTCCACCACCGGGAGGTCCTTCACACTGTCAAGCACAGAGAAGTCCTCCCAGCTGTCTACCGCAGTTACATACTTCTCACTGTTCACCACAAGGACATCCTCCTCACTCTGCATGACAGGGACATTTTCCAGTGCACAGCAGTGATGTCCTCACCCTTGTGCACCACAAGAATATCTTCCTGTGCACACCAGGGATTTCCTCACCACTGTCTACCCCAGAGATATCCTTCGCACACTCCACAGCAGGGAGATTATTCTCAATGTCCACCAAAGTACGTTCTCCTTTGCACCAGAGAAACGTCCTCACCGCTGTCATGCACAAGACGTCCTAACGACTGTCCACCTAAGGAATGTATTCCCCACTGTCCACCAAAAAAGAAGTCCTTTCTGCTGTCCACAACAGAGACATCCTTCCCACAGTCCACCACAGGGAGGTCTTTCCCACTGTCCACCACCGAGAGTTCCTCCCAGCTGTCCACCACAGGAACGTTTTTCTCACTGTTCACCACAAGGACATCCTCCCCACTGTGCACCACAGGGACATCCTCCCGAGCACAAAGGGGATGTCCTCACCCTTGTGCACCACAGGAACATCCTCCTGTGCACAGCATGGATGTCCTCACCACTCTCTAACCCAGAGATGTTCTCAGCACTCTCCACAATAGGGACATCATTCTCAATGTCCACCAAAGAGACGTTCTCCTTTGCACCAGAGAAATGGCCTGACCACTATCTACCACAAGATGACCTCTCCACTGTCCACCACAGAGAAATACTCCCACTGTCCACCAAAAGGAAGTCCTCTCCACTGTACATAACAGGGACGTCCTTCCAACTACCCACCATATGTACATCCTTCCACTGTCCACCAGAAAAATGTCCTTCCAAGTGTCTACCACAGGGACATCCTCCCCAGTGTCAAAGGGACGTCCACTCCACTGTCCACCACAGGGATGTTTTCTGCATGGTCCAACACAGGGACAAACTCACCAATGTCCACCACAGGGACATCCTTCCTACTGTCCATTACAGGGAGGTCCTCCCCACTGTCCACAACATGGATGTCCTTCCAAATGTAAACCAAAGAAATGTCCTTCCCACAGTCCACCACACAGACGTCCTACCAACTATCAACTACATGTACAACCAGCCCACTGTCCACCACAGGGAGGTCCTCCCCACCACCTGCCACAGGAAGGTCCTCACCATAGTTCACCACACAGATGTCCTCCAAAGTGTAATCCACAGGGATATCCTCCTCAGTGTGCACTACAGTGAAGTACTCACCACTCTATACCACAGGGATGTCCTTCCCAATGACCATATCAGTGACTACCTCCCCTCTTTCCATCACAGGGACATCCTAACCACTGTCCACCACAGAAAGGTTCTCCCTGCTGTCCACCACAGGGACATCTTTACCACTATTTACCACAGGGTCATCCTCACCAATGTCGACCACAGGGAAATCCTTCCCACTATTCACCACAGGAACATCCTTTCCACTGTGCACTATAGGGATATTCTTCTGTGGATAATAGGAATGTTCTTACTACTGCCCATTGCAGCGATGTCCTCTGCACTCTCCACTCCCAGGAAATCCTTCCCACTGTCCTCCAAAAAGTCGTTTTCTTGTGCACCACAGGAACTTCCTCCCCACTGTCTAAAAGGCCATCATCCCCACTGTCCACCACAATGAAATTCTCTCACCAATGTCCAACACAGAGACGTCCATCTCATAGTCCACCACAGGGATTTCCTCTCAACTGTCAAACACAGGGATGTCCTTCCCACTGTAAACCACAGGGACATCCTTCCGACTGTGCATCACAGGGACATCCTCCTGTGCCCAACAGAGACATCCTCACAAATGTACACCACAGGGACATCTTCAGGTGCACACCTTAGACGTCCTCACCACTGTCCACCCCAGAGATGTCCTCTGCACTCTCCAAAACAGGGACATCCTTCCCACAGTCCATCAATATAATGTTTTCCTGTGCACCACAGAAACATCCTCACCACTGTCCACCACAGGGACGTCCTCATCACTGTCCATCACAGGGATGTCCTTACAACTGTCTACAAAAGGGAAATCCTCCAGACTCTTTACCACAGGGACATCCTTCTTCCTGTCCACCACAGGGATATCATCCCCGCTGTCCACAAAAAGACATCCTTTCCACTGTCCACTACAGAGATGTCCTCCCAACTGTCCACCACAATGATGTTCTTTCCCATTGTTCAAAACAGGAACATTCTCCCCTATGTGCACCACAGGGACATCCTCTTGTATACAACAGGGTCGTCCTCATGACTGTGCACCACTGGGACATCTTCCAGGACACACTAGGGACATCTTCACCACTGCCCCCCCCCAGAGATATCCACTGCACTCTCCAAAACAAGGACATTCTTCCCAGGGTCCACCAAAATGACGTTCTCCTGTGCACCACAGAAACATCCTCACCATTTTTTACTACAGGGATGACTTCCCCACTGTCCAGAACAGGGACATCCTCCTCACTGTCCACAATAGAGATGTACTTTCCACTGTCCACCACAGGGAAGTCTTTTCTACTGTCCACCACAGGAATGTACTACCTACTGTCCACCAGAGTGACGACATTCCCACTGCACCCCAAAGGGATGTCCTTCCCATAGTCCACCACAGGAACGTTCTTCCAACTGTCCACCACATGGACATCCTCCTTACAGTACATCACATGGATGTCCTCACCACTGTCTACCACAGGGACATCCTTCCCACTTTCCTTCAAATGGACCTCCTTCCAATTGTCCACTACATTGACATCCTTCCCCCATCTACCACAGAGATGTAAACCCCACTGTCCACCACAGGGATGTTTCCCCACTGTCCACCACAGGGTTGTCCTCACCAATGTCTACCACTTGGGTACTCTTTCCCGCTGTTCAAAACATGGACATCCTCCCTATTGTGCGCCACAGTAACATACTCCTATGCACAACAGGGTCATCCTCATGACTGTGCACCACAGGGACATGTTCCAGAGCACTCCAGAGACATCTTCAGCACTGTCCACCACAGAGATGTCATCTGCACTCTCCAAAACAGGGACATCCTTCCCATGATCCACCAAAGGGACGTTCTCCAGTGCACCAGAAAAAGGTCCTCACCACTGTTCACCTCAGGGATGACCCCTACTCTCTATCACAGGGACACAATTTCCCACTTTCTACAAAAATGTCGTCCTTCCAATTGTCCACCACATGGACATCCTTCCCACTGTCCAGCACATGGATGTTCTCACCACTGAATACTACAGGGATGTCCTTCCCACTGTGCACCACAGGGACATCATCCAAATTGTCCACCACAGTGACATCCTTCCCCCATCTACCACAGAGATATAAATCTCACTGTCCACCACAGGGATGTTTCCCCACTCTCCACCACAGGGTTGTCCTCATCAATGTCCACTACTGGGGTGTTCTTTCCCACATTTAAAGACAGGGACATTCTCCCTACTGTGCACCTCAGTAACAATCTTTTGTTCACAGCAGGGACATCCTCATGTCTGTGTACCACAAGGACATCTTCCAGTGCACACTAGGGACGTCCTCACCAGTGTCCACACCAGAGATGTCCTCTGCACTCTCCACAACAAGGAAATACTTCCTTCAGTCCACCAAAGAGACATTCTCCTGTGCACCACAGAAACGTTCTCACCACTGGTCACCACAGGGACGTCCTTCCCACTGTCCAAGAAAGAAATATCCTCCTCACTCTTCACAAAAGTTACGTCCTTCCCACTGCTCACCATGCAAACGTTCTACCCACTGTCCTCCACAGGGACATCCTACCCACTGTCTACCACAGGGACATGCTTCCCACTGTCCACCAAAGGGATGTCCTTCCCAATTTCCACCAAAGGTACGTCTTTCAAATGTCCACCACAAAGATATCCTCCCCAATGTCCACCACAATGACATCCTACCCACTGACCACCACAAGGACATCCTTCATACAGTCCACCATAGAGAAGTCCTCCCAGTTGTCCACCACATGGACGTCCTTCCCACTGTCCACCACAGGGACGTCCTAACCCACAATCAACCAGAGTGTATTCCTCCCCACTGTCTACCACAAGGAAATCCTCCTGTGAACAACAGGGATGTCCTCATCAATGTGCACCACATGGACATACATTGCATTGTCCACCACAGGGACATCATTTCCACTGTCGACCAAATGAGGTTTTCCCTGCTTTCCACCACAGGGGCATCCTTACCATTGATTACCACAGGGTTGTCCTCACCACTGTCCTCCATAGTGATGTCCTTCCAACTTTTCACCAGAGGGAAATCTACCCCAATGTGCACAAAAGGGACATCCTTTTACTGTCCACAATGGGGATATCATTACCACTGTCCACCACAGAGAGGTCCTCCCTGCTCTTTACCACAGGGACAGTCTTCACACTGTCCACCATAGAACATCCTTTCCACTGTCCACCATAGGTAAATCCTCTCCACTGTCCACCAGAGGGACGTCCTTCCCATTTTACACCACAGAGAGGTCCTTTCTGCTGTACACCACAGGAAAATTTTTCCACTGTCCACCACAGAGATGTCCTCCGCAATGTCCACCACAAGGATGTCCTCCACACTTTAAATAGGGATTCCCTCCCCACTGTCCACCATAGAGATGTACTCCTCTTGCCCACAACATGGACATCCATCAACTGTCCACAAAAAGGACATAATTCTCACAGTTTAGCACAGGGATGTCCTCCCCAATGTCCACTACAGAAACGTTCTACACACTGACCACCAATGGGAGGTCTACCCAACTGTACACCACAGGGATTTCCTCCCCACTGTCCATCAGAGAGAGGTCCTCTCCACTGTCCACTACAGGGATGTCCTCCTGTGTACCACAAGGAAATCCATAAAACTGTCCACCACAGGGTCATCTACACCAATGTCCAGCACAGTGACCTCCTTCGTACTGTTCACCACAGGTACATCCTCCTGGGCACAACAGGGACATCCTGACTAAATAGCACCACAGGGACATCCTACACATTGTCCACCACAGGAAGGTCCTCCCCACAGTTCAGTACAGTGAAATCCTCCCCACTGTCCACCACTGGGATGTCCTCCCCACTTTCAACATCTGGGATGTCCTTCCCACTATTCACACCAGAAAGTTCCTCCTCGCTGTCCACCAAGATGCCGTCATTCCCATTGTCCACCTCAGTGATATCCTCTCCTCAGATGATAACAGGGATGTCCTTTCTACTGTCCACAACAAGGAGGTCCTCCCACTGTCCACCAGAGGCACACCATTTCCACTGTCCTCCACAGAGAGGTCTTTCCCAATGTACACAACAGGGACATCCTTCCCACTGTTCACAACATATATGTCCTTCACACTGCCCACCACAAGGACTTCCTTCCCACTGTCCACCATGGGGAAGTCCTCTCTACTGTCCACCTCAGGAATGTCCTTTCCACTATCCACCTCATTGACGTCCTCTGCAATGTTCGCAACAAAAATGTACATCCCACTGTCCACCACAGAAACGTCCTCTCCACTGCCCACCACAGGGACGTCCTTTCCACTGTTCACCAAAGAGATGTCCTTCCCACTGTCCACCACAGGGACATCATCCTATGTACCACAAGGACATCCTTACCACAGCCCACAAAATGGTTGTCCTCACCAATGTCCACTACAGGGACGTCCTCACCACTGTTCACAACATGAATATCCTACACACTGTAAACCACATTGACATCCTACACATTGTCCATCACATGGAGGTTCTCCCCACTGTCCATAACAGGAACATCCTTCTGTCTGTCCACCACAGTGATGTCATCACCACTGTACACCTCAGGGACATCCACCTGTGCATAACAGGGTTGTTCTTAACACTGTACACGCCAAAGATGTCCTCTGCACTCCCCACTACAAGGACATCCTTCTCACACTCCACCCAAGAGACATTCTCTTGTCCACCACAGGAACGTTGTTCTTACTGTCTACAAGGCTGTCATCTGCACTGTCCACCACAGTGAAATCCTCTCAACTCTCCACCACAGTGACATCCTTTCAACTGTCCACAACAGGGATGTCCTCCCAACTATCAAACACAGTGAAGTCCTTCCCACTCTAAACAATAGGGTCATCATCACCTCTGGGTACAACAGGGATTGCCTAACCACTGTCCACCACAGAGATGTCCTCCGCAGTCTCCACCATATGGACATCCTTCTGACTATGCAGCACAAGGACGTTCTCCAGTGCACCACAGTAACATCCTCCTCACTGTCCACCACAGTGAAATCCTCCACACTGTCTAACACAGGAATGTCCTCCCCATTGTCTACAACAGGGATGTCCTTCCCATAATTCAAAACAGAAATCACTTCCCTGCTTTTCACCACAGGGACGTCCTTCCCTCTGTCCACCTCAGTGATATCCTCCCCTCAGAGCATAACAGGGATGTCCTTTCCACTTTCCACCACAGGGATGTCTTCCCCACTGTCCACAAGAGAGTCATCCTTCCAACTGTCCACCAAAAGTTTTTTCTCAATGTCCACAACAGGGACATCCTTCCCACAGTCCACAACATACATGTCCTTCCAATGTCCACCACAGGAACATTCTTCACACTGTGCACAACAGGGACGTCCTTCCCACTCTCCACAACAAAGACATCCTTCCCACTGTCCAAAACAGAAATATCCTCCCCACTGTCCAGAACAGGGATGTCCTACACACTGTCCACCACGAAGATGTTATACAGACTGCCCTCCACAGGGATATCCTACCCACTGTCTAACACAGGGACATCCTTCCCATTGTCCACCGAAAAAACATCCTTCCCACTGTCCACCAAAGGTACCTCTTTCAACTGTCCACCACAGAGACATTCTCCCCACTGACCACCACAAGGACATCCTCCCCACTGACCACCACAAGGACATCCTTCATACAGGCCACCATAGAGAAATCCTCCGTTTTCTATCACATGGACATCCTTCCCACTGTCCACCACAGGGACGTCCTACCCTACAGTCCATCAGAGTGTGGTCCTCCCCACTGTCTACCACAAGGTCATCCTCCTGTGCACAACAGGGATTTCCTCAAAACTATGCACCACAGGGAAATACTTTGCATTGTCCAGCACAGGGACATCCTTCCCACTGTCAAATAAAGTGAGCTCCTCCCTGATGTCCACCACAGGGGAATCCTTACCACTGTCCACCAAAGGGTCGTCCTCACCAATGTCCATCACTGTGACATCCTTTCCACTTTCCAATATGAAGAGGTCCTCTCCACTCTCTATCACAGTAACATCCGTTCCACTGTTCACCACAGGGACGTCCCTCCCAGTATCCATGACCGAGAGGTCCTCCCTGCTATCCAACACAGGGACATCGTTCACACTGTCTACCAGAGTAACGTCCTCTCAGTTGTCCAAAAAAGAAATGTACTCACAACTGTCCACCACAGGGACGTCCTACTTACTGTCCACCCCAGGGAGAACTGCCACACTGTCTATAACAGGGATGTCCTTCCCATTGTCCACCATATGGACATCCTTTCAATGTCCACAAAAATGACTTCCTTCCCACTGTTTACCACAGGGATGTTTTCCTAACTGTCCACCACACAAATAAGTTCCCAACTGTCCACTACAGAAACATCCATCCCACTGTTCACAACAGGGACCTACTCCCCATTGTCCTCCACAAGGATGTCCATCAAACTGTCCACAACAGAAAAGTCCTACCCACTGTCCACCAGAGGAACATCCTCCCAGCTGTCCACCCCAGTATTTCCTCCCCACATTCCACCACAGGGACGTCCTTCAAACTTTCCAACAAAGGTACATCATCCCACTGTCCACAACACAGACATCTTCCCCACTCTCCACCACATGGACATCCTTCCCACTGTAAACCACAGGAACATCCTACCACACATTCCACCAGAGAGTGGTCCTCCCCACTGTCCACCACAAGGACATCCTCCTGTGCACAACAGGGATGTCCTCACCACTGTGCACCACAGGGATATACTTTACATTGTCCACCACAGGTACATCCTTCCCACAGTTCACAAATGTGAGGTCCTCCCTGCTGTCCACCACAGGGGCATCCTTACCACTGTCCACCACAGGGTCATCCTTACCAGTGTCCACCACAGGGATGTCCTTCCCACTGTTCACCAGAGAGACACCTTCCCCAATGTGCACAAACGTGACATCATTTTACTGTCCACAGCAGGAATGCCAATCCCACTGTTACCACAGAGAGGTCCTTTCTGCTCTCCACCACAGTGACAGTGTTCCCACTATCCACCATAGAACATCCTTTTCACTGTCGACCACAGGTACATGGATACCACTGTCCACCAGAGGGATGTCCTTCCCATTGTATACTACAGAGAGGTCCTTTCCGCTGTCCACCTCATGGACATTCGTCCCAAAGTCATCCACAGTGATGTCCTCCCCACTTACCAAACAGGGATGTCCTCCAAAGTCTCCACCACAGAGACATCCTACCCATGTCCACCACATGGAGAACCTCCCCTCTGTCCACCATGGAGATATACTCCCCTTTTCCACAACATGGACATCCTTCCAATGTCCACAAAAAGGACATTATTCTCAAACTTTATTACAGGGATTTCCTCCCCAGTGTCCACTAAAGGGATATTCTACACAGTTTTCACCACTGGGAGGTCCACCCAACTGTCCTCCACAGGGATTTCCTCCCCACTGTCCATCAGAGAGAGGTACTCCCCTTTGTCCACAACAGGGATGTCCTCCTGTGTACCAAAAGAAATTCAATACAACAGTCCACCACAGGGTCATCTTCACCAATGTCCAGCACAGTGACTTCCTCCCCAATGTTCACCACAGGGACATCCTCCTGTGCACAACAGGGACATCCTGACCAATGTGCACCACAGAGATATCCTTTCGACTGTCCACCACAGTGACATCCTCCCCAATGTTCACTATAGAGTGGACCTTCCCACAGTACACCACATGGACATCTATCTCACTGTATTCCAAAGGGACCTCCTCCTCACTTTGCACCAGAGGGGTATCCTCCTATGCACAAAAGGGACATCCTCACAACTGTGCACCACAGGAATAATCTTTCTACTGTCCACAACAGTGATGTCCTTCCCACTGTCAACCACAGATATGTCCTCCCTGCTGTCCACCACAGGGACATTCTTCCCACTTTCCACCACAGAAACGTTCTCCCCACTGTCCACCAAAAGGATGACTCCCCACATTCCACCACAGAGATGTCCATCCCACTGTCCACAACAGAAATATCCTCCCCACTCTCCACCACAGGGAAGTCCTCCCAACTTTCCAACACAGGGACATCCTTTCCACGGTCCAACAAATAGATATCCTTCCCACTGTCCACCATAGAGACATCCTCCTGTGTACTACAAGGAAATCCTTACCACTGTCCACAACATGGTTGTCCCCAACAATATGCACTAAATGAAAGTTCTCACCACCGACCACCCCACGAATATCCTCTGCACTGTAAACCACAGGGACATCCTATCCACTGTCCACCACAGGGAGATCCTCCCCTGTTCCAAGCCCCTTTCATGTCCCCTTCGCCTGCGAAGAAGATACGTGAGGACGTGTTCTGGTGGTTACCACAGCGAGGCTTTATTCTTGTAACAGCAGAAGCGAAAAGACCCAAAGCCTGGGAAAGGCACTGCTATATGTACCCTAGAGTGGCGTGTTCACTTCTGACTGGCTGTTCACTCATCACCCCATATTACACTCCGGGATGAGCAGAGACTTTGGCGCGCTTTTTGCCTTTTGCACCTGTGCAGTCAGTTGTTTACTTGTGGAGACACGGGATGTCAGCACCATCTTGCAATGGTGGAATGTATCACCACTAACCACGGCTTCCTATATCTCCCCCTGTTTAAACTATTAATATGGAACAGCCTTTTGCCTATCAAGTGTGGCACCAACTCAGAGAGGGAATGCAGAGGCCTGATCCCCTGTGCAAAATGAGATATTGTAATGGGTTTACTTCCCATACCCATCTCGATGCCTTTTGACGGGGAAAGGGAGCCTCCACCCTGGGGCACTACCAGGGGAGGTTTCTTGGCATCAAACCTTTGTGCAATCAGGCATACTTTCAGGAAATCTATCCACACTCGTGGAACATTCCCTGTCGAGTACCCACTCACAACACCTCTAAATATTCAGGTACCATAGTTATTCAGGCAAGGGCTGGCTGGACTTAGACCTCTCATCGACCCAGTGCAATGGGCTGAACCCTTGGGTTGCATCGACTGAGGGTCTCAGTCATCAGCTACTTTCTTAGCCTAGATAGCCAAATTTTCAGGGGGAGATACTTGTTCAAGGCTACGAGTGCTTGGGCGATAGCGACCTTGTCACATTTTTGTTGGGCTCTGAGCTTGTAGACCAACCATCATGAACACTAATCCACAACATTGGGCAGCATCAAACAGGCCTATCCCCACCCTTTAAGAAAGAAAGAAAAGGCAGAGGTAAGCCAAGAAGTAAAATCGCCAGGGGTAATGGGGTCCACTCGTGTTCTATCAAGGCTCGAAATCCGGATCTGCAATTGCTGCTGCACCTGGTCCAACTCCTCAGTCCACTTCCCTTGTAAATAAGCAGAAAGATTATGGCTTTGAATAAATATATCATTCATAAATCTCAGAGATGTAATACCTAGATGTGGGGTTGGTGACACGCAGCTCATTTGAACCACATCCGTGAGCTGCTCCACATGGACTTGGAGCAAATCAACTCTCTGATTGACGAACAGAATGTCTGATGTCGAGTGTGTATCCACTTTCTGTAAAGTGGTAAAAGCCTCAGAGGTCTTTTCTGAAATTTGATTAACAACAGTAGCTGTTGTAACTTGATTAGCCAAGGCTATGTCCACTGTCACAGCTATAGCTGCAGAGATGGTAATAGCAGTGATAATGGTTGCAGTTATATCAAAATCTCTCTTCTGTCGAAATAAAGTCAAGGTCCCAGACGTCTGAATGGGGATAGGGATCCGAGTGGTATACTGGCTATTAGGGCCTGCTTATAGAAAAAGGCAGACCAGCACTGGGACATAAAGCAAGTTACATTGGTACAAGTTAGCAGAAGCAGCGCCTTTTAAGAAGGCAAGGGCATAGGTTTTGGAAAAGCAGATAGGATAGCCATCTAAATTCACTATATATACTAGGAACACGATTTAGGAGAGTCCAAATGGGAACTGAGAGCCTCTGTAGATGAATCCTTAGGGGGGTCATTTTCAGGAACCGCAAGTCACTGGGTCAGTCTCTCTGGCAGCCAAAATGGATTGTCTTCTTCCTGTGGAAAAACACAAACCACTCCCCTGGATCTTATTAAAATAGGATCCGTGTCTTTCCATTGACCAGTCAAAACATCTTTCCATTTTATCATTTCTTTTGGCCTAGTTGGTTCCAGGCAATGGCGATCAGCTGCTGTGTTGCCCTGACTGTCCAAATTCAAAACTTTGAGGGTAAAAAGTGCCAGAGAGACAGTAGCTTGTGGCACTGTGGGCAGAGCTTCCTCAACTTCTCTTTTTTTTTATCAAATAAGTTTTAAAGGTACGATGAGCACGCTCAATGATACCCTGTCCCTGAGGGTTGTAAGGAAGACCCATCAGGTGTGTCACCTCCATATGGCGACAAAATTGTTGAAATTATTGAGAAGTGTAGGCTGGTCCATTGTCAGTTTTAACGATTTTAGGCTTTCCCCAGGCACTCCAAGCCTCGAGACAATGTTGAATAACATGGGCCGCCTTTTCTCCGGTCAATGGAGAGGCGAACATAACTCCAGAACGGGTATCAATGGAGACATGCAAATATTGTAATTTGCCAAAGGATGGGATGTGAGTAACATCCATTTGCCAGATCTGTAATGGCCTAATTCCCCGAGGGTTAATTCCTGTATGGGGAACAGGTAGGAATTGACAGCAGTTTTGGCACTGAGTCACGATATCTCTGGCCTCCCTTCTAGAGATGTTAAATCGACACCGTAGTGTCTCAGCTGTCACATGAAACCTTTTATGAAAGGATTTAGCCAAATCTAATTTTGGTGAAAGGGCAATTGCAATCAACTTTGTGGCTCAATCTGCCAGGTCATTTCCACGGGACATAGGTCCCGGTAAGCCTGAGTGAGCCCTGATATGAGTTATAAAGACAGGGAATCTTCACTTAGCCAGGGTAAGCTGAATCTTTTGAAAAACTTCTACAAGTCTGCTAGATGTCTTAATTAACCCAGCAACTTCTAATGCTTTTAGTGCATTAACCACATAGAAGGAAGTTGAAACAATATTTAAGGGACCTGGGAAGATCTCCAGATCCTCTGACACCACTAAGCATTCCACAATTTGAGGTGAGATTTCATGGTATTGTTAGGATGTAACCTTATCATTAACCACATAGGCACCCACTCCTGTTTTTGACCCATCGGTATAAACTACCAATCTATCTGGGAGTGGCTCCTGAGGCACCATGTGTGAAAAAATGATAGCTTGAGTTAAGGCAAATTGTAAAATGGGATGTTTAGGATAATGATTATCTATTTGACCATTGAAGGAAGTAACCAGCACTGCCCAAACATCAGAGGTCGCCGTTAATATTTGGACTTGATGGGCAGTATAAGGTACTATCAAAATCTTAGGCTCCCTTCCAAAATGAGTAATGGCTGCTTTTAGTTCACGAAGGGCAAGCTGAGCGACTGAATCTGGATACCTTTCAATTATCTTTGAGGGAGAAGCATTGGGATGAATCCATAACAAAGGCCCCTCCTGCCATAACACAGCAGTTGGTAAGTATCTAGTTTTAAAAACACATAAGTCAAAGGTTTTGGTTTCATCTATGCGTTTCAACTGGGCATCTTGTAAAGCATTTTCTATTACTTGCAGAGCACGGCTCGCAGCCGGTGTTAAGGTCCTTGGTGAGGAAATATTAGCATCTCCTTCCAAAATATCGAATAAAGGTTTCAGCTCGGCCGAGGGAATTTTTAAAAAAGGTCTTAACCAATTTATATCACCTAATAATTTCTGAAAATCATTCAAAGTATGTAAATGGTCTCTATGAATGTCCAATTTCTGAGGAATTATCTTTTCTGGATTGATAACTGTCCTTAAAAAGGAGCCAATTTCTGAAAATTGAACTTTCTCAGTAGCAATATGTAGACCCCACTGTTCCAAGGTGTTTAATAGTAAGGGGTATGAGGTCTGTAAAGTACTTAAATCCTTATGACACATAATGATGTCATCTCTGTAATGGGCCAGCAGTAGCGAGGGGATTTGTTGCTTAATTGGCTCGAGGGCCATTTGTACATACAGCTGACATATAGTGGGGCTGTTGGCCATGCTCTGAGGCAGAACTTTCCACTGATATCTTTTATCAGGTTCAAAATGATTAATAGTAGGTAGTGTAAATGCAAATCTTGGTCTATCTTGTGGACTCAAAGGAATAGAGAAAAAACAATCTTTAATATCTATAATTATGATTTTCCACTGCTTAGGCAAGGCAGAGGGTAAAGGCAAGCCTTGTTGCACAGAGCAAAATAGTCGCATCTGTGCATTGACGGCTCTTAAATCATGTAAAAGCCTCCACTTTCTGGATTTCTTTTTAATGACAAATATGGGTGTATTCCAGGGAGAGGTAGAAGGTTCTAGATGACCAAGCTGCACTTGTTCTTTAATTAGTTTTGCAGCAGCTTCCAATTTTTCAGAGGATAGGGACCACTGAGGAACCCGCACGGCCTCCTCTGTGAGCCAGGGTATGGGCATAGAACCCTCAGTGGCAACTAGGGAAAACCCAGGCCTTGTCTTCCTGTGTTTGATTCTTGTGAGACAGGATCTAACCTTCCTTGTTCGTTCCTGCCAAGACCCTTCCCTTCTTTAAATCCCATGCTCTTCATAATGTTTATAGCTTGTGGGGAGTATTCACTAGTTAGAACTAGCCCTAGTCCTTGTAAGATGTCTCTTCCCTAGAGATTGACAGGGAGAGGAAGCACATAAGGTATAAAACTTCCTGTTTGACCCTCTGGTGCCTGCCAAGTCAAAGAGCCAGAACTGACTGCGGGACTGGCCTCGTATCCCAATCCTTGTAGGGAGTGGGACGATCTTTTTACAGGCCATGCCTTAGGCCACCAATTAGAAGAAATAATACTTTTATCTGCTCCTGAGTCACGAATTCCAGTAAAGTTCTTCACCTCTATTGCTAACTGTAAGGTGGGTCTAGTTTTAAAATCAACCACCAGATGAGAGAAGTCAGTTCCTGAGGAACCAAGCCCTTGAGCACCTCTAAGCTTCTCGGTGGATGGGAAACAATCATGTAAGCTTGGAAGGACAACCAATTGAGCAATCCTGTCCCCAGGGGAGATGGAGAATACACCTTGTGGGATAGAACAGAGAACTTGAAATTCTCTGGTATAATCCTGATCTATTACACCAGGGTGTACCACGAGCCCTTTTAAGGTAAGAGAGAAGCAGCCTAAAATAAGGCCAACACTCCCCCCTGGCAGGGGGCCTCTATAATCAACCGGGATCGGCTGCACCCCCATGTGTGGCATTAGTAGGACTCGGGAGGTGGAATGGAGGTACACTCCTGCAGAACCCCTTGTGGCTCTGCAGCAAAAAGAGTCCCCTGAGTGTTCAGCAGTGTCCCATATCTTTTGGGGCCCTGGGATCTTGGGTCCGTATATCCGGTTTTTGAAAATTTTTCTTCCTTAATGGCTGAGGGATTTGGAGGGAGGATCTGATCTCTTATATCTCTAACAGCGTGGCAATCCAGAGCCAGATGATAGCCCTTTCCACACCTAGTGCACAGCTTTGATGGTATTTGATTATTTGGGCACTCTTTCTTCATGTGTCCCGCCTTCCCACAGGCAAAGCATCGGGCCATATGTTTTGAAGGAAATTTTCCATGATTCTGACCCTTAAGGAGGACTGCAGCCATTTCTAAGTTAGCCACTGCAAGTCCGGCATTAGTAAGGGGACCTCCCAAGCCACGGCAGAATCTTAACCAGTCTTGTAGCCCTTTGGCTCTCCGAGGAGCAATGGCTGCACGGCATTCAGCTGTGGCATTTTCAAAGATCATCTGTTCTATCAATGGCATTGCTTGCTCTGGTTCCCCAAAGATTCTGCCAGCTGCCTCAATCATGCGGGCCACGAAGTCAGAGAAATACTCATTAGATGTCTGAATTATCTTGGACAAATAAAGGTTACTGCCTTCCTTCCTAGGGAGAGACTTCCATGCCTTTATTGCAGCTGATGCTATCTGTGCATAGACCTGCCCAGGATGAGTGGTCTGGTCGTTAGCGTGTATGCCAACTCCCACCAGCATGTCAAAAGTCCATAATTGTTGTCCCTCAGTATTTGCATTAATCCTGGCTTGTGCTTGCAGTGCCTCATGCCACAAGGCCTTCCACTCTAGGTATTGGCCCATATTGTTAAGTACTGCCTTCACTGTGTCCTGCCAGTCTCCTGGCATCATAGCAGCTGTACTTAAACTCTCCACTTGGGATATAGTAAAATTAGCCCCAATTCTATATGCACATACTGCCTCAGCTAATTCTTTAACCTGTCTATACTCTACTGGGGCATGGACACAAGCACCTTCTGCCGCTTCAAAGACTGGAAATGCAAGCTGTAGCTGCCTCCGATCTCCTGGGCTGAGAAATGAATTAGGGGCGCTGCCCGGGGCATATGCCGGAGGCAAGGATGGGGCCGAGGGATTCAAGGTCTTTCTTAGTCTTATCCCAGAACGGCTATCCTTTGCACAGGCGGCTGCTTCCTCCTCTAAGCTCTCCTTCTCAGAGCTGCCAAGGTCTATGGATGCAGGCTAATTAATGGGGTAGAGGGGGTCCCCCCAAACTCCACTCTCTCTTCACCAGCCGGTGAAGGGTCCTTAATCATAACAGGCCCTGCAGTCGCCCCTGTTCCTCTTGAGTACTCTTTCCTATGGCCAGGCTACTTGGCCTGCCTCTGTTGCCCAGGATTTTTTACCTGCTTCTCCTTTCCAGGCTCTTTGGCCTTATCCTTTTCTCCAGACTCCTTGGCCTGATGCCGGCTAACATGCCCTGTTTCTGATAGCCTGGAGTAGACCTCTCCTGAAACCACTTGACTTGCACTACTAGCTGTGTTGTTAGCTGGATCTTTACAACACAAATAAGCTAAAAGCGAAAACAACGCAAGGAAGAGGCCAACTATTGCAGCAGTGGCAATGGGTGAGAATATGCCCACAATAACGGCTTCCACTCCAAGCATACCTCTCAGAGACCTACCTCGATCCTGTAGTCTTTTAACCCGCCCAGAATTTCGGGGGGCCTTCCGCTGCGCCTTGAAGTTCCTGGGTTTTGAAGCCAGATCTTGCGAGCCCCTTTTGTGTCCCCTTCGCCCGCGAAGAAGACACGTGTGGCTGTGTTCGGGTGGTTACCACAGCGAGGCTTTATTCTTGTAACAGCAGAAGTGGAAAGACCCAAAGCCTGGGAAAGGCACTGATATATGTACCCTAGAGTGGCATGTTCACTTCTGATTGGCTGTTCACTCATCACCCCATACTATGCCCCGGGATGGGCAGTGACTTTGGCGCGCTTTTTGCCTTTTGCACCTGCGCAGTCAGTCAGTTGTTTACTTGTGGAGACACGAAATGTCAGCGCTATCTTGCAATGGCGGAATGTACCACCGCTAACCGCGGCTTCCTACACTCCCCTCTGTCCATGACAGGGGCATTCTTCTGCCTGTCCACAACAGTGATGTTCATCCACTGTCCTCCAAAGGGACGTTCTTCCCTCTGTCTACCACAAGGACGTCATTTCAACGGTCCACCACAAGAAAGTCCTTTTCACAGTTCACCACAGGGATGACCTTCCCACTGTACACCACAGGGACATCCTCCTGTGCAAAATAGGGATGTCCTGATGAATGTCCACCACAGAGCTGTCCTCTGCACTCTCCAGCATATGGACATCTTTACAATTATACACCACAGGTACATTCTCCAGTGCACCACAGTAACATCCTCCCCACTATCCATCACAGTGAATTCCTTTTCAGTGTCCACCACCAGGATGTCCTACCCACTATCTACAACAGGGATGTCCTTCCCACAATTCTAAACAGAAAGGTCCTCCCTGCTATCCACCACAGGGAAATTCTTTCCTCTGTCCACCTAAGTGATATCCTCACTTCACATGATGACAGGTATGTCCTTCCCACTGTCCACTACAGGGACATCCTCTCCACTGTCCACCCAAGGGTCATCCTTCCCACTGTCCACCACAAGAAGGTCTTTCCCAATGTCCAAAACAGGGACGTTTTTCCAACAGTCCACAACATATCTATCCTTCCAATGTCCACCACAGGGACCTCCTTCCCACTGTCCACCACAGGGAATTCTTCCTTACTGTCCTCCACATGAATGTTCTTTCATCTGTCCAAAAGACCTATGTCCTCCACACTGTCAACAACAGGCATGTCCTTTTCACTCTCCACCACAGGGACCTTCTTTCCGCACTCCATATAAAGAAAGTTCTCTCTACTGTCCACCAAAGGTACATCCTTCCCTCTTTCCACCTCAGTGATATACTCCCCTCAGACGATAAGAGTGCTGTCTTTCCCACTTTCTACCACAGAAACGTCCTCCCCACTGTCCACAATAGTGTCATCCTTCCCACTGTTCACCAAAAGGTCTTTCCCAATGTCCACAACAGGGATGTCCTTCCAACAGTCCACACCATATATGTCGTTCCAATGTTTACCACATGGACCTCCTTCCCACTGTCCAAAACAGGAAAGTCCTTTCTACTGTCCATCAAAGTGATGTCCTTTCCACTGTCCACCACAGGGACTTCCTACATACATTCCACAACAGGGATGTTCTTTCCACTGTCCACCACAGGGATGTCCTACCCACTGTGTACCACAGGGAGGTCCTCTCCAATGTCCGCCACAGTTAGATCCTCTCCACTGTCCATGACTTGGCCATCATTTCAACTATCCACCACAGAAATATTCTGCCCACTGTCCACAACAGGGATGTCCTTCCCAAAGTACACCACAGAAAGTTCCTCCCCACTGTCCACAACAGGGATGTCCTTCCCACTGTCCACCTAAGTAAGGTCCTCCCCTCTGTCTACAAGAGGAAAATTCTTCCCACAGTTCACCACAAGGAGGTCTTTCCCAATATCCACAACAAAGATGTTCTTCCCACAGTCCACAACATTAATTTCCTTCCCACTGTCCACCACAGGGAACTCCATCCCACTGTCCACCACAGGAGGTCCTCTCTACTGTCCATCAAAGTGATGTCCTTTCCAATGTCCAACACAGGGAGGGTCTCCCAACTGTCCACCACAGGAACATCCCTTCCACGGTCCAACAAACAGATGCCCTTCCAACTGTACACCACAGCGACATCCTCCTGTGTACCACAATGACATCCTTCACACTGGCCATAATATGGTTGTCCTCACCAATGTCCACAGGGACATACTCCTATGCACAGCAGGGATGTCCTCACAAGAGTG
The DNA here is from genome assembly GCF_011762505.2 of Arvicanthis niloticus. NCBI lineage: Eukaryota > Metazoa > Chordata > Mammalia > Rodentia > Muridae > Arvicanthis > Arvicanthis niloticus. The sequence goes on from NW_023044983.1 coordinate 789,958, forward strand.
CACCACAGGAATATTCTTTCCACTGTCCACAACAGAGATATCCTTCCCACTCTAGACTACAGAAATGTCCTTTCTGCTGTCCACCACAAGAACATTCTTTCCACTATTCATCAAAGAAATTTCTTCCCCACTGTCTTCCAAATGGATGTCCTCCCCACAATCCGCCACAGATACATCCATCCCAGTGTCCACAACAGAAATGTCCTTCCCACTGTCCACCACACGCAGGTACTCCCAATTGTCCACCACAGGGACATCCTTTCAATGGTCCACCAAACAGATGTCCTTCCCACTGTCCACCTCAGAGACACTCTCCTGTGTACTACAAGGACATCCTTACCACTGTCCACACCATGGTTGTCCTTAACAATATACACTACAGGGAAGTCCTCATCACTGTCATTACATGAATATACACCACACTGCAAACCACAAGGACATCCTACCCACTGTCCACCACAAAAAGGTCCTCACAACACAAGTAGGTCCTCCCCACTGTCCACAAGAGGCACACCATTCCCACTGTCCACCACAAAATGGCTTTTCCCAATGTCCACAACAGTGACATCCTTCCAAGTGTCCACAGCATATATATCCCAACTATCAAACACAGTGAGGTCCTGTCCACTGTAACAACAGGGACATCTTCCCCACTGTGTACCACAGGGACATCTTCCTGTGCACAACAGGGATGTCCTCAAGATTGTCCACCGCTGTGACATCCTTTCCACTTTCCACCATGAGGAGGTCCTCTCCACTGTCCACCACAGAAACATCCTTTTCACTGTTCACCACAGGGACGTCCTTTCCAATATCCACGACAGGAAGGTCCTCACCACTGTCCACAACAGGGACATCCTTTCCACTGTCTACCACAGAAACATCCTCATAACTGTCTATCACAGGGACATCTTTACCACTTTCCACCACAGAGAGGTCCTCCCTGCTGTCCAACAAAGAGACGTCGTTCACACTGTCCACCACAGTAACGTCCTCTCAGTTGTCCAAAACAGAAACATTCTCCACACAGTCCACCACAGGGACATCCTACTTAATGTCCACCACAGGGAGAATCTCCCCACTATCTAAAACAGGGATGTCCTTCCCATTGTCCACCACATTGACATCCTTTCAGTGTCCTCAAAAAGAACTTCCTTCCCACTGTTTACCACAGGGACGTTTTCCTAACTGTCCACCACACAAATATGTTCCAAACTGTCCACTACAGAAACATCCATCCCACTGTACACAACAGGGACATACTCCACACTGTCCTCCACAAGGATGTCCATCCAACTGTTCACAACAGAAAAGTCCTGCACAATGTCCACCACAGGAACATAATCCCAACTGTCCACCCCACGTATTTTCTCCCCACAGTCCACCACAGGGACGTTCTTCACACTGAACACCAAAGGGACATCCTTCCCACTGTCCACAACACAGAAATCTTCCCCACTGTTCACCACATGGACTTTCTTCCCACTGTCCACCACAGGGATATCCTACCCCACAGTCCACCAGAGAGTGGTCCTCCCCACTGTCCACCACAAGGACATCCTCCTGTGCACAATAGGGTTGTCCTCACCACTGTGCAGCACAGGGACATACATTACATTGTCCACCACATGGATGTTCTTCCCACTCTCCACCACAGGGACATCCTAACCCACCGTCCTCCATAGTGTGGTCTTCCCCACTGTCCACCACAAGGACATCCTCCTGTGCACAATAGGGTTGTCCTCACCACTGTCCACCACAGGGTAGTCCTTCTTAATGTTCACCGGAGGGACATCTTCCCCAATGTGCACAAAAGTGACATCCTTTTACTGTCCACAACAGGAATGTCAATCCCACTGTCCACTACAGAGAGGTCCTCTCTGCTATCCACCACAGGAACAGTCTTCCCACTATCCACCAAACAGATGTCCTTCCCACTGTCCACCACAAAGACATCTTCCTCTGTACTACAAGGACATCATTACCACACACCACAACATGGTTGTCCTCAACAATATGCACTAAGGGAAGGCCTCACTGCTGTCCATCACACAAATATCTTCCGAACTGTAAACCACAGGGACATCCTACCCACTGTCCACCACAAGAAGTCCACCACTCTGTCCACCACAGGGACATACTTCTGCCTGTCCACCACTATGATATCCTCCCCATTGTCCTCCAAAGGGACGTCCTTCCCACTGTCAACCACAAGGATGTCATTTCAAAGTTCTACCACAGGGAAGTCCTCTTCACTGTCCACCACAGGGATATCCTTCCCACTGTACACCACAGGGACATACTCCTGTGCAAAATATGGATGCCCTAATCACTGTCCACCACAGGGACCTCCTTCCCACTGTCCACCACAGAGAGGTCCTTTCTACTGTCCATCAAAGTGATGTCCTTTCCACTGTCCACCAAAGTAACATCCTCCCCACTGTTTACAAAAGAAATGTCCTGCCCACTGCCCACCACAGGGAGGTCCTTTCCATGGTTCATCAATCAGATGTTTCTTTCACTGTCCACCACAGAGACATCTTCCTGTGTACTACAAGGACATCCTTACAACTGTCCACAACATGGTTGTCTTCAACGATATGCACTACAGGGAAATCCTCACTGCCGTCCACAACACAAATATCCTCCGCAATGTAAACCACAGGGACATTCTACCTACATTCCACCTAAGGGAGGTCCTCCACTCTGTCCACCACAGTGACATCCTTCTGCCTGTCCACCTCAGTGATGTCCTCCCCACTGTCCTCCAAAGGGACGTCCTTCCCACTGTCGACCACAAGTAGGTCATTTCAATGGTCCACCAATGGAAATCCTCTTCACTGTCCACCACAGGGATGGCCTTCTCACTGTACACCACAGGGACATCCTCTTGTGCACAACAAGGATGTTCTTACCACTGTCCACCCCAGATATGTCTTCTGCACTCCCCACTACAAGGACATCCTTCTCACTGTCCATCAAAGAGACAGTCTCTTTTGCACCACAGGAGCATTGTCCTTACTGTCCACAAGTCCATCATCCACACTGTCGACCACAGTGAAATCCTCTCAACACTCCAATACAGGGACATCCTCCCAACGGTCCAAAACATGGATATCCTCTCAACTATCAAACACAGTGAAGTCCTTCCCACTCTAAACATCAGGGACATCCTCCTCTAACCCGACCCACTGGTCTCGTTATTTCGTGGGGGTGAGGAGAACCGCATACTGAAAGAAGAACCGGCGAGGCAGGGGAAAAGACTCAAGGAAGCAAAAATTGTCAATAGCCATATATTTGGGCGCAAAGCACTTATTTATAATACATTTTGCAAAGGAGGGGTAAGAGGGATCCAGGTAATGGGAAAGTACAGAATCTTCTTGGCCTGTGCCCTAAAACAATGGTGGTCTAACTGCTTACTCAAAAGATACAGTACACTGCTTTAAGTCTATAAGTCTATCTGTAACTGTCAAGCTGAACCTTGTGGTTACTAGGGGGATGAAGCTGCAGGGGACGTAACGATCAAGCAGGACCTTGTGGTTGTTACAGTGATGAAGCTGCAGGAAACATTGTGCAGGTGGGGAGAAGTAGGGGTGAGGGTATGAGGCGAGGGTCTTGTCTTACAACATTTCCCCTTTCTCTGTTTAGATGGAGAGGGCATCTTGTTATAAATCCCAACTACATGGGTTTAGAATTTGGAGGTCAAATTGTGGGGGGTCTTGGACAAGTTCATAACCCCAAGACATTGATGTGAGACGAGTCACATTGATGGTCGAAGGCTTTAGGCTATCAACAATGGGAAACGTCAAGGAACGTTGAGGTGGGTGAAACAAGGGTGGGAGCCCTATCTTAGGCTATGTAGGCTGCACCCACTCCCAGCACCATGCACTCCTTTACAGCTGCATTGGGTGGGCCCCTGGGAAATGGACCTACAATAATCCCGTCATTGGGCTAACTCACAGCCATCCTAATCCCTTTATGAATGTCCAAGTTACCAGCCGTTTGTCAGTTTGGGGTGTAATATTGTCATAAGGGAAGACGCCCCAATATTAGAGGACCACATCAAAGGCAGGTCTTAATTTAGGAAAAGTCCAATTTTTCATCAGGATGATCAAGAGGCCAGGCTCCCTATCGAGAGAAACGAGGGCAGAGCCAGGCATACCAGAAACCTTTCTTAAGGGCATGAAAATCTAGGGGTCGGCCATAGGGGGAGGCAGGGGGGCTGGCAGCTGCACCAGTCTCCAGAAGAATCACTTCTGGATTGTTCCCAGTCTTCAGCTGATGATAATGGACTCCAACAAGTTTGATGGCACCATCAATCTGGTTCTTAACAAAACTTGTGAGATGATTAAAGGCCCAAGGGCCAAAAGACAAAAGCAATAAAATACCAACAAAAGGTCCTAATAAACTAGGCAACAGGGTGGTAAGCCAAGGTGAAGTAGAGAACCAATTTTGATACCATGATTCTTGTTGTTCTCTGGCTCTCTTTCTTTCCTCTAGACTCCTTTTGACCTTATCCAAACTATTTTGGACAAGGCCAGTCTTATCAGAATAAAAACAGCATTCTTCCTTAAGTGCTACACATAGACCTCTGTCTTTTAGGAAGACTAGATCTAGTCCTCTGTGATTTTGTAGAATCACTTCAGAAAGTGAGGCCACAGAGTCCTTGAGGTCTTGTATTCCTTCTCTCAAATTATTTAAATCTTTATCAATGAGAGACTGAAGATGGGCATAATGATTATTGGAGGTGACTAGAGAAGCAATGCCCATACCTGCGCCAATAGCGCTGATTCCTAATATGACAGACAACATAAGAGCTGCCATAGGCTCTCGTTTGGTCCTAAGGGAAGGACCTTGATCCAGAATATTAAGAAAAGACTCCGAATCATGAATAAAAAATGAGGGAGAATGGTAACAACTACACAATAATCTCTGGTCTTTAAAAATTCAAAGTTAGAGATATATGATGTCAATCCAGTGGCACAGGCATAATAGGTACCATTGGATGCTATGGTATATAGAAAGGTGTTATCTAAAATCAATGTCTGGTTGCAAACAGGGACCAAATCTTGGGGGGGAAGCATGGAGGGCCCCAAAATGCAGAGGCCTATGCCCGAGATGGAGCTAAGAGTGAGACCTCCCTCAAGTAAAATAGTCCACAATAACAAATTGCTATTAGCAGAAAAGGAAGGAGGAGTAAAAATGGATATTCCTTCATAAAAAGGAGGAGTAGGTGAAAAACAAATCCAACATTCTTGATACTAATATTCACTGGTATTATGAATAGCTTCAAGTGAGGCATTTTCCAGAGAAATAATAAGGTCAGCAGAGCTAGGAGGGCCCGCAGACATAATGGGCTGAAATAAGGTAATCTGGGGGGAGGTGGGGGGAGGTAAAATGGCTTCAGCAATAGTTCCAGGCCTGGGGGTGGGCTTAGCAGGTGACCAAGGGTGCTGTAGGGCAGGATTAGGGCCCACAGCAGCAATATTTTTACTAGGGATACTCTTAAGGAGTTTAATTCTAAAGGTGAGTCCCGGGTCTGAGCAGCTGAATGTCAAGGCTGTGCACTCTCTTAGACGTAGGCCCCATTCATATCCTTGGCCTGTCCAGTCTTTAGTCTTCCTTATATCCATAAAGGATATAAGAAGAGGGACACACCATTAATGCACACTGAAATTTTAATGGTTGTGCAGTCCCGATACCTAGTTTATTCTGTAAGTATGTAGGTAAAAACTTTCTCCTTAGGGTGATATAATCCCAGGTGGAATGAGGTCTCCAATATGCATCTCCCGTGGTTACACAGCCCCAAGATGCACAATAATAATCAGACTGGTAGCCACATTTATAATCTTGAAAGCGAGTGCAGTGGGAGGGCCCAGGACATACATAAATGCCAGACATCTCTTCAGCCAGGGAGGCTCTCTTAATATAGGAATTACATCCTGCAAGGTGGCCATCATAATTGGGATCAGGTGTATCATCCGGCCAACTTTGGGGCTAATAATGGGAAGGGGTTTTTCAGTCTGCACTGACTCCCTGGGCAAGAGTACAAAGATCCACCTCTAAAGAGGGCCATGAAGGCTAGGTTCCAAGTGAAGAGCTGGAATTAACAATGTCTCCTGCTTGGTTTATTATGACCCAAGTAAAATTATAAATCTGGTATGGAGAATGTTGGGGTTTGGTACTCACAGTCGGGTAAACCTGGAGTGTGAGCAGGAGGAGCAAGGCAACTGGATGCATTTTTCTGAAAGGAAGCACAGTTAAGAACCATTCTCAGGGGGTGTCCCTGGGGTGGAATTAGCCAGCTTCACCAATCTTTCTGATAACCATCTGGCGTTTTGTTCTTTGGAATCATATATGCATGCATGTCCTTTTCCCCAGATAAAGACTGGGTCAGGACCATTCCATTTATATGTCAGTGGATCTTTCCACATTGCTTTGGCATAGGAGTCTGCTGCAGTAGGATGCCAGAATCTGTCTGCAGCAGACTTTCCTCCTTCATCGAGGGTCAAAACAATGAGGATGAACAAGGCATGATTCAACAAGGTCTTAGAATTTCCAGTCAGAGGATATAAAATACCTCCAGAATATTGTAACTTCAAGAGCATACTTTTCAAAGTCTGGTGAGTTCTTTCAACAATGCCTTGGCCTTGTGGATTATAAGGAATACCAGTAACATGTTTAATCTTAAATTGTGCACAAAAATTGTTAAAGGAGCTGCTTGTATAACCAGGGCCATTATCTGTTTTAATAATTTTAGGTAAAGGCATAAAGGCAAAACAGGAAATCAAATGATTAACAACATGTTTAGTGGCCTCTCCCATCTGTAGGGAGGCACAAATCAAGCCACTGAAAGTATCCACAGATACATGAATATATTTTATCTTGACAAAGGAAGAAAAATGAGTCACATCCATTTGCCATACTTCTTCAGGAGTGAGACCACGAGGGTTGACTCCAATATGAGGCTCAGGAAAAAAAGTAAGGCATTTTTGGCATTGGTGCACAATTTGTCGTGCCTGTTCTCTGGTGATGGAGAACATTTTTCTCAAGGTCTGGGCATTGAGGTGATGTAGACGATTGTGGGGACCTGGTCCTGCAGATGTCCCACGGCAGTCTCCTGGCTGGTGGCAGGGTGTGAGTGGGGAGGAGAGGATTGCCTGCCCCTGACGCTACTTCTGGCGTCTGTCATCGTCGTTGCTGGCTAATCTTCTCCAGGTGTTGCCCCTGCTACTCAGTGCTGAACTGGTCCAGGCTCGGGCCAGGCTGATAAGGAGCCAGACTGGCTGACGGAAAGGCAGCCGAGCATTCCAGGCAGGCTCCAGGGAGAGCCGGCGGGTTGTCAAGTGGTACAGCTCTTTGTTTAGCTGGGGAATGCGGCTAGGTAGCAGAAGAGCCTAGCAGGCTCTGAAGTATTACAGCTCTTAAGCCAGGAAGCGCTGGCCAGGTAGCGGAGAAGGGCTGCGGCGGGTCAATGATGAAAGGAAGTTCACGGACACCTGGATGGTTCTTGTGTGCCATTTAATTCTCAGTTAAGCTCAATATATACAGTTAGGGGTGGGTGAAGGTTTTAGCAGCAGGTAACCTCATTGGCTTAGTCTGAGGTTTTGGGGATGCCTCATATGCATGTGAGGAGAGCCTGGGGCACCATTCCTATGTGACCCGATGGTCGTAGACCTCTCAACCTCTCTGAGGGATGGGCTGTGAAGTGGTAAACGGCGGGAGCTGAGAGTGCCAGGGGACCAGGAACAAAGCCAAACGGCCTACCATCCCTCAAAGGGTTTCCGGGGTTTGAAGCTCGTTCAACCAGACACCTGGTTGTCTCTCAGCTCAGTGTCCTACAGACGATGTGCCTCTTGGGCCTGAGAACAAGAATCTGGGGGATTGGCAATTGCTGACATAACCTGAATAGGGTCTCTGGTGGCTAGATCTACGATGTAAATGCCCTCACACAAGGGTCCAGAAAGGCCTGAGTGTGCACAGATGTGTCCAACAAAAAAGGATATTTCCTAGCAAGAATAACCTGTTGTAATTCATAAAAGAGAGGGGATGCATTGGTAGATGGTTGAATATAGGGGACTGTCTCAAGCAGGGGCACAGATTGGGTGACATATGTGCTATCAATAAAAAGATTAAAGGGCTGATCGATAAATCCCCTAAAGACCTGAATAACAGCCACCAATTCCACCAATTGTGCTGAGGAAAATTTAGTCTGAAATTTAGAAATTTGTCCATTAGCATTAAAGGCAGCAATACCTGAGGAGGATACATCTGTAAAAATAGAAATGGCTTGGGGAATGGGGGACGTCTTAGTCCTCCTTGGGAAAACCACTGACTGGTGTTCAAGAAACTGAATAAGCTTATCAGCAGGGTAATGATTATCTATCTTTCCCTGGAAGGAAACACAATTAATGGTCCACTAGTCTGAAGACTAGCGTAGCCAGCGTACTTGGGCAGCATCATAAGGTACACTAATAAGGTCAGGGTCTTTACCAAAAAGTATTAATGAGGTCTCTCATCCTAACCTTATAATCTGTGCTACCAGGAAGGGATATACAGGGAGCACTTTAGAACGAGTGGCAGGCAAATGAAGCCAATATAGAGGTTTAGTTTGCCACAAAATTTCTGTAGGGGAAAAACAGTGGGAAGAACCAAAAGTCATAAAGGAGAGGCAGGAGAATAATATGTAATGGTCTGTTGTTGAATCACCTTTTCAACAACTTTAAGAACAACAATGGCTTAGGGGGTCAAAGTGTGGGGATAAGAGGGATCAGAATCCCCTTTAAGGATATCAAACAAAGGCTTAAGCTCTCCAGTGGTCAATTTCAAGTAAGGACGAAGCCAATTAATATCTCCCAGGAGGCATTGGAAATCATTAAGAATGTAAGGAATCTTTCCTTAATTCAATCATTTGGGAGAGGATCCCTGCAGAATGGAGTTCAAAGCCCAGAAATAAATAAGGAGGTTGTAACTGTACCTTCTCTGGGGCAAATTGTAGGTCCAGACCCTGTAGAGCAATCACTAGGTCTTGGCCTATTTTTAATAGGGGAGCCTCATCCGGCCCAGAAAGAAAAATGTCATCCATGTAATGGGCAATGTAAAGCTCTGAATATTGAAGAAGCCAATAAAGATTCAGGAAAACGCCAGCTTTTGTCTGTAGCCAAATTCTGCTTGTCATAGTCTTGCCCTAGCTCAGCCTGTCCTTCCTGCCTGCCATCTCAAACTCCTTCTCAGGCGTCTGTTTCTTTTACACGTATTGATATGCCCCTGGAATCTCATCTTCAATCTTCTGATCCTCCTCACATTTATCCTGAATTGCCAACTTTGAATTCCTCACTCTTGGCCTTGTCTGTGCGCCCCCACCAAAATTTCGCACCCATTGTTTCACTGCTGTATGTGTCTTTCACCATTGGGGATCCTTGTGCCACTCATTCTCAAATTTCCTTTTGTAATCCTGTTCTCCAGAAGCCTCTGCTCTATGCCTTCCCTACACTGCTTCTCTGCATTTGTCTCCATCCCCCTCCCCAGCCACCTCCAAGATCACATCTTGTGGGCTTCTCTGCTCTCCCAGCTGCCACTTGGCTTCGTTCACTCCCCACTGCGCACCACAGGGACACCCTCCTGTGCACAACAGGGATATCCTAACCACTGTCTACCACAGAGATTTCCTATGAACTCTCCACCTTATGAACATCCTTCCAACTATGCACCACAGGGACATTCTCCAGTGCACCACAGTAACATCCAGTGAAGTCCTCCCCACTGTGCACCAACCGGAATGTCCCCCCACTGTCTACAACAGGGATGTTCTTCTCACTATTCACACCAGGAAGGTCCTGACCACTGTCCAACAAGAAGACGTCTTTCCCATTGTCCACCTCAGTGATATCGTCTCCTCAGATCATAACAGGGATGTCCTTCCGACTGTCCATCACAAGGAGGTCCTAGCCACTGTCCACCAGAGGCACACCCTTCCCACTGTTCACCACAAAGAGGTCTTTCCCAGTGTCCACAACAGGGACATCCTTCCCACTGTCCACAATATATATGTCTTTCCCACTGTCCAACACAGGAACCTCCTTTCCACTGTCCATTACAGGGAAGACCACTCTACTGTCCACCACAGGGATGTCCTTTCCACTGTCCACCACATTTACATCCTCTGCCCTGTCTACAATAAACATGTACATCCCACTGTTTACCACAGAACCGTCCTCCCAACTGTCCACCACAGGGACGTCCTTTCAACTGTTCAACAAAAAGATGTCCTTTCCACTGTCCACCACAGGGATATCCTCCTGTGTACCACAAGGACATCTTTACCACTGTCCACAACATGGTTGTCCTCACCAATGTCCACTACAGGGACGTCCTCACCACTGTCCACAACATGAATATCCTCCACACTGTAAACCACACACTGTAAACTACACATTGTCCACCACAGGGAGGGCCTCCCCACTGTCTGCAACAGGAACATCCTTCTGCCTGTCCACCACAGTGATGTCATCCACACTGTATACCTCAGGGACATCCTCCAGTGCACAACAGGGATGTTCTTAACACTGTACACCCCAGAGATGACCTCTGCCCTCCCCACTACAAAAACATCCTTCTCACTGTCCACCAAAGAGACATTCTCTTGTGCAAAACAGGAAAGTTGTTCTTTCTGTCTACAAGACCGTCATCTGCACTGTCCACCACAGTGAAATCCTCTCAAATCTCCACCACAATGACATCCTCCCAACTGTCCACAACAGCGATGTCCTCCCAACTATCGAACACAGTGATGTCCTTCCAACTGTAAACAACAGGAACATCCTTCCCACTGGGCACAACAGGGATGTCCTAACCACAGTCCACCACAGAGATGTCCTCTTCACTGTCCACTATATGGACATACTTCTGATTATGCACCATAAGGACGTTCTCCAATTGACCACAATAACATACTTTCCACAGACCACCACAGTGAAATCCTCCCCACTGTCCATGACAGGAATGTCGTCCCTACTGTCTACAACAGGGGTGTCCTTCCCATTGTCCACCACATGGACATTTTTTTCTCTGTTCACACAAAGGATATCCCTGCCACTGTTTAGCACAGGGACGTCTTCTTAACTGTCCACCACACATATATGTTCCCAACTGTCCACTACAGAAACATCCATTCCACTGTACACAACAGGGATGTACCCCCAACTGTCCTCCACAAGGATATCCATCCCACTGTCCACATCAGAAAGCCCTACCCACTGTCCACCACAGGGACATCCTCCTAACTGTCCACCCCAAGGAGTTCCTCTCCCACAGTCCACCACAGGGAGGTCCTTCCCACTTTCCAGCAAAGGGACATCCTTCCTACTGTCCACAACACAGACATCTTCCACATTGTACACCACATTGACGTCCTTCCCACTGTACACCACAGGGACATCTTACCCCAGTCCACCAGAGTGTGGTACTCCCCACTGTCCACTACAAGGAGATCCTCCTGTGCACAACAGGGATGTCCTCACCACTGTGCACCACAGGGACATATTTTGTATTGTCCACCAAAGGGACGTCATTCCCACAGTCCAACAAAGTGAGGTCCTCCCTGCTGTCCACCACAGGGGCATTTTTACCACTGTCCACCACAGGGTCGTCCTCACAACTGTCCAACACAGGGATGTCCTTCCCACTATCCACCACAGAGAGGTCCTCCCTGCTCTCCACCACAGGGACAGTCTTCTCACTGTCCACCATAGAATGACCTTTCAACTGTCCACCACAGGTACATCCTCTCCACCGTGCAGCAGGGGAACGTCATTCCCCATGTACACCACAAAGAGGTCCTTTCCGCTGTTCACCACAGGGACATTCTTCCCACTGTCCACCAGAGAGATGTCCTCCCCACTGTCTACCACAAGTATGACCTCCCCAGTTTAAACAGGGATGTCCTCCCGACTGTCCAACACAGAGAAATCCTACCCATATCCACCACAGGGAGTTCCTCCCCACTGTCCACCATATAAACATACTCCACTTGTCCACAACATGGACATTCTTCCACTGTCCACAAAAAGACATTATTCCCATAGTTTAGCACAGGGATATCCTCCCCACTATCTACTACAGTGACATTGTACACACTGTCCAGTACAGGGAGTTCCACCCAACTGTCCACCACAGGGATTTCCTCCCCAATGACTCTCAGAGAGAGGTCCTCCCCACTGTCCAACACAGGGATGTCTTCCTGTGTACCACAAAAACATCAATAAACTGCCCACCACAGGGTCATCTTTACCAATGTCCAGCACAGTGACGTCCTTCCCACAGTTCATCACAGGAACATTTACCTGTGCACAACAGGGATATCCAGACCAATGTGCACCACAGCGACATCCTTTCCACTGTCCAACACAGGGACATCCTCCCCATTGTTCACTACTGAGTGGACATGCCCAGCACATGGACATGTTTCCCAGTGTCCACCAAAAAATTATCCTCCTCAATTTGCACCACAAGGACATACTCCTATGCACAACAGGAACGTCCTACCCAATATGCACCACAGTAATATTCTTTCCATTGTCCACAAGAGAGATGTCTTTCCCACTGTAGACCGCAGAGATGTCCTCCCTTCTGTCCACCACAGGGACATTCTTCCCACTTTCCACTACAGAAACGTCCTCCTCACTGTCCACCAAATGGATGTCCTCCCCACATTCTGCCACAGAGACGTCTATCCCACTGTCCACAACAGAATTGTCCTCCCCACTGTCCACCAAAGGGATGTCCTTTCCAAGGTTCACCAAACAGATGTCCTTCCCACTGTCCACCACAGGGACATCCTCCTGTGTACTGAAAAGACATCCTTACCACTGTCCACAACATGGTTGTCCTCAACAAAATGCACTACAGGGAAGTCCTCACCACTGTCCACCATATGAATATCCTCTGCACTGTAAACCACAGGGACATCCTACCCATTGTTCACCACAGGGAGGACCTCCCCTCTGTCCACCACAAAGATGTCCTTCTGCCTGTCCTCCACAGTGATGTCCTCCACACTGTCCTCCAAAGGGACGTAGTTCCCACTGCCGACCACAAGGACATCAACTCAAGGGTCTACCACATGGAAGTCCTCTTCACTGTCCACCACAGGGATGGCCTCCACACTGTACACCACAAGGATATCCTCCTGTGCACAACAGAGATGTTCTTACCACTGTCCACCCCAGAGATGTCTTCTGCATTCTCCACTAAAAGGACATCCTTCTCACTGTCCAACAAAGAGACATTCTCTTGTGCACCAAAGGAGCGTTGTTCTTACTGTCCACAAGGCCGTCATCCACACTGTCCAGCACAGTGAAATCCTCTCATCTCTCCAACACAGGGACATCCTCCCAACTGGCCACAACACGGATGTCGTCCCAACTATCAAACACAATGAAGTCCTTCCCACTGTAAACAACAGGGACATCCTCCCAACTGTGCACTACAGGGACATTTTTTCTGTGAAAAACAGGTATGCCCTAACCACTGTCCATCATAGAGATGTCCTCCGCACTCTCCACTATATGAATATCCTTCCAACTATGCATCACAGGGACATTCTCCAGTGCACCACAGTAACTTCCTCCCCACTGTCCACCACTGGGATGTCCTCCCCACTGTCTACAACAGGGATGTCCTTCCCACTATTCACACCAGAAAAGTCTTCCCCGCTGTCCACCAAGAGGACGTATTTCCCACTGTACACATCAGTGATATCCTCTCTTCAGATCATAACAGGGATGTCCTTCCCACAGTCCACCACAGAGATGACCTCGCCACTGCCCACCAGAGGCACACCCTTCCCACTGTCCACCACGAAAATGTCTTTCCTAATGTTCACAACAGGGATGTCCTTCCCAATGTCCACAACATATATGTCCTTCCCACTGTCCACCAGATGCACCTCCTTCCCACTGTCCTCCACAGGGAGGTCCTGTCTATTGTCCACCACAGGGATGTCCTTTCCACTGTCCACCAAAGGGATGTCCCCCGCACTATCCACAACAGGCATGTCCTTCCCACTGTCCACCACAAAAAGTTACACCCTGCTGTCCACAACAGGAACGTACTTCCCAATGTCCACTAAATGATGACTTCTTCTAGGTCCACCTCAGATATGTCCTTCCCATTGTCCACCACATGGTGTTTCTCCCCACTGTCCATGAGAGGGACATGCTTCCCACTGTCCACCACATGGAGGTCCTTCACTGTGTCCCCAACATGACCGACCTTCCCAGAATCAACAACATAAATGTCCTCACCACTGAACAATACATGGACCTTCTTCCCACTGTTCACCACAGAAAGGTACTCCCAACTGTCCACCACAGGGATGTCCTTCACACTGTCCACCTAAGTGACGTCCTCCCCTCTTTCCACAAGAGGGACATTCTTCCCACAGTTCTCCACAAGGATGTCTTTCCCAATGTCCACAACAGAGATGTTCTTCCCACAGTCCACAACATAAATGTCCTTCCCACTGTCAACCACAGGGACCTACTTTCCAATGTCCATAACAGGGAGGTCCTGTCTACTGTTCAACAAAGTGATGTCCTTTCCACTGTCCACCACAGGGACGTCCTACTTATTGTCCAACACAGGGAAAACCTAACCACTGTCTACAACAGGGGCATCCTTCCCATTGTCCACCACATGGACATTTTTTGATCTCCACAAAAAAACATTCTTCCCACTGTTTACTGCAGGGACATCTTCCTAACTGTCCACCACACAAATGAGTTCATAACTGTCCACTACACAAACATCCATCCCACTGTACAGTACAGGGAAGTACTCCCCACGGTCCTCCACAATGACATCCTTTTCACTGTGCACAAAAGAAATGTCCTACCCACTGTCCACCACAGGGACATCTTACCAAATGTCCACCCCAAGGATTTCCTCCTCCACAGTCCACCAAAAGGAAGTCCTGCCCACTGTCCACCAAAGGGCCATACTTCCCACTGTCTAAAACACAAACACCTTCCATAATATCCACCAAATGGACGTCCTTCCCACTGTACACCACAGTGACTTTCTACCCCACAGTCCACCAAAGTGTGGTCCTCCCCACTGTCAACCACAAGGACATCCTCCTGTGCACAACAGGGATGTCCTCACCACTGTGCACCACAGAGACATACTTTGCGTTGTCTACCAAAGGGATGTCATTCCTACTGTCCACGAAAGTGAGGTCCTCCCTTCTGTCCACAGCAGGGGCATCCTTACCACTGTCCACCACAGGGTCATCCTCAACATTGTCCACCTCAGGGATGTCCTTCCCATTGTTCACTAGAGGGATATCTTCCCCAATGTGCACAAAAGGGAAATCCTTTAACTGTCCACAACAGGGATGTCCTTCCCACTGTCCAACTCAGAGAGGTCCTCCCTGCTCTCCATCACAGGGACAGTATTCCCACTGTCTACCATAGAATGTCCTTTCCACCATCCACCACAGGTACATACTGTCCACTGTCCACCAGAGGGACCTCCTTCCCATTGTACACCACAGAGAGGTCCTTTTATCTGTCCACTATAGGGACATTCTTCCCACAGTCCATTGGAGAGATGTCCTCTTCACTGTCCACCACAAGAATGTCCTCCCCACTTTAAACAGGGATGTCCTCCCCAATGTCCACCACAGAGACATCCTACCAATGTCCACCTCAGGGATGTCCTTCCCATTGCTCACTAGAGGGACATATTCCCCAATGTGCACAAAAGGTAAATCCTTTAACTGTCCACAACAGGGATGTCCTTCCCACTGTCCAACTCAGAGAAGTCCTCCCTGCTCTTCATCACAAGTATAGTATTCCCACTGTCTACCATAGAATGTCCTTTCCACCGTCCACCACAGGTACATACTGTCCACTGTCCACCAGAGGGACCTCCTTCCCATTGTACACCACAGAGAGGTCCTTTTATCTGTCCACCATAGGGACATTCTTCCCACAGTCCACTGGAGAGATGTCCTCTTCACTGTCCACCACAAGAATGTCCTCCCCACTTTAAACAGGGATGTCCTCCCCAATGTCCACCACAGAGACATCCTACCAATGTCCACCACAGGGAGGTCCTCTCCACTGTCCATCATAGGGACATACTCCACTTGTCCACAACATGGGCATCCTTCCACTGTCCAAATAATGGACATTATTCCCACAGTTTGCCAGAGGTATGTCCTCCCCACTGTCCATCAGAGAGAGGTACTCTTCCATGTCCACCACAGGGACGTCCTTTTGTGTACCTTAAGGAATTAAAGAAAACTGTCCACCACAGTTTCATCTTCAATGTCCAGCACAGTGACATCCTTGCCACTGTTCACCACAGGGACATCCTACTGTGCACAACAGGGATTCCTGACCAATGTTCACCAGAGGGACATCCTTTCCATGGTCCACCACGGGGACATCCTCCCCAATGTTCACTATAGAGTGGACCCCCCCCACAGTACACCAGATGGACGTCTATCCCACTGTCCACCAATGGGACATCCCCCTTTCTTTGCACCACAGGGACATCCTCCCATGCACAACAGTGATGTCCTCACAGCTGTGCACCACAGGAATATCCTTTCCACTGTCCACAACAGAGATGTCCTTCCCACTGTAGATCACAGTGATGTAGTTTCCACTGTCCAACAAAGGGACATTTTCCTTTGCACCAGAGAAAATTCCTCACCACTCTCCACCACAGAAACGTCCTTAGCCCTGTCCACAAATATGACGTCTTTTCCACTTTCCACCATGAGGAGATCCTCTCCACTGTTAACCACAGACACATCCTTTCCACTATTCACCACAGGGACGTCTTTCCCAATATCCATGACAGGGAGGTCCACACCACTGTCCACCACTGGGACATCCTTTCCACTGTCCACCACAGAAACATCCTCATCACTGTCTATCACAGGGACATCTTTACCACTGTCCACCACAGAGAGGTCCTCCCTGCTGTCCACTATAGGGATATCTTTCACACTGTCCACCACAGTAACATCCTCTCAGTTGTCCAAAACAGAAATGTACTCCCCACTGTCCACCACAGGGACCTCCAACTTACTGTCCACCACAGTGAGAACTGCCCCACTGTGTACAACATGGATGCCCTTCCCATTATCCACCACATGGACATCCTTTCACTGTCCACAAAAGGACTTCCTTCCCACTGTTTACCACAGGAACATCTTCCTAACTGTCCACCACACAAATATGCTCCCAACTGTCCACTAAAAAAATCCATTCCACTGTACACAACAGTTACATACTCCCCACTGTACTCCACAAGGATGTCCATATAACTGTCCACAACAGAAAGGTCCTACCCACTGTCCAGCACAGGGATATCCTCCCAACTGTCCACCCCAGGGAGTTCCTCCCCACAGTCCTCCACAGGGACGTCCTACCCCACAGTCCTACTAGAGTGTGGTCCTCCACACTGTCCACCACAGTTACATCCTCCTGTACACAACAGGGCCATCCTTATGACTGGGCACCACAGGGACATCTTGCAGTGCACACCAGAGACATCTTCACCACTCTCCACGCCAGAGATGTTATCTGCACTCTCCAAAACAGGGACATCCTTCCCATGGTCCACCAAAGGGACATTCTCCAGTGCACCACAAAAGTTTCTCACAACAGTTCACTACAGGAATGTCCTCACCACTGTACATCACAGGGAAATCCTTCCCACTTTCCACAACAGGGTCATCCATCCCATTGTCCACCAAAGGGACATCCTTCCCACTGTCCACCATAGAGAGTTCAAACCCACTGTCCACCACAGGGACGTAATACTCACTGTCCACCAAAGGGATGTCCTTCCCTCAGTCCACCACAGTGACATTCTTCCACCTGTCCACCACATGGACATCCTCCCCACTGTCCATCACATAGACATCCTCATCACACTCTACCACAGGGATGTCCTTCTCATTGTCCATCAAAGGGACGTACTTCCCATGGTCCACCACAGGGACATCCTCAAAATTATCCACCACAGGGACATCCTCCAAATTGTCCACCACAGTGACATCCTTCTCTCATCTACCACAGAGACTTAAACCCCTCGGTTCACCACAGGGATGTTTCCCTACTCTCAACCACAGGGTTATCCTCATAAAAGTCCACAACTGGGGTCTTCTTTTCCACTGTTCAAGACAGGGACATCCTCCCTACTGTGCACCACAGAAACAATCTTTTGTTCACAACAGGGATGTCCTCATGACTGTGCACCACAGGGACATCTTCCAGTGCACACCAGGGATATCCTCACCATTGTTAACCCCAGAGATATCCTCTGCACTCTCCACAACAGGCAAATCATTACTACTACAGTCCACCAAAGAGACGTTCTCCTATGCCCCACAGAAACGTTTTCACCACCGTTCACCACAGAGATGTTCACACCACTGTCCACCACAGGGACATCCTTTCCAATGTCCACCACAGGGACGTCCTTCCCACTGTCCACAACAAGGAAGTTCTTCTCACTGTCCACCACAGAAATATCCTCCCCACTGTCCACAACAGGGATGTCCTTCCCACTATCCATCACGAAGATATTCTACCCATTGCCATCCACAGGGACATCATAACCACTGTCTACCACAGAGACGTCCTTCCCACTGTGCACCAAAGGTACATATTTCAACTGTCCAACATAGAGACATCCTCTCCACTGACCACCACAAGGACGTTTGTCATACTGTCCACCATAGGGAAGTCCTCCCTGTTGTCCACCAAAGGGACGTACTCCTCACTGTCCACTACAAGGACATCCTCCAAATTGTCCACCACAGGGATATCATATTCAATGTTCACCACTGGGACATTCAACCGACTTTGCACAATGGGGACATTTTTTTGTGAACAACAGGGATATTTCTACCACTGTGCACCACGGGGAAATCCTCCTTTGCATTCCAGGAATGTCAGCAACACTCTTTACCCCAGAGATATCCTCTGCACTCTCCATGAAAGGGACATCCTCCCCACTATCTACCAAAGAAACGTCTTTCCCAATATTCACCCTAAGGATGTCATCCCAAATGTCCAACACAGAAAATTCCTCTTCACTGTCCACCAAAGGGATGTCATGCCACCTGTCCAGCACAGGGATGTCCTCCCCACTGTCCACCAGATGGATATCATTCCCAATGTTCACCACAAGGAGGTCCTTCCCAGTATCTACAACAGGGACTTCCTTCACACTGTCCAGAACATAAATGTTCATCCCACAGTCCACAACAGTGTGTTTCTTTCTACTGTCCACCACAGAGATATACTTTCCATGGTCCACGATAGAGACTTTTCCTTTACACCAGAGAACCTTCCTCACCACTGTCCACCACAGAAACGTCCTCACCACTGTTTACCACTGTGACGTGCTTTCCACTTTCCACCATGAGGAGATCTTCGCCACTGTCCACCACAGAAACATCCTTTCTACTGTTCACCACAGGGACGTCCTTCCCAATATGCATGACAGGGAGGTCCTCATCACTGTCCACAACAGGGACGTCCTTTCCACTGTCCACCACAGAAACATCCTCATCACTGTCTATCACAGGGACATCTTTACCACTGTCCACCACAGAGATGTCCTCCCTGCTGTCCACCACAGGGACGTCCTTCACACTGTACGCCACAGTAATGTTCTTTCAATTGTACAAAACAGAAACGTCCTCCCCACTGTCCACCACAGGGACAACATACTTACTGTCCACCACAGGGAGAACCTCACCACTGTCTACAGCAGGGACGTCCTTCTCATTGTCCCCCACATGGACATCCTTGTGCTGTCCACAAAAAGGACTTTCTTCCCACTGTTTACGACAGGGATGTCTTACTAAATGTCTACCACACACATATATTCCCAACTGTCTACTAAAGAAGCATCTATCCCACTGTACACAACAGGGACATACTCCCCACTGTCCTCCACAATGATGTCCATCCCAATGTCCACAAGAGAAAGGTCCTACCCACTGTCCACCACAGGGACTTCCTCCCAACTGTCCACCCCAAGGAGTTCCTCCCCACAGTCCACCACACTGATGTTCTTCCCACTGTCCACCAGAGGGTCATTCTTCACAGTGTCCACAACAAGGACATCTTCCCCACTGTCCACCACATGGACGTCCTTCCTCCTGTGCACAACAGGGATGTCCTCACCTCTGTGCACCACAGGGACATACTTTGCATTGTCCAACACAGGGATATCCTTCCCTCGGTCAACCAAAGTGAGGTCCTCCCTGCTCTGCAACACAGGGGCATCCTTACCACTGTCCACCACAGGGTCGTCCTCACCAGTCTCCACCACAGGGATGTCCTTCCCACTGTCCATCAAAGGGACGTCCTTCCCACTGTGCACCAAAGTTACATCTTTCAACTGTCCAACACAGATACATCTTCCCCACTGACCACCACAAGGACATTGTTCATACTGTCCACCATAGACAAGTCCTCCCATGTTGTCCACCAAAGGGACATACTCCCCACTGTCCAGTACAAGGTCATTCTCCAAATTGTCCACCACAGAGATATCATTTTCAATGTTCACCACTGGGACATCTGACCCACTTTGCACAGCAGGACATTGTTTTGTGCACAACAGGGATATTCCCACCACTGTGCATCACAGGGACATCTTCCTTTTTATACCAGGGATGTCAGCAACACTCTTTACCCCAGGGATGTCCTCTGCACTCTCCACGACAGGAACATCCTACCCACTATCCACCAAAGTAACATCTTTCCCAATATTTACTATAGGGATATCATCCCAAATGTCCAACACAGAAAAGTCCTCTTCACTGTCCACCCCAGGGATGTCCTCCCCCCTGTCAACCACAGGGAGTTTCTCCCCACTGTCCACAACATGGATGTCCTTCCCACTGTAAACCAACGAAATGTCCTTCCCACAGTCCACCACAAGGATGTCCTTCCAACTGTTGACTACATGGACATCCACCCCACTGTCTATCACAGAGAAGTCCTCCCCACCGTCCACCAAAGGGAAGTCTTCCGCATAGTCCACCACACGCATGTCCTCTGCAGTGTAATCGACAGGAATGTCCTCCTCAGTGAGCACTACAGTGAAGTACTCACCACTCTGTACCACAAGGATGTCCTTCCCACTGACCATCTCAGTGACTACCTCCCCTCTTTCCATCACAGGGACATCCTACCCACTGTCCACCACAGAAAGGTTCTCCCTGCTATCCACCACAGGGACATCCTTACCACTATTTACCACAGGGTCGTCCTCACCAATGTCCACCACAGGGAAATCCTTCCCACAGTTCTCCATTGGAACATATTTTCCACCATGCATCACAAGGACATTCTTCTGTGCATAACAGAAATGTTTTTACCACTGTTAATTGCAGAGATGTCCTCTGCACTCTTCACTCCAGGGAAATCCTTCCCACTGTCCATTAAAGAGACATTTTCTTGTGCACCACAGGAACATCCTCCCCACTGTCCACAAGGTCATCATCTCCACTGTCCATCACAGTGAAATTCTCTCACGAATATACACCGCAGAGACGTCCTTCCCACAGTCCACCACAGGGATTTCCTTCCAACTGTCAAACACAGGGACGTCCTTCCCACTGTAAACCACAGGGACAGCCTCCCCACTGTGCACCACAGGGACATCGACCTGTGCACAACTGGGATGTCCTGACGATTCTGCACCACAGGGACATCTTTGGGTGCACACCATAGACATCCTCACCACTATCTGCCCCAGAGATGTCCTCTGCACTCTGCAAAACAGGGACATCCTTCCCACGGTTCACCAATATAATGTTCTCTTGTGCAGCACAGAAACATCCTCATCACTGTCCAGCACAGGGATGTACTTACCCCTGTCCACCACAGGGACAACCTCCACAGTGTTCACCACAGGGACGTCATTATGCCTTTCCACCACAGCGATGTCCTCCCCACTCTCCACAAAAAGACACCACAGGGATGTCATCCCAACTGTCCAACACAGAGAGTTCCTCTTCACTGTCCACCACAAAGATGTCCTTTCCACTGTCCACCACAGTGATGTCCTCCCAACTGTCCACCAGAGGGATAACCTTCCCACTGTTCACCACAAGAAGGTCTTTCCCAATGTCCACAAACGGGACATCCTTTTTACTGTCCACAAGATAAATATCGTTCTTACTGTCAATAACAGTGACATCCTTCCCACTTTCTAGCACAGAGAGATCCTTTCTACTCTCCACCACAGTGACGTCCTTTTGACTGTCCTCCACAGGGATGTCTTCCTCACTGTCCAACAAGGTGAAATCCTTCCCACTGTACACCACAGAAAATTCCTTTCCACTGTGCACCACAGGAACATTCTTCTGTGCATAACAGAAATGTTCTTACCACTGTCCATCATAGAGATGTCCTCTGCACTCTCCACTCCAGGGAAATGCTTCCCACTGCCCACCAAAGAGACGTTGTCTTGTACAACACAGCACATCCTCCCCACTGTCCACAAGGCCACCATCCCCACTGTCCACCACAGTGAAATTCTCTCATCAAGGTCTACCACAAAGATGTCCTTCCCACAGTCCTCTACAGGAACATTCTTCCAAATGTCCACCACACGGACATCCTCCCCACTGTCCATCACATGGACATCCTCACCACTGTCTACCACAGGGACGTCCTTCCCACTGTCCCTCAAAGGGATGTCCATCTCACTTTCCACCCCTAGGACATCCTCCAAATTGTCCACCAAAGTGACATCCTTCCCTCGTCTACCACAGAGACATAAACCCTACTGTCCACCACAGGTATGTTTCCCCACTATCCACCACAGGGTTGTCCTCATCAATGTCCACCACTGGGTGTTCTTTCTCAATGTTCAAGACAGGGACATCCTCACTACTGTGCACCACAGGAACAATCTCCTTTTCACAATAGGGATGTCCTGACGACTGTGCACCACAGGGACATCTTCAAGTGCACACCAGAGATGTCCTCACCACTGTCAACCCCAGAGATGTCCTCTGCACTCTCCACAACAGGGAAATCCTTCCTACAGTCCAAAAAAGAGAAATTCTCCTGTGCACCACATAAATGTTCTCACCACTGTTCACCAAGGTATGTCCACCCCACTGTCCACCATAGGGACATCCTTCCCACAGTCCACCAAAGGGATGTCCACCCCACTGTCCAACACAAAGATGTCCTTCCCACTGTCCACCACAGGAATGTCGTTCCCACTGTCCACCAGAGTGATATCCTTCCCACTGTTCACCACAAAAATGCCCTTCCCAATATCGACAACAGGGATTTTCTTCCCACTGTCCACAACATAAATGTTCTTCCCACTGTCCACCACAGTGTGTTTCTCTCTACTGTCCACCACAGAGATGTACTTTCCAGTGACCGTCAAATGGATGTTTTCCTTTGTACCAGAGAAACCTCCTCACCACTGTCCACCACTGTGACGTCCTTTCCACTTTCCAACATGAGGAGGTATTCGCCACTGTCCACCTCAGAAACATCCTTTGCACTGTTCACCACAGGGACGTCCTTCCCAATAGCCATGACAGGGAGGTCCTCACCTCTGTCCACAACAGTGACGTCCTTTCCACTGTTGACCACAGAAACATTCACATCACTGTCTATCACAGGGAGATCTTTACCATTGTCCACCACAGAGAGGTCCTCCCTGATGTCCTCCACACTGTCCACCACAGTAACATCCTCTCAGTTGTCAAAAAGAGAAATGACCTCCACAATGTCCACCAAAGTTACGTCCTACATATTGTCCACCACAGGGAAAACCTCCCCACTGTCTACAACAGGGGAGTCCTTCCCATTGTCAACCACATGGACATCCTTTCACTGTACACAATACAGAACTTCCTTCCAAATGTTTACCACAGGGACGTCTTCCAAACTGTCCACCACACAGCTATGTTCCCAACTGTCAACTACAGAAACATCCATCCCACTGTACACAACAGGGACGTACTCCCCACTGTCCTCCATAAGAACGTCCATCCCACTGTCCACAAAAGAAATATTTTACCCACTGTCTACCACAGCGACATCTTCCCAACTGTCCACCCAAAGGTGTTCCTCCCCAACAGACCACCACAGGAACGTCCTTTCCACTGTCCACAACACAGACATTTTCCCCACTGTCCACCACATGGACGTCCTTCCCACTGTCCACCACAGGGATGTCCTACCCCACAGTCAACCAGAGTGTGGTCCTCCCCACTGTCGACCACCAGAACATCCTGCTGTGCACAACAGGGATGTCCTCACCACTGTGCACCACAGGGACATACTTTGCATTGTCAACCACAGGGACATCATTCCCACTGTCCACCAAAGTGAGGTCCTCTCAGCAGTCCACCACAGGGGCATATTTAACACTGTCCTCCACAGGGTCGTCCTCACTGCTGTCCACCACAGGGACATCCTTCCCACTGTTCACCAGAGGGACATCTTCCCCAATGTGCACAAAAGGGACATCCTTATATTTCAAAAACAGGGATGTTCTTTCCACTGTCAACAACAGAAACAACCTCATCACTGTCTATCACAGGGACAACTTTACCACTGTCCAACACAGATAGGTCCTCCATGCTCTCCACCACAGTGACAATCTTCACACTGTCCACCATAGAACGTTTTTTCCACTATCCACCGCAGGTACATCCTATCCACTGTCCACCAGAGGGACGTCCTTTACATTGTTCACCACAGAGAGGTCCTCTCCACTGTCCACCACAAGAATGTCCTCCCCACTTAAACAGGATGTCCTCCCCACTGTCCACCATAGGGACGTACTCCCCTTGTCTACAACATGGACATCCTTCCACTGTTTTCATAAAGGACATTATTTCCACAGTTTAGCACAGTGATATCCTACCCACTGTCCACTACAGGGATGTTTTACACACTGTCCACGACAGGGCGGTCCACCCAACTGTAAAACACAGGGATTTCCTCCCCACTGTCCATCAGAGAGAGGCACACCCCAAAGCCAACCACAGGTACGTCCACCTGTGTACCACAATGACATCCATAAAACTGTCCACCACAAGGTCATCTTCACCAATTTCCAGCACAGTGATGTCCTTCCCACTGTTAACCACAGGGACATCCTCCTGTGCACAACAGGGCCATCCTGACCACTGTCCACCAAAGGGACATCCTCCTCACTTTGCACCACAGGGACATCCTCACAACTGTACACCACAGGAATATTATTTCTACTGTCCAAAACAGTGATGTTCTTCCCACTGTCGACCACAGAGACATCCTCCCTGCTGTCCACCACAGGGACATTCTTCCCACTTTCCACCACAGAGACATCCTCCCTGCTGTCCACCACAGGGACATTCTTCCCACTTTCCACCACAGAGACATCCTCCCCACTGTCCACCAAAGGGGTGTCTTCCCCACATTTCATCACAGAGAAATCCATCACGCTGTCCACAACAGAAATGTCCTCCCCACTGTCCACCACAGGGAGGTCCTCCCAACTGTCCACCACAGAGACATCCTTTCCATGGTCCATCAAACAGATGTTCTTCCCCCTGCCCACCACAGGGATATCCTACTGTGTACTACAAGGACATCCTTACCACTGTCCACAACATGGTTGTCCTCAACAATATGCACTACAGACAAGTCCTCACTGCAGTCCACCACACGAATATCCTCCTCACTGTTAACCACAGGGACATTCTACCCACTGTCCACCACATTGATGTCCTCCCAACTGTCCTCCAAAGGGACATCCTTCACACTGAAGACCAGAAGGATGTCATTTCAACGGTCCACCTCAGAAAAGTCCTCTTCACTATCAACCACAGGGATGTCCTTCCCTGTGTACACCAAAGGGACACAATCATGTGCACAACAGGGATGTCCTAACCATTGTCCACCACAAAGATATCCTCTGCATTCTCCACCATATTGATATACTTCCGACTATGCACCACAGGGACATTCTCCAGTGCACCACAGTAACATCCTCCCTACAGTCCATCATAGTGAATTACTCCCCACTGTCCACCACATGGATGTCCTCCCCACTGTCTACAACAGGGATGTCCTTTACACAGTTCAAAATAGAAAGGTCCTCCATGCTCTCCACCACAATGACATTCTTCCCTCTGTCCACCTCAGTGATATCATACCCTCCGACCATAACAGTGATGTCCTACCAACCCTCTACCACAGGGACATTCACCCCACTGTCCACAAGAGGGTCATCCTTCCCACTGTCCACCAAAAGGTCTTTCTCAATGTCCAAAACTGTTACGTCTTTCCCACAGACCACACCATATATGTCCTTCCAATGTCCACCACAGCGACCTCCTTCCCACTGTCCACCGAAGTGAAGTCCTCTCTAGTGTCCACCACAGGGATGTCATTTCCACTGTTCACCAAAGGAATGTCCTGCGTACTGTCCACAACAGGCATGTCCGTTTCACTCTCCACCACAGGGACCTCCTTCCCACTGTCAAACACAGGGAAGTCTTCTCTACTATCAACCACAGGGATGTCCTTTAAACATTCCACCACAGGAATGTTCAATGCACTGTCCACAACAGACATGTCCTTCCCACTGTCCAACACAGAAAGGTACACCCTGCTGTCCACAAAAGGAACGTACTACCTAATGTTCATCTCAATGATGTCCTTTCCTCCATCAACCACAGGGACATCCTATCCGCTGTCCACCACATGGTGTTCCTCCTTACTGTCCACGAGAGGGACATGCTTGCCACTGTAGAACACACGGAGGACCTTCCCAATGTCCACAACATGTATGTCCTTCCCACAATCCACAACCTAAATGTACTTCCCACTCTTTACCACAGAGAACTTCTTCCCACTGTTCACCACAGAAAGGTCCTCTCTACTATCCACCACAGGGATGTGCTTACCCCTGTCGACCTAAGTGATGACATCCCCTCTATCCAACACAGGGAAATACTTCCCACTGTCCACCACAGGGAGTTCCTCCTCAATGTCCACCAGAGCGACATCCTTCCCACTGTTCACCAAAAAAGGTCTTTCCCAATGTCCAAGACTGGGACGTCCTTCCCACAAACCACACCATATATGTCCTTCCAATGTCCACCACAGGGACCTCCTTTCCACTGTCCACAACAGTGAAGTCCTTTCTACTGTCTACCACAGGGATGTCCTTTCCACTGTTCATAAAAAAGTCCTCTTCACTGTCTACAAAAGGCATGACCTTCCCACTGTCCACCACAGAAAGGTACACCCTGCTGTCCACAACAGGAACGTACTTCTCAATGTCCACTAAATGATGTCCTCTCCTATGTCCACCAAAGAGATGTCCTTCCCACTGTCCACCACATGGTGGTCCTCCCCACTGTCCATGAGACGGACATGCTTCCCACTGTCCAACACACAGAGGTCCTTCCCACTGTCAAAAACATGGACATCCTTCCCATGGTCCACAGCATATATGTCCTCACCACTGTCCAATACATGGACCTTCTTCACAATGTTCACCACAGAAAGGTCCTCTCTACTGTCCACCACAGGGATGTACTTAACATTATCCAAACCAGTGACATCCTCCCCACTGTCCACAACAGGGATGTACTTCCCACTGTGAATCACATAAAGGTCTTCTCTGCTGTCCAACACAGGGATGTCCTTTACACTGTCCACCTAAGTGACATCCTCCCCACTGTCCAAAACAGCGATGTTCTTTACACTGTCCACCACAGGGAGGTCCTCCTCAGTGTCCTCCTAGGAACGGACTAACCAGTGTCCACCACAGGGACATCCTGCCCACTGTCTACTGCAGGGAGGTCCTCCCAATCTCCACCACAGGTAGGTCCTCTCCACTGTCCACAACGTGGACCTCATTTCAACTTTCCACCACAGAAATTTCCTCCCCACTGTCCACCACAGAGACATCCTACTCCACAGGCCAACACTGTGTGGTCCTTCCCACTGTCCATCAGAAGAACATCCTGCTGTGCACAACAGGGATCTCTTCAACACTGCGCACCACAGGGATATACTTTGCATTGTCCACCACAGGGAGTCCTTCCCACTGTCCACCAAAGTGAGGTCCTCCCTGCTGTCCACCACAGGAGCATCCTTAACACTGTCTACCAAAGGGTCATCCTCACCACTGTTCAGTACAGAGATGTCCTTCCCACTGTCCACCAGTGGGACATCTTCCCCGATGTGCACAAAAGTGACATCCTTTTACTGTCCACAGCATGGATGTCCTTCGCACTGTTCACCACAGAGAGGTACTCCCTGCTCTCCACCACTGATACTGTCTTAACATTGTCCACCATAAAACTTCCTTTCCACTGTCCACCACATGTACATCCTCTCCACTGTCCACCGGAGGGACGTTCTTCCCATTGTAAACCACAGAGAGATCCTTTCCGCTGTAAACCACAGGGACGTTCTTCACACTGTCCACCACAGAGATGTCCTCCCCACTGTCCACCACAAGGATGTCCTTCCCAATTTAAACAGGAATGTCTTCCCCACTGTTCACCACAGAGACATCCTACCTATGTCTTCCACAGGGAGGTCCTCCTCACTGTCCACCATAGGGACGTACTCCCCTTTTCCACAACATAAACATCCTTCCATTGTCCACAGAAAATATTATTCCCACAGTTCAGCACAGGGATGTCCTCCCCAGTGTCCACTACAGGGACATTCTACACACTTTCCATCAGTGGGCGGTCCACCCAACTGTCCACCACAGGGATTTCCTCCACACTGTCCATCAGAGAGAAGTCTTCCCCATGGTCCACGAGAGGGATGTCCTCCTGTGTACCACAAGGACATCCATAAAACGTTCCACCACAGGGTCATCTTCAACAATGTACAGCACAGTGACATCATTCCCCCTGTTCACCACAGGGACATCCTCCTGTGCACAACAGAGACATCCAGACCAATGTGCACCACAGGGACATCCTTTCAACTGTACACCACAGGGACATCTTCCCAAATGTTCACTACAGAGTGGACCTCCCTGCAGTCCACCACATGGATGTTTTCCCACTGTCCATAAAGAAATATCCTCCTCACTTTGCAACACAGGGACATCCTCCTATGCACAACAGGGATGTCCTCACAACTGTCCACCACAGGAATATTTTTTCCAGTGTCCAGAACACAGTTGTCTTTCCCACTGTAGACCACAGAGATGTCCTTCATGCTGTCCACCACAAGGACATTCTTCCCACATTCCACCACAGAAAAGTCCTGCCCACTGTCCACCACAGGGATGTCCTCCCCACATTCCGCCAGAGATATGTCCATCACACTGTCCACAACAGAAATGTCCTCACCACTGTACACCACTGGGAGGTCCACTTAACTGTCCAACACAGGGACGTCATTTTAATGGTCCACCAAATGGATGTCCTTCCCACTGTTCACCACAGTGTCATTCTCTTGTGTACTACAAGGACATCCTTACCACTGTCCATAACATGGTTGACCTCAATAATATGCACTAAAGGGAAATCCTCACTACCATCTACCACACAAATATCCTCTGCACTGTAAACCCCAGGGAGGTCCTTCACACTGTCCACCACAGGGAGGTCTTCCCCTATGTCCACCACAGGGACAAACTTCTGCCTGTCCACCACAGTGATGTTCTCCCCACTGTCCTTCAAAGGGACGTCCTGCCCACTGTAGACCACAAGGATGTCATTTCAATGGTCCACCACAGGGAAGTCGTCTTCCCTGTCCACCACAGCGATTTCCTTCCCACTGTTCATCACAGGGACATCCTCCTGTGCACAACAGGGTTGTTCTTACCACTGTCTACAACATGGTTGTCCTCACCAATGTCCACTACAGAGATGTCCTCACCACTGTCCACAACAGTGATGTCCTCTCCACTGTATACCCCAGGGACATCCTCCTGTGCACAAACGGGATGATCTTACCACTGTACACCCTAGAGATGTCCTCTGCAATCCAAACTACAAGGACATCCTTCTCACTGTCCACCAAAGAGACATTCTCTTGTGCACCACAGGAATGTTGTTCTTACTGTCTACAAGGCCATCATCTGCACTGTTCAGCACAGTGAAATCCTCTCAACTCATTTTCCCAACTGTCCACAACAGGGATGTCCTCCCAACTATCAAACATAGTGAAGTCCTTCCCAGTGTAAACAACAGGGACATCCTCCCCACTTGGCAAAACATGGATGTCCTAACCACTGTCCACCACAGAGATGTCCTCCGCAATCTCTACCATATGGTCATCCTTCTGACAATGCACCACAAGGACGTTCTCCAGTGCACTACCATAACATACTTCCTACAGTCCACAACAGTGAAATCTTCCCCAATGTCTACCACAGGGATGTCCTCCTCAATGTCTACAACAGGGATGTCCTTCCCACAATTAAAAACAGAAAGGTCCTCCCCGCTGTCCACCACAGGGACGTACTTTTCTCTGTCCACCTCAGTGATATCCTCCCCTCAGACAATAACAGTGATGTCTTTCCCACTTTCCATCACAGGGAAGTCCAGCGCACTAACCACAAGAGTGTTATCCTTCCCATTGTCCACCAAAAGGTCTTTCCCAGTGTCCAAAACAAGGACGTCCTTCCCAATGTTCACACTGTATATTTCCTTCCCATGTCCATAACAGGGACCTCCTTCCAACTGTCCACCACAGTGAAGTCCTCTCTACTATCCACCACAGGGATGTACTTTCCACTGTTGACTACAGTGATATCCTCCGCAATGTCCACCACAGGCTTGTCCTTTTCATTCTTTGCCACAGGGACCTCCTTCCCACTGTCCACCACAGTGAATTCCTCATTATTGTCCACCACAGAGATGTTCTTTCCACTGTCCACCACAGGGATGTCCACTGCACTGTCCAAAACAGGCATGTCCTTCTCACTGTCCACCACAGAAAGGTACACACTGCTGTCCACAACAGGAACGTACTTCCTAATGTTCACCTCAATGATGTTCTTTCCTTTGCCCACCACAGGGACGTCCTTCCCACTGTCCACCACATGGTGTTCCTCCCCACTGTCCACCAGAGGGACATGCTTGCCACTGTAGAACACACGGATGTCCTCCCCAATGTGCACAACATGTATGTCCTTCATACAGTCCACAACATAAATGTCCTTCCCACTCTCCACCACAGGGACCTTCTTCCCATGTTCACCACAGTGAGGTCTTCTCTACTATCCACCACAGTGATGTTTTTACCACTGTCCTCTTAAGAAATTACATCCTCTCTCTCCACCAAAGGGACATTCTTTCCACTTTCCAACATGAGCAGGTCCTCTCCACTGTCGACCACAGAAACATCCTTTTCACTGTTCACCACAGGGACATCCTTCCTAATATCCATGACAGGGTGCTCTTCACCAGTGTACACAACAGAGACATGTTTTTCACTGTCCACCACAGACACATCCTTATTACTGTCTATCACACAGACATCTTTACGATTGTCCAACACAGAGAGGTCCTCCCTGTTATCCACCACAGGGACTTTTTCACACTGTCCAACACAGTAACATCCTCTCAGTTTTCCAAAACAGAAAAAATCCCCCCACTGTCCACCACAGGGAAGTCCAACTTACTGTCCACCACAAGGAAAACTGCTCCTATGTTTACAACAGGGACATCCTTCCCATTGTCCATCACATGGACATCCTTTCACTGTCCACAAATAAGACTTACTTCCCACTGTTGATGACAGGGACATCTTCCTAATGGTCCACCACACAAATATGTTCCCCACTGTCCACTACAGAAATATCCATCCCACAGAACACAACAGGACATACTCCCCACTGTCCTCCACAACAATGTGCATCTAACTGTGGACAACAGAAAGGTCCTACCCACTGTCCACTACAGGGATATCCTCCCAACTGTCCAACCCATGGATTACCTCCTCACAGTCCATCACAGGTACGTACTTCCCACTTTCCACCAAAGGGACATTCTTCCCACTGTCCACAACAGTGATATCTTGGTCACTGTCCACCACATGGATATCCTTCCCACTGTTCACTACAGGGACGTCCTACCCCACAGTCCACCAGAGTGTGGTCCTCCTCACTGTCCACCACAAGAACATCCTCCTGTGCACAACAGGAATGTCCTCACAACTGTGCACCACAGGGTCATACTTTACATTGTCCACCACAAGGACGCCCTTACCACTGTCCACCAAAGTTAGGTCCTCCCTGCTGTTCACCACAGGGGTGTCCTTACCACGGTCCACCACAGGTATATCCTCCCCAATGTTCACTAAAGAGTGGACCTCCCTACAGTTGACCACATGGACATCTTTCCCGGTGTCCACCAAAGGGACATCCTCCTCACTTTGCACCACAGAGACATTCTCCAGTGCACAACAGGGACGTCCTCACAACTGTGCACCACAGGAATGTTCTTTACACTGTCCACAACAGTGATGTCCTTCCCACTCTCGACCACAGAGATGTCCTCCCTGTTGTCCACCACAGAGACATTCTTCCCACTTTCCCCCACAGAAACCTACTCCCCACTGTCCTCCAAAAGGTTGTCCTCCCCACATTCTGCCACAGAGACATCCATCCTACTGTCCACAATAGAAATGTCCTCCCCACTGTCCACCACAGGGACATCCTTTCCACGGTCCACCAAACTGATGTCCTTCCCACTGTCCACCAAAGGTACATCCTCCTGTGTACTACAAGGACATTCTTATCACTGTCAATAACATGGTTTACCTAAACAATATGCACTACAGAAAAGTCCTCACCGCTGTCCACTACACGAATATCCTCTGTACTGTAAACCACATGAACATCCTACCCACTGTCCCCCACAGTGATGTCCTTCCCACTGTCCTCCAAAAGGATGTCTTTCCCACTGTCAACCACAAGGAAATCAGTTCAACAGTCCACCACAGGGAAGTCCCTTTCACTGTCCACCAGAGGGATGTCCTTCCCACTGTACACCACAGGGATATTCTCCTGTGCAAAACAGTAATGTCTTAATGACTGTACCATATGGACATCCTGCCCACAATTCAAAACAGAAGGGTCCTCCCGGGATGTCCTCCCTGCTGTTCACCACAGGGAAGTCCTTTCCACTGTCCACCAAAGGTACATCCTCCTGTGTACTACAAGTTTATCCTTACCACTGTCAACAACATGGTTTACCTCAACAATATGCACTACAGAAAAGTCCTCACCGCTGTCCACTAAACAAATATCCTCTGTACTGTAAACCACATGGACATCCTACCCACTGTCCCCCACAGTGATGTCCTCCCCACTGTCCTTCAAAGGGATGTCTTTCCCACTGTCAACCACAAGGACATCAGTTCAAAAGTCCACCACAGGGAAGTCCCTTTCACTGTCCACCAGAGGGATGTCCTTCCCACCGTACACCACAGGGATATTCTCCTGTGCACAACAGAGATGTCCTTTGCACTCTCTACCATTTGGACATCCTTCCCACAATTCAAAACAGAAGGGTCCTCCCGGGATGTCCTCCCTGATGTCCAACACAGGGAAGTCATTCCCACTGTCCACCTCAGTATTATCCTCCCCTCCAAACATGACAGGGATGTCCTTCTGACTGTCCACTACAGGGAAGTCCTCTCCACTGTCCACCCGAGGGTCCTCCTTCCTACTGTCCACTACAAGAAGGTCTTTCCCAATGTCCAAAGCAGGGATGTACTCCCCACATTCCACAACATATATATCCTTCCAATGTCCAGTACAGGGACCTCCTTCCCACTGTCTACCACAGGGAAGTCCTCTTTACTGTCCATCACATGAATGTCCTTACCACAATTCAAAACAGAAAAGTCCTCCCTGCTGTCCACCACAGGGACGACCTTCCCCCTGTCCAACTCAGTGATATCCTCCCCTCAGACCATAACAGGGATGTCCTTCCCACTTTCCACCACAGGGACGTCCTCCCCACTGTCCACAAGAGGGTCATCCTTCCCACTGTTTCCCAAAAGGTCTTTCCCAGTGTCCACAACAAGGACACCCTTCCCACATTCCATACCATATATGTCCTTCCAATGTCCACCACAGAGACCTCCTTCCCACTGTCCACCACAGGGAAGTCCTTTTCACTCTCCACCACAGGGACCTTTTTCACACTGTCCACCACAGGGATGTCCTTTCCACAATCCACCACAGGGATGTCCTCCCCAATGTCTACAACAGGGATGTCCTTCCTACTATTCAAAGCAGAAAGGTCCACCTGCTGTCCACCACAGGGACGTCTTTCTCTCTATCCACCTCAGTGATATGCTCCACTCAGACCATAAGAGTGATGTACTTCCCACTTTCCACCACAGGGACGTCCTCCCCACTGTCCACAAGAGGGTCAGCCTTCCCACTGTCCACCAAAAGTTCTTTCGCAATGTCAACAACTGGGACGTTCTTCCCATAGTCAACACCATATATTCCTTCCAATGTACACAACAAGAACCTACTTCCCACTGTCCATCACAGG
Source organism: Arvicanthis niloticus (assembly GCF_011762505.2). Taxonomy (NCBI): domain Eukaryota; kingdom Metazoa; phylum Chordata; class Mammalia; order Rodentia; family Muridae; genus Arvicanthis; species Arvicanthis niloticus. The sequence goes on from NW_023044983.1 coordinate 824,528, forward strand.
GAGATCCTCTCTACTGTCCATCAAAATGATGTCCTTTCCACTGTCCACCACAGGGATGTCCTCCCCACTGTCCACAACAGGGATGTTCTTTCCACTGTCCAACAAAGGGACATCCTCCCCAGTGTCCACCACAGGAATGTACTACCCACTGTCCAACAAAGGGACGTCCTACCCACTGTGTACCACAGTGAGGTCCGCCGCAATCGACATCATAGTGACAACTTCCTCACTGTTGTCCACAACGGGAATATCCTACACATTGTAAAGCACATTGATATTCTACATATTGTCCACCACAGGGAGGTCCTCCCCACTGTCCACAACAGGAAAATCCTTCTGCCTGTCCACCACAGTTATGTCCTTCCCACTGTACAACTCAGGGACATACTCCTGTGCACAACAGGGATGTTCTTACCACTGTCCACCTCAGAGATGTCCTCTACACTGCCCACTACAAGGACATCCTTCTCACTGTCCACCTAAGAGATATTCTCTTGTGCACCATGGGAATGTTGTTCTTACTGTCTACAAGGCTGTCATCTGCAATGTCCACCGCAGTGAAATCCTCTCAAATCTCCACCACAGTGACATCCTCCCAACTGTCCACAACAGGGATGTCCTCCCAATGATCAAACACAATGAAATCCTTCCCACTGTAAACATCAGGGACATCCTCCCCCACTGTGCACAACGGGGATGTCCTAACCACTGTCCACCACAGTGATGTTCTCTGCACTCTCCTCCATATGGACATCTTTCTGACTATGCACCACAATGATGTTCTCCAGTGCACCACAGTGAAATCCTCCCCACTCTCCACAACAGGCACGTCCTTTCCTCTGTGTGCCTCAGTGATATCCTCCTCAGAGACCATAACAGGGATGTCCTTCCCACTTTCCTCCACAGGGACGTCCTCCCCACTGTCCAAAAGAGGGTCATTCTTCCCACTGTTCACCAAAATGTCTTTCCCAATGTCCACAACAGGGACACCCTTCCCATATTCCACACCATATAGGTCATTCCAATGTCCACCACAGGTACCTCCTTCCCACGGTACAACACAGGGAAGTCCTCTCTACTGTCCACCACATGGATGTCCACCGCACTGTCCACAACAGGCATGTCCTTCCCACTGTCCACCACAGAAAGGTACACCCTGCTGTCCACAACAGGAATGTCCTCCCCTCTATCCACCTCAGTGACATCTTCCCCTCAGACAATAACAGGGATGTCCTTCCCACTGTCCACCAAAATGAGGTTCTCCCCACTGTCCAACGGAGGCACGCCCTTCCCACTGTCCATCACAAAGAGGTTCTTCCCAATGTCCACAACATGTACGTCCTTCCCACAATCCACAACATAAATGTCCTTCCCACTCTCAACCACAGGGACCTTCTTCCCACTGTTCAACACAGAGAGGTCCTCTCTACTATCCACCACAGGGATGTCATTACCACTGTCCACCTAAGTGATGACCTCCCCTCTCTCCACCACAGGGACATCATTCCCATTGTCCACCACAGATAGTTCCTCCCCAATGTCCATCAGAGGGATATCCTTCCCACTGTTCACCACAAGGAGATCTTTCCCAATGTCCACAAGATGAACGTCGTTCCCACAGTCCACAACATATATGTCCTTCCAATGTCCAACACAGAAACAACCTGCTAACTGTCCACAACAGGAAAGTCCTCTCTACTGTCCACCACAGGTGTGTCCTTTCCAGTGACAACCACAGGGATGTCCTTGGCCCTGTCCACAACAGGCATGTCCTTTCCATGGTCCACCACAGGGATATCCTTGGCCCTGTCCACAACAGGCATGTCCTTTCCATGGTCCACCACAGTGCCCTCCTTTCCACTTTCCTCCAAAGGGACATCCTCCAAACTGTCCACAACAGGCATGTCCTTCCCACTGTCCACCATATAAAGGTACACCTTGCTGTCCACAACATGAATGTACTTCCCAATGTCCACTAACTGATATCCTCTCCTATGTCCACCACAGAGACGTCCTTCCCACTGTCCACCACATGGTGTTTCTCCCTACTGTCCATGAGAGTGACATGCTTCCCACTGTCCAGCACACGGAGGTACTTCCCAATGTACACAACATGTACATCCTTCCCACAATTCACAACATAAATGTCCTCCACACTGTCCAAAATAGGTACCTTCTTACCACTGTTCACCACAGAAAGGTCCTCTCTAATGCCCACCACAGTGATGTCCTTACCACTGTCCAAACCAGTGACATCCTCCCCACTGTCCACAACATGGATGTCCTTCCCACTGTCCACCACAGAAAGGTCCTACCCACTATCCACCACAGGGATGTCCTTCCCACTGTCCACCTAAGTGATATCCTCCCCTCTGTCCCCAAGAGAGACATTCTTCCCACAGTTCACCACAATGAGGTCTATTCCAATGTCCACAACAGAGATGTTACTTCCACAATCCACAATAAATGTCCTTCCCCCTGTCCACCACAGGGACCTTCTTCCCACTGTCCACCACAGTGAGTTCCTCTCTACTGTCTATCAAAGTGATGCCTTTTCCACTGTTCATCACAGAAACGTCCTCACCTCTATCCACAACAGGGATTTTCTATCCACTGTCCACCACAGGAACATCCTCCACAGTGTCCACAACAGGAATGTACTAGCCACTGGCCACCAAGGGACATCCTACCCACTGTGTACAACAGGGAGGTCCTCCCCAATCTCCACCACAGGTAGGTCCTCTCCACTGTCCACCTAAGTGACGTCCTCCCTTCTGTCCACAAGAGGGACATTCTTCCCACAGTTCACCACAAGGAGGTCTTTCCCAATGTTTACAACAGAGATGTTTTTTTCCACAGTCCACAACATATATGTCCTTCAAACTGTCCACCACAGGGACCACCTTCCCACTGTCCACCAAACAGATGTCCTTCCTACTGTCCACCATAGAAATATCCTCCTGTGTACTACAAGGACATCCTTATCACTGTACTCAACATGGTTGTCCTCAACAATATGCACTACACAGAAGTGCTCACCGCCGTCCACCACACGAATATCCTCCGCACTGTAAACCACAGGGACATCCTCCTGTGCACAACAAGGATGTTCTTACCACTGTCCACCCCAGAGATGTCTTCTGCACTCCCCACTACAAGGACATCTTTCTCACTATCCACCAAAGAGACATTCTCTTGTACACCACAGGAGCGTTCTCCTTATTGTCCACAAGGCTATCATCCACATTGTCTACCACAGTGAAATCCTCTCAACTCTCCAACACAGGGACATCCTCCCACCTGTCCACAACACGAATGCTTTCCCAACTATCAAACAAAGTGAAGTCCTTCCCACTGTAAATAACAGGGACATGCTCCCCACTGTGCACCACAGGAAAATCCTCCTTTGCTCAACAACGATGTCCTAACCACTATCCACAACAGAGATGTCCTCCGCACTCTCCACCATATGGACATCCTTCCAACTTTGCACCACAGGGACATTCTCCCGTGTAACACAGTAACATCCTCCCCACTGTCTATCACAGTGAAGTCCTCCCCACTGTCTATCACAGTGAAGTCCTCCCCACTGTCCAAAATAGGGATGTCCTCCCCACTGTCTACAATAGGGATGTCTTTCCCACTATTCACACCAAAAAAGTCCTCTCTGCTGTTCACCAACAGGATTTCTTCCCACTGTACACCTCAGTGATATCCTCTCCTCAGATCATAAGAGGGATGTCCTTCCCACTGTTCACCACAAGGAAGTCCTCCCCACTGTCCAAGAGAGTCACACACTTCCCTCTGTCCACCACAAAGAAGTATTTCCCAATGTCCAGAACAGGGATGACCTTCCAAAAGTCCACAACATATATGTCCTTCCCACTGTCCACCACAGGGACCTCCTTCCCACTGTCCACCACAAGGAACTCCTCTCTACTGTCCAACACAGGTATGTCCTTTCCACTGTCCACCAATTGACGTCCTCCGCACTGTCCAAAACAAACATGTACAACCAATTGTCAACCACAGAAACGTCCTCTCCATTGTCCACCACAGGGAGGTCCTCTCAACTATCCACCACAGGGACGTCCTTTCCACTGTACTCCATAGAGATGTAATTCCCACTGTCCACCACAGGGACAACATCCTGTGTACCACAAGGAAATCCTTACCACTGTCCTCAACATGGTTGTCCTCAACAATATGCACTACACGGAAGTTCTCACTGCAGTCCACCACATGAATATCCTCTGCACTGTAAACCACAGGGACATGCTACCCACTGTTCACAACAGGGAGGTTCTCCCCACTATCCACAACAGAAACATCCTACTGCCTGTAAACCACAGTGATGTCCTCCACACTGTACACCTCAGGGACATCCTCCTGTGCACAACAGGGATGTTCTTACCACTGTACACCCCAGAGATGTCCTCTGCACTCCCCAATACAAGGACCTTAATCTCACTGTCAAATTAAGAGACATTCTTTTGTGTACCACGGGAACATTGTTCTTACTGTCTACAAGGCCGTCATCTGCACTGTCCACCACAGTGAAATCCTCTCAACTCTCCACCACAGTGACATCCTCCCAACTGTCCACAACACGGATGTCATCCCAACTATCAAACACAGTGAAGTCCTTCCCACTGTAAACAACAGAGACATCCTCCACACGGGGCACAATAGGGATGTCCTAACCACTGTCCACCTCAGAGATGTCCTCTGCACTTTCCATCATATGGACATCCTTCTGACTATGTACCACAATGACGTTCTCCAGTGCACCACAGTAACATCCTTACAACTGTCCACCACAGTGAAATCCTCCCCGCTGTCCATGACAGGGATGTCCTCCCTACTGTCTACAACAGGGATGTCCTTCCCACAATTCAAAACAGAAATGTCCTCCATGCTGTCCACCACAGGGACGTCCTTCCCCCTGTCCAACTCAGTGATATCCTCCCCTCAGACCATAACAGGGACATCCTCCCCACTGTCAACAAGAGGGTCATCCTTCCCACTATCCACCAAAAGGTCTTTTTCAATGTCCACAACAGGGACGTTCTTCCCACATTACAAACCATATATGTCCTTCCAATGTCACCACAGGGACCTCCTTCCCACTTTCCACCACAGGGAAGTCCTATCCACTGTTCACAACAGAGATGTCCTCCGCACTGTCCACAACAGTTATGTCATTTTCACTCTCCAACAAAGGAACCTCCTTCCCACTGTCCACAACAGGGAAGTCCTTTCTACTGTCCACCACAGGGATGTACTTTCCACTGTCCACCAAAGGGACGTCGTCCAAACTGTCCACAGCAGGTCTGTCATTCCCACTGTCGACCATAGAAAGGTACAGCCTGCTGTCCACAACAGGAATGTACTTTCCAATGTCCACCAAATGATGTCCTTTCCTATGTCTACTACAGAGACGTCCTTCCCACCGTCCACCACATGGTGTTTCTCCCCACCGTACACGAGAATGACATGGTTCCCACTGTCTACCACATGGAGGTCCTTCCAAATGTCCACAACATGGACGTCCTTCACACAACCCACAACATAAATGTCCTCCCCACTGTCCAACACATGGACCTTCTTCCCAGTGTTCACCACAGAAAGGTCCTCTCTACTTTCCACCACAGTGATTTTCTTGCCACTGTCTGAAACAGTGACATCCTGCCCACTGTCCACAACAGGGAAATCCTGCCCATTGTCCACCAAAGGGGTGTCCTTCCCACTGTCCACCTAAGTGACGTCCTCCCCTCTGTCCACAAGAGGGACATTCTTTCCACAGTCCACCACAAGGATGTCTTTCCCAATGTCCACAACAGAGATGTTCTTCCCACAGTCCACAACATTAATATCCTTCCCACTGTCCACTATGGGGACCTCCTTCCCACTGTCCATAACAGGGAGGTCCTCTCTACTTTCCATCAAAGTGATGTCCTTTCCACTGTCCACCACAGGGACATTCTCCCCACTGTCCACAACAGGGATGTTCTTTACAGTGTCCACCACAGGAATGTCCTCCCCAGTGTCCACCACAGGAACATACTACTCACTGTCCAAAACAGGGACATCCTACCCACTGTGTACCACAGGGAGGTCCTCTCCAATCTCCACCACAGGTAGGTTCTCTCCACTGTCCACAACAGGGACATCATTTCAGCTGTACACCACGGAAATATTCTCCCCACTGTCCACAACAAGGATTCTACCCACTGCCCTCCACAGGGACATCCTGCCCACTGCTACCACAGGGATATCCTTCCCACTGTCTCCCAAAGGGAGGTCGTCTCTACTGACCATCAAAGGGATGTTGTTTCCACTGTCTACTAGAGGGAAGTTGTCTCCACTGTCCACAAATGAAATGTCCTCCCCTCTGTGCACCACAGGGATGTTCTTTCTACTGCACACCATACGGATGTCCTCCCCACTGAGCAAACAGGGATGTCCTCAGCATTGTGCACCACAGAGATATCCTACACATGTAACCACAAGGAGGTCCTCCCCACTGTCTACCATAGGGACATACTCCCCATGACCACAACATGGACATCCTTAAAATGTCCAAAAAAGGACATTATTCCCATAGTTTACAACAGGGAAGTCCTCCACACTGTCCACTACAGGGATATTCTACACACTTTTCACCACAGGGAGGTCCACCCAACTGTCAACCACAAGGAATTCATCCCCAATGAAAATCAGAGAGAGGTACTCCCCCCTGTCCACCACAGGGACGTCCTCCTGTGTACCACAAGGACATCCATAAAACTGTCCACCACAGGGTCATCTTCACCAATGTCCAGCACAGTGATGTCCTTCCCACTGTTCACCACAGAGACATCCTCCTCTGCACAACAGGGACATCCTCACCAATGTGCACCACAGGGACATCCTTTCCACTGTCCACCACAGGGACATCCTCCTATGCACAAAAGGGACGTCCTCACAACTGTGCACAACAGAAGAATTCTTTCCACTGTCCACAACAGTGATGTCCTTCCCACGGTGGACCACAGAGATGTCCTCCCAGCTTTCCAACACAGGGAAATTCTTCCCACATTCCACCTCAAAAACATCCTCCGCACTGTCCACCACAGGGAGGTTCTCCCCACATTCTGCCACAGAGACGTCCTTCCCACTGTCCAAAATAGAAATATCTTCCTCACTGTCCACCAGAGTCAGGTCCTCCCAAATATCCACCACAGGGACATCTTTCCTTGTTCCACCAAACAATTGTCCTTCCTACTGTCCACCACAGGGACATCCTCCTGTGTACTACAAGGACACCCTTACCACTGTCCACAACATGGTTGTCTTCAACAATATGCACAACAGGGAAGTCCTCAATGCCTTCCACCACACGAATATCCTCTGCAATGTAAACCACAAGGACATCCTATCCACTGTCCACCACAGGGAGGTCCTCCCCTCTGTCCAGCACAGGAACATTCTTCTGCCTGTCCTCCAAAGGGACGTTTTTTCCAGTGTCGACAACAAGAACGTCATTTCAACGGTCCACCACAGGGAAGTCTTTTTCACTGTCCACCACAGGGATGTTCTTCACTTCCCACTGTACACCACAGGGACATCCCCCTGTGCAAAACAGGGATGTCCTCACCACTGTCCACCACAGAGATGTCCTCTGCAATCTCTACCATATGGACATCCTTACGATTATGCACCACAGGGACATTCTCCAATGCACCGCTGTAAAATCCTCCCCACTGTACATCACAGTGAATTTGTCTCTGCTGTCCACCACTGGGATGTCCTCCTCACTGTCTACAACAGGGATGTCCTTCCCACAATTCAAAACAGAATGGTCCTCCCTGCTGTCCAGCACAGTGAAGTCCTTTCCTCTGTCCACCGCAGTGATATCCTCCCCACTGACCATGACAGTGATGTCCTTCCCACTCTCCATTACAGGGCCATCCTCCCCACTGTCCAACACAAGAAGGTCTTTCACAATGTCCACCACAGACACCTCCTTTCCACTGTGCACCACAGGAAAGTCCTCTCTACTGTCCATCACAGCGATGTCCTTTGCATTGTCCACCACAGGTATGTCCTCCGCACTGTCCACAACAGGGATGTTCTTTCCATTGTCCACACAAGGGACATCCTTTCCAGTGTCCACCAAAGGAATGTACTACCCACTGTCCACCACAGGGAAGTCCTACCCACTGTGTACCACATGGAGGCCCTCCCCAATCTCCACTACAGTTAGGTCCTCTCCACTGTCCAACACAGTGACGTCAATTCAACTGTCCACCACAGAAATATTCTCCCCCTGTAAACAACAGAGATGTTCTTCCCACTGTCCACCACAGAAAGGTCCTCCTCAATGTCTACAACAGGGATGTTTTTCCTACTGTCCACCTAAGTGACATCCTTCTCTCTGTCCACAAGAGAGATATTCTTCCCACAGTTCACCACAAAGATGTCTTTCCCAATGTCCACAACAGAGATGTTTTTCCAATAATCCACAGTAAATGTCGTTCCTACTGTCCACCACAGGGACCTCCATCCCACTCTCCACCAGAGGGAGTTCTTCTATACTGTCCATCAAAATGATGTCTTTTTCCCTGTCCACAACATGGAGGTCCTCCCCATTGTCCACCACAGTAACGTACTACCCACTGTCCACCACAGGGATGTCCTACACATTATCTACAACAGAGAGGTCCTCCCCAATCTCCACCACAGGTAGGTCATCTTCAATGTCCACCTAAGTGATGTCCTCCCCTCTGTCCATAAGAGGGACATAATTCCCACAGTTCACCACAAGGAGATCTTTCCCAATGTCCACAACACAGATGTTCTTCCCACAGTCCACCAGATAAATGTCCTTCCCACTGTCCATGACGGGGACCTCCTTCCCACTGTCCACCACAGGGAGGTTGTCTCTACTGTGATATCCTTTCCACTGTTCACCACAGGTATTTCCTCCTCACTGTCCATTACACAAATGTCCTCCCCACTGTCCACAACAGGGAGTTCCTCCCAACTGTCTACCACAGGGACGTCCTTTCTTCGGTATACCAAACACATGTCCTTCCCACTCTCCACCACAGGGACGTCCTCCAAACTATCCACAACAGAAATGTCCTCCCCACAGTCCACCACAGGGAAGTCCTCTCAACTCTCCACCACAGTGATGTCCTTTCCACAGTTCACCAAAGAGATGTCCTTCCTACTGTCCTCCACAGGGTCATTCTCCTGTGTACCACAAGGACATCCTTACCACTCTCCACAACATGGTTGTCCTCACCAATGCCCACTACAGGGACGTCCTCACCACTGTCCACAATATGAATATCCTCCACTGTGTAAACCACAGGGACATCCTACACATTGTCCACCACAAGGAGGTTTTCCCCGCTGTCCACAACTGGAAAATCCTTCTGCCTGTCCACCACAGTGATGTCCTCCCCACTGTACACCTCAGGGACATCCTCCTGTGTACTACAGGGATGTTCTTAACACTGTGCACCCCAGAGATGTCCTCTGTCTCTCCACTACAAGGACATCTTTCTCACTGTCCGCTAAAGAGACATTCTTTTGTGCACCACAGGAATGCTGTTCTTACTGTCTACAAGGTGGTCATATGCACTGTCCACCACAGTGAAAATCTCTCAACTCTCCACCACAGTGACATCCTCCTAACTGTCCACAACAGGGATGTCCTCCCAACTATCAAACACAGTGAAGTCCTTCCCACTGTAAACAACTGGGACATCCTCCCCACTGGGCACACTCTGTACTATTCACCATATGCACATCCTTCTGGCTATGCACCACAAGTACGTTCTCAAGTGCACCACAGTAACATCTTCCTCATAGTATACCACAGTGAAATCCTCCCCACTGTCCACCACTGTCCACCACAGGGTCTTCCTCACCACTGTCCACCACAGGGATTTGCTCCTCACTGTGTAAAACAGGGAAGTACTCTCCACATTACACCTCAGGGATGCCCTTCTTACTTACCACCACAGAAACGTTCTCCCCAGTGTCCACCAGAGGAAATTCCTCATCACTGTCTACCAGAGGAACATCCTCCCCACTCTCCACCACAGATACATCTTCCCCACAGTCCACTACAGGGACATCCTTCCCACTCTCCACAACACTAACATCCTCCCCAGTCTCCAAGACAGGGATGTCCTTCCCACAGTCCAGCACATGCAAGTCCTACCCAGTGTTCACCACAGGGAGGTCCTTCATACTGTCAAAGACAGAGTTGTCCTCCCACTTGTACACCACAGGGACATCCTTCTCACTGTTCACCACAAGGACATCCTACGCACTGTACTCCACAAGGACATTCTCCTGTGCACAACAGGGATGTCCTCAGCCTTGTGCACCACAGGAACATCCTCCTGTGCACACCAGGGATGTCCTTACCACTGTCTACCCCAGAGATGTTCTCCGCACTTTCCAAACCATGGACATCCTTCCCATGGTCCACCAAAATAATGTTTTCATGTGCACCATAGAAATGTCCTCACCACTGTCCACCACAGGGACATCCTCCACACTGTTCACCACAGGGATGTCCTACTGCCTGTCCACCACAGGAATGTCCTCCCTACTCTCCACAAAAGAAAATCCTTCTCACTGTCCACCACAGGGTTGTCATCCCAACTGTCCAACACAGAGAGTTCCTCTTCACTGTCCACCACAGTGATGTCCTACCCACAGTCCACCACAGGGATGTCCTTCCAACTGTCCACCAGAGAGATATCCTTCCCACTGTTCACCACAAGGAGCTCATTCCAAATGTCCACAAAAGGGACATCCTTTTTACTATCCACCACATAAAGGTCCTTCTCACTCTCCACAACAGGGACATCATTCACACAGTCTACCACAGGGAGGTCCGATCTATGGTCCACCATAGTGATGTCCTTTCCACTGTCCACCATAGGTACATTCTCCTCTCTGTCCACCACAAGGACATCCTTTCCACTGTCCACCACAGAAACCACCTCCACACTGTCCACCATGGGAACATCCTACACTGTGTCAGCCACAGGGACATCCTACCCAATGTCCAGCACAGGGATATTCTCAGTAATGTCCAACACAGTGTTGTACTCAGCACTCTTCACCACAGGGATATCTTTCCCCTGTCTACCACAAAGACATCCACCCCAGTGTCCACCACAGAGATGTTTCCCCACTATCCACAACAGGGGCTTCCTCACCAATGTCCACCACAGGGGTTTTCTTTCCCATTGTTCAAAACAGGAACATCCTCCCCCTGTGCACCACAGGGACATCCTCCTGTGCATAACAGGGTGGTCCTCATGACTGTGCACCACAGGGATATGTTCCAGTCCACAACAGGGACGTCATCACCACTGTACACCCCAGAGATGTCCTCTGCACTCTCCATATCACGAACATTCTACCCACAGTCCACCAAAATGACATTCTCCAGTGCACCACAGAAACGTTCTCACTACTGTTTACTACAGGGATGACCTCCTAACTGCCCAGCACAGGGACATCCTCCCCACTGTCCACAACAGGGATGTCCTTCCCACTGTCCACCACAGGGACATACTTTCAACTGTCCACCAAAGAAACTTCCTTTCCACTGTCCACCACAATGACATCCTGTCCACTGTCTACCAAAGAAATGTTTTTTTCAAAGTCCACCACAGGGACGTTCTTCCAACTCTCCACCACATGAACATCCTCCCCACTGTCCATCAAATGGACGTCCTTCCCACTGTCCACCAAAGGGACTTCCTTCCAGTTGTTCACCAGAGGGATATCACCCAAATTGTCCACCACAGTGACATCCTTCCCCCTTCTACCACAGAGACGTAAACCCCACTGTCCACCGCAAAAATGTTTCCCCACTGTCGAACACAGGGTTGTCCTCACCAATGCCCACCACAGAGGTGTTCTTTCCCACTGTTCAAAACATGGACATCGTCCCTACTGTGCACCACAGTAATGTCCTCCTGTGCAAAACAGTGTCATCCTCATGACTGTGAACCACAGGGACATCTTCCAGTGCACACCAGAAACATCTTCACCACTGTCCACCCTAGAGATGTTCTCTGCACTCTCCAAAACAGGGACATCCTTCCCACAGTGTACCAGATGAATGTTCTCCAGTGCACCACAGAAAGGTCCTCACCATTTTCACCCCAGGGATGTCCTCCCCACTTTCCATCACAGGAACATCCTTCCCACTTTCCACAACAGGGTCGTCCTTCCCACTGTCCACAACAGGAACATCTTGCAAAGTGTCAACTGCAGTGATATCTTTCTCTTGTCTACCACAGACATGTAGACCCCACTGTCCACCACTGGGATGTTTCCCCATTCTCCACCACAGGGTTGTGCTAATCAATGTCCACCAGTGGGGTGTTATTTCCCACTGTTCAAAACAGGGACATCCTCCCTACTGTGCACTACAGGAACAATCTCCTGTTCACACCAGGGACATCCTCACCACTGTCCACCCCAGAGATGTCCTCTGCACTCTCCACAACAGGGAAATCCTTCCTACGGTCCACCAAAGAGATGTTCTCATGTGCACGACAGAAACATTCTCACAACTGTTCACCACAGGGATGTCCACCCCACTGTCTTCCACAGGGTCATCCTTCCCACTGTCCACAAGTAGGATGTTTTCCCACAGTCCACAACAAAAATGTCCTTCCCACTGTCCACTACAGAAATATCCTCTGCACTGTTCACAGTAGGGATGTCCTTCCCACTGTCCAACACAAACACATTCTACTCATTGCCCTCCACAGGGACATCCTACCCACTGTCTACCACCGGAATGTACTTCCCTCTGTCCACCAAAAGGACCTCCTTCCCACTGTCCACCAAATGTACATATTTCAATTGTCCACCACAGGGACATTCTCCCAAAAGTCCTCCCTGTTGTCCACCAAAGGGACGTCCTTCCCACTGTTCACCACAGGGACATCCTCCAAATTGTCCACCACAGTGACATCCTTTTCACTGTTCAAGACTGGGACATCTTACCCACTTTGCACAACAGGGACATTTTTCTGTGCATACAAAGGATATCGTCACCACTGTAGACCACAGGGACATCCATCTCTGCACACCAGGGATGTCTGCAACACTGTCCACCCCAGAGATGACCTCTGCACTATCCACTACAGGGACATCCTCCCCACTATCCACCAAAAAAAAGTCTTTCCCATCTTCACCATTGTCCTCCCGAGAGATGTCCTCCCCCCATCCATCACAAGAATATTCTTCCCACTGTTCACCACAAGAAGTTCCTTCCCAATATCTACAACAGTGACTTGCTTCCCACTGTCCAAAACATCATTATTCTTCCCACTGTCCACCACAGTGTGTTTCTCTCTACTATCCACCACATAGATGTACATCCCACTGTCCACCAAAAGGAAAATTTCCTTTGCACCAGAGAAACATCATCACCTCTGTCCACCACAAAAACATCCTCTCCACTGTCTAACACTATGACGTCTTTTACATTTTCAAAGATGAGGAGGTCCTCTTCACTGTCCACCACAGAAACATCCTTTTCACTGTTCACCACAGGGACATACTTCCCAATATCCACGACATGGATGTCCTAATAACTGTCCACAACAGGGAAGTCCTTTCCAATCTCCACCACAGTAACATCCTCATCAATGTCTATCACAGGGATATCTTTAAAACAGTCCACCACAGAGAGGTTCTCTCTGCTGTCCACAACAGGGACGTCCTCCCCACTGTCCACCACAGGGACGTCCTACTTACTGTCCACCACAGGGACAACATCCCCACTGTCTACAACAGGGACGTCCTTCCCATGTTGTAGACATCTTTTCACTGTCCACAAAAAGGACTTCCTTCCCACTGTTTACCACAGGGACTTCTTTCTAACTGTCCACCACACAAATATGTTCCCAACTGTCCACTACAGAAACATCCATCCCACTGCACACAACAGGGACATACTCCCCACTGTCCTCCTTAAGGATGTCCATCTAACTGTCCACAACACAAAGTTCCTACCCACTGTCCACCACAGGGACATCATCCCCACTGTCCACAGCAAGGAGTTCCTCCCCCACAGTCCACCACAATGACGTCCTTCCCACTGTCCGCCAAAGGGAAATCCTTCCCACTGTCCACAACACAGACATCTTCCCCACTGTCTACCCCATGGACATCCTTCCAACTGTCCATCATTGGGACGTACTACCACACAGTCCACTAGAGTGTGGTCCACCCCACTGTCCACCACTAGGACATCCTCCTGTGCACAACAGGAATCTCTTCAACACTGTGCACAACAGGGATATACTTTGCATTGTCCACCACAGGGACGTCCTTCCCACTGTCCACCAAAGTGAGGTCCTCCCTGCTCTCCACCACAGAAGCATCCTTACCAATGTCCACCACAGTGTTGTCCTCACCAATGTCCACCACAGGGATGTCCTTCTCACTTTCACCAGAGGGAAATCTTCCCAATGTGCACAAAAGAACATCCTTTTACTGTCCACAACAGGGATGTCCTTCCCACTGTCCACCACAGAGAGGTCTTGCCTGCTTTCCACCACAAAACAGTATTCCCACTGTCCACCATAGAATGTTTTTCCCACTATTCACCACAGGTCCATCCTGTCCACTGTCCACCAGAGGGATGTCCTTTCCATTGTACACTACCGAGAGGTCCATCACAGAGACATTTTTTCACTGTTCACCACAGAGATGTCCTCCTAACTGTTCACCACAAGGATGTCCTCTCCACTTTAAACAAGGGTGTCCTTCCTACAATTCAAAACAGAAAGGTCCTCCCTGCTGTCCACCACAGGGACATCCTTCCCTCTGTCCACCTCAGTGATATCCTCCCCTCAGACCATAAGAGTGATATCCTTCCCAATTTCCACCACAGGGACGTCCTCCCCACTGTCCACAAGAGGGTCATCCTTCCCACTGTCCTCCAAAATTTCTTTCTCAATGTCCACAACAGGGATGTCCTTCCCACAGTCCACACCATATATGTCCTTTCAGTGTCCACCACAAAGACCTCCTTCCCACTGTCCAGCACAGGGAGATCCTCTCTAGTGTCTATCAATGTAATGTTTTTTTGACTGTCCACCAAAGTGACATACTCCCCACTGTCCACAACAGGGATGTTCTTTCCACTGTCCAACACAGGGACATCCTCCCCAGTGTCCACCACAGGAACGTACTACCCAATGTCCACCAAAGGCACGTTTTACCCACTGTGTACCACTGGAAGTTCCTCCCCAATCTCCACCCAGGTAGGTCCTCTCCACTCTCCACCACAGGGATGTCATTTCAACTGTTCTCCACAGACATATTCTCCCCACTGTTTACAACAAGGATGTCCTTCCCAATGTTTACCACAGAAAGGCCTCCCCACTGTCCACCACAGGGATGTCCTACCCACTATCCACCTAAGTGACGTCCTCCCCTCTGTCAATAAGAGGGTCATTCTTCCCACAATTCACCACAAGGAAGTCTTTCCCAATGTCCACAATAGAGATGTTCTTCCCACAGTCCACAGCATAAATGTCTTTCCCACTGTCCCCCACAGGGACCTCCTTCCAACTGTCCACCACAGGGATGTCCTTTCTACTATCCATCAAAGTTATGTCCTTTCAACTGTCCAACAAAGGGACGTCCTACCCATTGTCCACAACAGAAATGTCCTCCCCACTGTTCATCATAGGGAGGTCTTCCAAACAGTCCAACACAGGGACGTCCTTTCCCAGGTTCATCAAACAGATGTCCATCCCACTGTCCACCACAAGGACTTCCTCCTCTGTACTACAAGGACATCCTTATCACTGTCCACAACATGTTTTTCCTCAACAATATGCACTACAGGGAAGTCCACAACATGGATGTCCTTCCCACAAACCACAACATAATTGTCCTCCCAACTGTCCAACACATGGACCTTCTTCCCACTGTTCACTACACACAGTTCCTCTCTACTGTCCAACACAGGGATGTACTTACCAATGTCCAAACCAGTGACATCCTCCCCACTGTCCACAACAGGGATATCCTTCCCAATGTCCACCACAGAAAGGTTCTCCTCACTGTCCACCACAGGGATGTCCTCCCCAATGTCTACCTAAGTGAAGTCCTCCCCTATGTCCACAAGAGGGACATTCTTCCCACAGTTCACCACAAGGAGGTCTATCCCAATGTCCACAACAGATATGTTCTTCCCACAATCCACAATAAATGTCCTTCCCACTGTTTACCACAGGGACCTATTTCCCACTGTCCACCACAGGGAGGTCCTCTCTACTGTCCATCAAAGTGATGTCCTTTCCACTGTCCACCACAGGGACGTCCTCCCCATTTTCCACTACAGGAACATACTACCCACTGTCCACCAAGGGACATCCTACCCATTGAATACCACAGGGACCTCCTCCCCAATTTCCACCACAGTTAGGTCCTCTCTACTGTCCACCTACATGACGTCCTCCCCTCTGTCCACAAGAGGGACATTCTTCCCACAGTTCACAACAAGGAGGTCTTTCCCAATGTTCACAACAGAGATGTTTTTTCCACAGTCCACAACATATATGTCCTTCCAACTGCCCACCACAGGGCCCTTCTTCCCACTGTCCACCACAAGGAGTTCCTTTCTACTTTCCATCAAAGTGATGTAATTTTTACTGTCCACCACAGGGACGTCCTTTCTACTATCCACCACAAGGAGTTCCTCCAAACTGTCCACAACAGAAACGTCCTCCCAACTGTCCACCACAGGGTCGTCCTTTCCAATGTCCACCAAACAGATGTCCTTCCCACTGTACACCACAGGGACATCCTCCTGTGTTCTACAAGGGCATCCTTACCACTTTCCTCAACATGGTTGTCCTCAATGAAATGCACTACACGGAAGTCCTCACCTCAGTCAACCACAGGAATATCCTCCGCACTGTAAACCACAGGGACATCCTACCCACTGTCCACAACAGGAAGGTCCTCCCCTCTGTCCACCACAGGGACATCCTTCTTCTTCTCCAACACAGTGATGTCCTCCCCGCTGTCCTCCAAAGGGACCTCATTCTCACTGTCGACCACAAGGACTTGATTTCAACGGTCCACCACAGGGAAGTCCTTTTCTCTGTTCACCAAAGGAATGTCCTTCCCAATGTACACCACAAGGACATCCTCCTGTGCACAACAGGGATGTTGTTACCACTATCCACCCCAGAGATGTCTTCTGCACTTACACTACAAGGACATTCTTCTCACTGTCCACCAAAGAGTCATTATCTTGTGCACCACAGGAGCATTGTCCTTACTGTCCACAAGACCATCATCCACACTGTCTACCACAGTGAAATCCTCTCAACATACCAACACAGGGACATCCTCCCAACTGTCCAGAACACGGATGTCCTCCCAAATATCAAACACAGTGAAATACTTTTCACTGTAAATGACAGGGACATGCTCCCCACTGGGAACCACAGGGACATCCTCCAGTGCACAACAGGGATGTCCCAACCACTGTCCACCACAGAGATGTCCTCCACACTCTCCACGATATGGACATTATTCCAACTATGCACCACAGGGACATTCTCCACTGCACCACAGTAACATCCTCCACACTGTCCATCACAGTAAAATATTCCCCACTGTCCAACACTGGGATGTCCTGCCCACTGTGTACAACAGGGATGTCCTGTCCACTATTCACACCAGAAAAGACCTCCCTGCAGTCCACTAAGAGGACGTCCTTCCCACTCTCCACCTCAGTGATTTCCTCTCCTCAGATTATAAGAGGGATGTCCTTCCCACTGTCCACCACAAGGAGGTCCTCCTGACTCTCCACCAGAGGCACACCCTTCTTACTGTCTACCACAAAGAGGTCTTTCCAAATGTCCACAAAAATGATGTCCTTCCAAAAGTCCACAACATATATGTCCTTCCCATTGTCAACCAGTGGGTCCTACTTTCCGCTGTCCACCACAAGAAAGTCTTCTCTACTGTCCACCACAGGGATGACTTTTCCACTGTCCACCAATTGACGTCCTCTGCACTGTCCAAAACAAACATGTACATACCACTGCCCACCACAGAAACGTCCTCTCCAATGTCCACCACAGGGAGGTCCTCCCAACTGTTTACAACAGGGACATCCTTTCCACTGATCACCAAAGAGATGTCCTTCACACTGTCCACCACAGGGACATCCTCCTGTGTACAAGGACAACATTACCACTGTCCACAACATGGTTGTCCTCACCAATGTCCACTACAGGGACGTCCTCACCACTGTCCACAACATGAATATCCTCCACACTGTCAACCACAGGGACAACCTACACATTGTCCACCACAGGGAGGTGCTCCCCACTGTCCACCAAAAGAACATCCTTCTGTTTGTCCACCACAGTGATGTCCTCCTCACTTTACACCTCAGGGATATCCTCCTGTTCAGAACAGGGAAGTTCTTACCACTGTACACCCCAGAGATGACCTCTGCACTCCCCAATAAAAAGACATCATTCTCACTGTCCACCAAAGAGACATTCCCTTGTGCACCAAAAGATTGTTGTGCTTACTGTCTCCAAGGCCATCATCTGCACTGTCCACCACAGTGAAATCGTCTCAATTTTCCACAACATTGGCATCCTTCAAACTGTCCACAACAGGGATGTCCTCCCACATATCAAACACAGTGAAGTCCTTCCCACAGTAAACAACAGGGAGATCCTCCCCACTGGGCATGACAGGGATGTCCTAACCACTTTCCACCACAGAGTTGTCCTCCACACTCACCACCATATGGACATCCTTCTGACTATGCCACACAATGACGTTCTCCAGTGAACCACAGTAACATCCTCCCCATTGTCCACCACAGTAAAATCCTCCCCACTGTCCATGACAGGGATGTCCTCCCCACTGTCTACAACAGGGATATCCTTCCCACAATTCAAAACAGAAAGTTCCTCCCTGCTGTCCACCACAGCGACATCCTTCTCTCTGTCCACCTCAGTATGTCCTCCCGTCAGACCATGACAGGGATATCCTTTCCACTTTCCTCCACAGGAACGTCCTCCCCATTGTCCACAAGAGGGTCATCCTCCTTACTGTCCACCAAAAGTTCTTTCCCAATGTCCACAACAGGGATGTCCTTTCGACATTGCACACCCTATATATCCTTTCAATGTCCACCACAGGGACCACCTTCCCACTGTCTACCACAGGGAAGTCCTCTCTATTGTCCACCAAAGGGATGTCCTTTCCACTGTTCACCACAGGGATGTCCTCCACACTCTCCACAACAGGCATGTCCTTTTTGCACTCCACCACAGGGGCCTCCTTCCCTCTGTCCACCACAGTGAAGTCCTTTCTTCTGTCCACCACAGTAAAGTCTTGTCCACTGTCCACTACAGGGATATCCACAGCACTGTCCACAATAAGCATGTACGTCCCACATATCCTCACCACTGTGATCAACAGGGACATACTTTGCATTTTCCAAAACAGGGATGTCATTCTCACTGTCGAACAAAATGAGGTCCTCTTTGCTGTCTACCACAGGGGCATCCTCACCACTGTCCATCACAAGGATGTCCTTCCCACTGTTCACCAGGGGGATATCTTTCCCAATGTGCTAAAAGGGACACCCTTTTACTGTCCACAACAGTGATGTCCTTCCCACTGTCCACCAAAGAGAGGTCCTCGCTGCTCCCACCACAGGGACAGTCTTCATACTGTCCAACATAGAATGTACTTTCCACTGTCCTCCACAGATACATCCTCTCCACTGTCCACCAGAGGGACGTCCTTCCCATTGTACACCACAGAGAGGTCCTTTCTGCTGTCTACCAAGAGACATTCTTCCCACTCTCCACAACAGAGATGTCCTCCCCACTGTCCACAACAAGGTTGTCCTCCCCACTTTAAACAGGAATGTCCTCCCCACTGACCACCACAGAGACATCCTACCCATGCCCACCACAAGGAAGTCCTTCCCACTGTCCACCATAGGGACATACTCCCCTTGTCCTCAACATGGACATTCTTCCACTGTCCACAAAAAGAACATTATTCCCACAGTTTAGCACAGGGATGTCCTCCCCAATGTCCACTACAAGCACGTTTTGCACACTGTCCACCACTGGGAGGTGAACTCCATTGTCCAACACAGGGATGTCCTTCTGTGTACCACAAGGACATCCATAAAACTGTCCACCACAGGGTCATCTTCACCTATGACCAGCAGAGTGACATCCTTCACAATGTTCACCACAGGGACATCCTCCTGTGCACGACTGGGACATCCTGACCAATGTGCACCACAGAGACATCCTTTCCACTGTCCACCAGAGGGACATCCTCTGCAATGTTCACTACAGAGTGGACCTCCCAAGGTCCACCACATGGAGGTCTTTCCCACTGTACACCAAAAAACCATCCTCCTCACTTTGCACCACAGGGACATCCTCCTAAGCAAAACAGGGACGTCTTCACAACTGTTCACAACAGGAATATTTTTTCCACTGTCCACAACAGAGATGTCTTTCCCATTGTAGATCACAGTGTGTCCTCCCTGCTGTCCATCACAGGGACATTCTTCCAACTTTCCAGTACAGAAATGTCCTCCCCACTGTCCAACAAATGGATGTCCTCCACACATTCTGCCACAGACACGTCCATCCCACTGTCCACAACAGAAATGTCCTCCCCACTGTCCACCACAGGGAGGTTCTTCCAACTGTCCACAAAAGGGATGTCCTTTCCACGGTCTAACAAACAGATGTCCTTCCCACTGTTCACCACAGTGACATAATCTTGTGTATTACAAGGACATGCTTACCACTGTCAACAACATGGTTGTCCTCAACAATACGCATTACAAGGAATTCCTCACGGCCGTCCACCACACTAATATCCTTAGCACTGTCAACCACAGGGACATCCTATCCTCTGTCCACCACAGGGAAGTCCTCCCTTCTGTCCAACACAGGGACATCCTTCTGCCTGTCCACCACAGTGATGTTTTCCCCACTGTCCTCCAAAGGGATGTCCTTACCACTGTTGACCACAAGGAAGTCATTTCAATGGTCCACAACAGGGAAGTCCTCTTCCCTGGCCACTAGAGGGATGTCTTTCCCACTGTACACCACAGGAACATCCTCCTGTACACAACAGGGATGTTCTTACCACTGTCCACCGCAGAGATGTCTTCTGCAGTACCCACTACAAGGACATCCTTCACACTGTCTCCCAAAGAGACATTCTCTTATGCACCACAGAAGCCTTCTCCTTTCTGTCCACAAGGCCGTCATCCACACTGTCCACCACAGTGAAATCCTCTCAACTATCCAACACAGGGACATTCTCCCAACTGTTCACAACACGGATGTCCTCCAAACTATCAACCATAGTGAAGTCCTTCACACTGTAAACAACAGGGACATCCTCCCCACTGTGCACCACATGGACATCCTCCTGTGCACGACAGGGATGCCATAACCACAATCCACAACAGAGATGTCCTCTGAACTATCCACCATATGGACATACTTCCAACTAGGCACCACAGGGACATTCTCCAGTGCACTCAGTAACATCCTTCCCCACTCTCCATCACAGTGGAATCCTCCCCACTGTCCAAAACCGGGATGTCCTCCCCACTATCTACAACAGGGATGTCCTTCCCACTATTCCCTCAGAAAGGGTCCTCCCAGCTGTCTACCAAGAGGACATACTTCCCACTGTCCACCTCAGTGATATCCTCTCCTCAGATCATTACAGGGATGACCTTCCACTGTCCACCACAAGGAGGTCCTCCACACTGTCCACCAGAGGCACACATTTCTCATTGTCCACCACAAAGAGGTCTTTCCCAATGTCCACAACAGGGACGTCCTTCCAACTGTTCACAACATATATGTCCTTCCCGCTCTCCACCACAGGGACCTCCTTCCCACGGGCCACCACAGAAAAGTCCTCTCTACTGTCCACCACAGGAATGTCTTTCCACTGTCCACCACATTGATGTCTTCCACACTGTCCAAAACAAACATGTACATCCCACTGTCCACCACAGAAACGTCCTCTACACTGTCCAACACAGGGAGGTACTCCCAACTGTCCAACACAGGGACGTCCTTTCCATTGTTCACCAAAGAGATGTCCTTCCCACTGTCCACCACAGGGACATCCTCCTGTGTACCACAAGAACATGCTTATCACTGTCCACCACATGGTTGTCCTCAACAATGTCCACTACAGCTGTGTCCTTCCCACTATCAACAACATAAATATCCTACACACTGTAAACTACAGGGACCTCCGACACATTGTACACCACAGGCAGGTCCTCCCCACTGTCCACAACAGGAACATCCTTCTGCCTGTTTAGTCCAGTGATGTTCTCCCCACTGTACACCTCAGGGACATCCTCCTGTGCAGAGATATACTCTGCACTCCACACTACAAGGACATCCTTCTCATTGTCCACCAAAGAGACATCCTCTTGTGCACCACAGGAATGTTATTCTTACTGTCTACAAGGCCATCATCTGCACTGTCCACCACAGTAACATCCTCCCAACTGTCCACAAAAGGGATGTTTTTCCAACTACCAAACACAGTGAAGTCCTTCCCAGTGTAAACAACAGGGACATCTTCTGCCCTGGGCACAACAGGGATGTCTAATCACAGTCCACCACAGAGGTGTCCTCTGCACTCTCCCCCATATGGACATCCATCTGAATATGCACCACAAGGACGCTCTCCAGTGTACCACAGTAGCCTCCTCCATACTGTCCACCACAGTGAAATCCTCCACACTGTCCACCACAGGGATGTCATCCCCACTGTCTACAACATGTATGTCCTTCCTACAATTTAAAACAGAAAGGTCCTCCCTGTAGTCCACCAAATGGTTATCCTTCCCTATCTCCAGCTCAGTGATATCCTCCCTTCAGACCATAACAGGGATGTCCTTCCCACTTTCCACCTCATGGACGTCCTCCCCACTGTCCACAAGAGGGTCATCCTTCCCACTGTCCAACAAAAGGTCTTTCCCAATGTCCACAATAGGGAAGCCCACTCTAATGTTCTCCACAGTGATGTCCTTACCACTGTTCAACACAGGGATGTCCTCCACACTGTACACAACAGGCATGTCCTTTTCAATCTACACCTCAGGGACCTCTTTCCCACTGTTCCCACATGCAAGTCCTCTCTACTGTCCACCACAGAAAGGTACACTCTGCTGTCCACAAGAGGAACATACTTCCTAATGTCCACCTCAATGATGTCCTTTCTTTTGTCCACAGCAATGACGCCCTTCCCACAGTCCACCACCTGGTGGTCCTCCCCTCTGTACACCAGATGTACATGCTTGCCACAGTAGAACACACGGAGGTCTTTCCCAACGTCCACAACATGTAGGTCCTTCGCACAATCCACAACAAAAATGTCCTTCCCACTCTCCACCACAGGGACCTTCTTCCCACTGTCCCCACAGGCAAGTCCTTTCTACAGTCCACCACAGGAATGTCCTCCACACTGTCCAAAACAGGGATGTTCTTTCCACTGTTCACCACAGTGACATCCTCCCCAGTGTCCACCACAGAAACGTACTACCCACTGTCCACCACAGGAACGTCTTACCCACTCTCTACGACAGGGAGATCGTCCCCAATCTCATGCACAGTTAGGTCTTCACCATTATCTACCACAGGCATTTCATTTCAACTGTCCACCACAGAAATATTCTCCCCAGTGTCCACAACTGGAATGTACTTCCCACTGTCCAACACAGAGATGTTCTACTCACTGCCCTCCACAGGGACATCCTACCCACTGTCTACCACAGGGATGTCCTTCCCACTGCCCACCAAAGGGACGTTCTTCCCTCTGTCCACAAAAGGTACATCTTTCAACTCTCCACCACAGAGACATCCTCCCCACTGACCACCACAAGGACGTCCTTTATTCAGTCCACCATACAGAAGTCCTCCCTGTTGTCCACCAAAGGGACGCCCTTCCCACTGTCCAACACAGGGATATCCTCCAAATTGTCAACCACAGTGACAACCTTTTCACTGTTCACAACTGGGGCATTCTACACACTTTGCACAACAGGGATGTCCACCGCACTGTCCACAACAGGCATGTCCTTCCATCTGTCCACCACAGGAAGGTACACCCTGCTGTCCACAACAGGAATGTACTTCCTAATGTCCACCTCAATGATGTCCTTTCTTCTGTCTACCACTGGGACATCCTTCCCACTATCCACTACATGGTGGTCCTCCCCACTGTAGACCAGAGGGACATGCTTGCCACTGTAGAACACACAAAAATCCTTCCCAATGTCCACAACATGTACATCCTTCCCACAACCCACAACATAAATGTCCTTTTCACTCTCCACCACAGCAACCTTCTTCCCAATGTTCACCAAAGAGAGATCCTCTCTACTATCCACCAAAATGATGTCCTTACCACTATCCACCTAAGTTACGACCTCCCCTCTCTCCACCACAGGGACATCGTACCCACTGTCCACCACAGGGATTTCCTCCCAATGTCCACCAGAGCGACATCCTTCCCACTGTTCACCACAAGGAGGTCTTTCCCAATGTCCATAACAGGGACATCCTTCCCACAGTCCACAACATATATGTCCTTAAAATATCCAACACAGGGACCTCCTTCTCACAGACCACCACAGGGAAGTCCTCTCTACTCTCCACCACAGGTATGTACGTTCCACTTTCAACCACAGGGATGTTTTCTGCCCTGTCCAAAACAGGCATGTCCTTTCCATGGTCCATCACAGGGACATCCTTCCCACTGTCCACCACAGGGAAGTCCTCCCTACTGTCCACAACAGGTAAGTCCTTTCCACTGTACACTACTGGGATGTTCTTTGCCCTGTCCACAACAGGCATGTCCTTTCCATGGCCCACCACAGGGATTCATTCCTATTGTCCACCACAGGGAAGTCCTATCTCTTGTCCACCACAGTGATGTCCTTTCCACTGTTCACCATTTGATGTCCCCCGCACTGTCCACAACAAACATGTACATCCCACTGTCAACCACAGAAACATCCTCTCCACTGTCCACCACAGGGAGGTCCTCCTAACTGTCCACCACAAGTACGTTCTTTCCAATGCTCACCAAAGTGATGTTCTTCCCCCTGTCCACCACAGGGACATCCTCCTGTGTACCACAAGGCATCCTTACCACTGTCCACAACATGGTTGTCCTCACCAATGTCTACTACAAAAACGTCCTCACCAATTTCCACAAATGAATATCCTCAACACTGTAAACCACAGGAACATCCTACACATTGTCCACCACAGGGAGGTCCTCCTCACTGTACACCTCAGGGACATCCTTCTGTGCAAAATAGGGACGTTCTTACCACTGTACACCCAAGAGATGTCCTCTGCACTCCCCACTACAAAGACATCATTGTCACTGTCCACTAAAGAGACATTCTCTTGTGCAGCAAAGAACCATTGTTCTGACTGTCTATAGGCCGTCATCTGCACTGTCCACCAGAGATGTCCTCCGCACCCTCCATCATAAGGGCAACTTTGTGACTATGCACCACAAGGATGTTCTCCAGTGCACCACAGTAATATCCTCCCCACTGAACAACACAGTGAAATCCTTCCCACTGTCTATCACACGGTTTACCTCCCAAATGTCCACCAGAGGGACATCATTCCCACTTTTCACCACAAGAAGGTCTTTTACAATGTCCACAATAGGGACGTCCTTCCCACAGTCCACAAAATATATGTCCTTTCAATGTCCACAAAAGGGTCCTTTTTCTCACTGTCCACCACAGGGAAGTCTTTTCTATGTCCACAACAGGTACGTCCTTTCCACTGTCCACAACAGGGATGTCCTCTGCCCTGTCCACAGAGGCATGTCCTTTCTATGGTCCACCACAGGGACCTCCTTCCCACTGTCCACCACAGGGAATTCCTCTCTACTCTCCACAACAGGGATGTCCTTTCCACTGTCCACCAAAGGGACATCCTCCTCACTGTCCACAACAGGCATGTCCTTCCCACTGTCCACCACAGAAAGGTACACC
Organism: Arvicanthis niloticus; assembly: GCF_011762505.2. Taxonomy (NCBI): domain Eukaryota; kingdom Metazoa; phylum Chordata; class Mammalia; order Rodentia; family Muridae; genus Arvicanthis; species Arvicanthis niloticus. The sequence goes on from NW_023044983.1 coordinate 850,668, forward strand.
TGCTGTCAACAACAGGAAATTACTTCCCCTAAATGATGCCTCTCCTATGTCCACAACAAAGACGTCCTTCACACTGTCCACCACAGGGATGTCCTCCCCACTATCCACAAGAGAGACATGCTTTCCACTGCCCATTACAAGGTGGTCCTTCCCAATATACACAACATGGACATCCTTCCCACAATCCACAACATAAATGTCCTCCCCACTGTCTAACACATGGACCTTCTTCCCACTGTTCTCCACAGAAATGTCCTCTCTACTGTCCACCATAGAGATGTGCTTACCACTGTCCAAACCAGTAACATCCTCCCCACTGTCCCAAACAGGGATGTTTTTCTCAATTTCCACCACAGAAAGGTCCTCCCCACTGTCAATCACAGGGATGTACTTCCCACTGTAAACCACAGAATGGTCATCCCCACTGTCCACCACAGGGATGTCCTTCCCACAGTCCACCTAAGTGACATCCACACCTCTTTCCACAAGAGGGACATTCTTCCCACAGTTCACCACAAAAAGTCTTTCCTAATGTCCACAACAGAGATATTCTTCCCACAGTCCACAAGATAAATGTCGTTCCCACTGTCCACCACAGGGACCTCCTTACGACTGTCCACCACAGGGAGGTCCTCCTCACTGACCACAACAGGCATGTTCTTTCTACTGTACACCACAGCGATGTCCTCCCCAGTGTCCACCAGAGGAACGTACTACCCAATCTGCACCGCAGGTATGTCCTAACCACTGTCTACCAGAGAGAGGTCCTCCACAATCTCCACCACAGTTAGGTCCTCTCCACTGTCCACGACAGGGACGTCATTTCAACTGTCTATCACAGAAATATTCTCCCCACTGTCCACAACTGGAATGTACTTCCCACTGTCCACTACAGGGAAGTTCTACCCACTGCCTTCTACAGGGACATACTAGTGACTGTCTACGACAGGGATGTCCCTCCCACTGTCCACCACAGATATGTTCTACCCACTGCCCTCCACAAGGACATCCTACCCACTTGTTACCACAGGGATGTCCTTCCCACTGTCCACCAATGGGACATTCTTCCCACTGTCCACTAAAGGTACATCTTTCAACTGTCCACCACAGCAACATCCTCACAACTGTAAACCAGAGGGACATCCTTTCCACAGACCACACAAGAACGTCCTTCATACATTCCACCATAGAAAAGTCCTGACTGTTGTCCACCAAAGGGACATCCTTTACATTGTCCACCACAGGGACATCCTCCAAATTGGCCACCACAGTGACATCCTTTTCACTGTTCACCAATGGGACATCCTACACACTTTGCACAAAAGGGACATTTTCCAGTGCACAACAGGGATATCCTCACCACTGTGCACCACAGGGACATCCTCCTTTGTACACTTTGGATGTCAGCAACACTCTTCTCCCCAGAGATGTCCTCTGCAATCTCCATAACAGGGACATCCTCCCCACTATCCACCAAAGAAACGTCATTCTCACTATTCACCACAGTGATGTCATCCCAAATGTCCAACACAGAAAACTCCTCTTCACTGTCCATCACAGGGATGTCCTTCCCCCTGTCCACAACAGGGATGTCCTCTACACTGTCCACCAGAGAAGTATCCTTCCCACAGTTCACCACAATGAGGTCATTCCCAATATTCACAACAGGGACTTTTTTCCATGTCCACAACCAAAATGTTCTTCCCGCTGTCCACCACAGCGTGTTTCTCTCTACTGTTCACCAAGAGATGTTCTTTCCACTGTCCCCCAAAGGGATGTTTTCCTTTGCACCAGAGAAACTTCCTCTCCATTGGCCACCACAGAAAGATCCTTTCCATCGTTCATCACTGGGACGTCCTTTTCAATATCCACGACAGGGAGGTCCTCACCAATGTCCACAACAGGGACGTTTTTTCCACTGTGCACCACAGAAACATCCTCATCACTGTCTATCACAGGGACATCTTTACCACTGTCCACCACAGAGAGTTCCTCGCTGCTGTCCACCACAGAGACAACCTTCACACTGTCCAACACAGTAACATCCTCTCAGTTGTCCAAAACAGAAACGTCCTCCCCAATATCCACCACATGGACGTCCTACTTACTGGCCAACACAGAAAGAACCTCCCCACTGTCTACAACAGGGACGTCCTTCCCATTGTCCACCACATGGAGATCCTTTCACTGTCCACAAAATGACTTCCTTTCCACTGTTTACCACAGGGACATCTTCGTAACAGTCTACCACACAAATATGTTCCCAACTCTCTGATACAGAAATATCCATCCCTCTGTACACAACAGGGACATACTCCCCACTGTCCTTCACAAGGATGTCCATCCAACTGTCCACAACAGAAAAGTTTTACCCACTGTCCACCAGAGGACATCCTCCCAACTGTCCACCCCAAGAAGTTTCATCCCATAGTCCACCCTAGGGACGTAATTCACACTGTCCACCAAATGGACATCCTTCCGACTGTTCACATCACGGTCATTTTCCCCACTGTCCACCACATGGATGTCTTTCCCACTGTTCACCACAGGGACTTCCTACCCCCAGTCCACCAGAGTGTGGTCCTCCGCACTGTCCACTACAAGGACATCCTTCTGTGTACAACAGGAATGTTCTCACCATGGTGCACCACAGGGACATACTTTGCACAACAAGGATGTCCTTCCCACTGTCCAACAAAGTGAGGTCCTTCCTGCTGTCCACCACAGGGGCATCCTTATCACTGTCCACCACAGGGTCATCCTCACCACTCTCCACCACAGGGATGTCCTCCTCACTGTATAAAACAGGGAAGTACTCTCCACTGTACACCTCAGGGATGTCCTATTTACTTACCACAACAGAATCTTTCTCCCCAGGGTCCACCAGAGGAACATCCTCACCACTGTCCATTAGAGGGACGTACGCCCCACTCTCCACCACAGATACATCTTCCCAACTGTCCACTACAGGGATGTTCTTCTCACTGTCCACCACAGGGAGGTCCTCTCCTCTGTCCACCACAGGCATGTCCACCACATTGTACAAAACAGAAAGGTCCTCTCCACTGTCCATCAATAAACATCCCATCCACTGTCCACCACAGTAACCTCCTCATCACTGTCCATCACTGGGACATTTTTCCCACTGTCCACCACAGAGAGGTCCTTGCTGCTGTCCACCACAGGGACGTCCTTCACACTGTCCAACACAGTAACATCCTCTCAGTTGTCCAAAACAGAGACGTCCTCCCCACTGTCCACCACAGAGACATCCTACTTACTGTGCACCACAGGGAGAACATCCCCACTGTCTACAACAGGGACGGCCTTCCCATTGTCCACCACATGGACATCCTTTCACTGTCCACAAAATGACTTCCTTTCTGCTGTTTACCACAGGGACATCTTCATAACAGTCTATCACACAAATATGTTCCCAACTGTCTGATACAGAAACATCCATCCCTCTGTACACAACAGGGACATACTCTCCACTGTCCTTCACAAGGATGTCCATCCAACTGTCCACAACAGAAAGGTTCTACCCACTGTCCACCACAGGGACATCCTTGCAACTGTCCACCCCAAGAAGTTCCTCCCCACAGTCCACCACAGGGACATAATTCCCACTCTCCCCAAATGGACATCCTTCCCACAGTCCACAACACGGTCTCTTCCCCACTGTCCACTACATGGACGTCCTCTCCACTGTCCATCACAATAACATCCAATCCACTGTCCACCACAGTAACCTTCTCATAACTGTCCATCACTGGGACATTTTTTCCACTGTCCATCACAGAGAGGTACTCTCTGCTGTCCACCACAGGGAAGGCCTTCCCACTCTTCACAACAGTAACGTCCTCCCCACTGTCTAAAACAGGGATGTCCTACCCAATGTCCACCAAATGGATGTCCTACCCACTGTCCATCACATGGAGGTCCTTCTTACTGTCAAACACAGCGAGGTCCTCCCAGCTGTACACCACAGGGACATCCTTCTTACTATTCACCACAGGGACATCCTCCCGTACACAACAGGGATGACCTCATCCTTGTGCACCACAGGAACATCTTCCTGTAGACACCAGGTATGTCCTCACCACTGTCTATCCCAGAGATATCCTCTGCACACTCCATGGCAGGGACATCATTCCCAAAGGTCACCAAAGAACGTTCTCCTTTGCACTAGAGATACGTCCTCACCACTGTACATCACAGGACATCCTTCCTACTGTTTACAAAAGGAACATATTTCCCACTGTCCACCAAAGAGAAGTCCTTTCCACTATCCAACAAAGGTACATATTTCAACTGTCCACCTAAGTGACAACCTCCCCTCTCTCCACCACAGGGGCACTCTTCTTACTCTCCACCACAGGGAGTTCCTCCCCAATGTCCACCAGAGGGACATCTTTCTCACTGTTCACTACAAGGAGGTCTTTCCCAATGTCCACCACAAGCACCTCCTTCTCACTGTCCACCACAGGTAAGTCCTCTCTACTGTCCACCACAGGTATCTTCTTTCCACTGTCCACCACAAGGATGTTCTGCTCCCTGTCCACAACAGGCATGTCCTTTCCATGGTCCACCACAGGGACCTCCTTCCCACTGTCCACCACTAGGAAGTCCTCTCTACTGTCCACCACAGGGAAGTCCTTTCCACAGTTCATTAAAGGGTTGTCCTCCACACTGTCCACAACAGGCATGTCCTTCCCACTTTTTACCACAGAAAGGTACACCCTGCTGTCCACTACAGGAACGTACTTCCAAATGTTCCCTAAATGATGTCCTCTCCTCTGTCCACCGCAGAGACGTCCTTTCCACTGTCCACCACATGGTGTTTCTCCCCACTGTCCACGAGAGGGACATGCTTCCCACTGTCCACCACACAGATGTCCTTCCCAATGTCAACAACATGCATGTCCTTCCCACAATCCACGACATAAATGTCCTCTCCAATGTCCAACACATGGACCTTCTGCCCACTGTCCACAACAGTGATGTCTTTCCGACTGTCCACCACAGGGAGGTCCTCCCCTCTGTCCACCACAGGAACATCCTTATGCCTGTCCACCACAGTGATGTCCTCCCCACTGTCCTCCAAAGTGACGTCCTTACCACTGTCGACCACAAGGACGTCATTTCAACGGTCCAACACAGGGAAGTCCTCTTCACTGTACACCACAGGGATTTCTTCCCCAATGTGCACCAAAGGGACATCATCCTGTGCACAAAAGAGACATCCTCATGAATATGCACCACAGGGACATCTTCCAGTGCACAGTATAGATGTCCTCACCACTGTCCACCCGAGAGATGTCCTCTGCAATCTCCAAAACAGAGACATCCTTCCCATGGTCCACCAAAATGACAGTCTCAAGTGCACCACAGTAATGTCCTCACCACTGTTTACTACAGGGATGACCTCCCCAATGTCCAGCACAGGGACATCCTTACCACAGTCCACAAAAGGGATGTCCTTCCCAGTGTCCACCAAAGAGACCTCCTTTCAACTGTCCACCACAGTGACATCCTTCCCATGTCCAACAAATGGATGTCCTTCCCAAAGTCCACCACAGGGACATTCTTCCAACTGTCCATCACATGGACATCCTCCCCACTGTCCATCACATGGACGTCCTCACCACTGTCTACCACAGGGACATCCTTCCCACTGTCCATCAAATGGACGACCTTCGAATTAGTCACCACAGGGCATCCTTCAAATTGTCCACCACAGTGACATCCTTCCCCCATCTACCACAGAGAGGTAAACCCTACTGTCCACCACAGGGTTGTTTCCCCAGGCTCCACCACAGAGTTGTCCTCACCAGTGTCCACCAATTGGGTGATCTTTCACACTGTTCAAAAATGAACATCCTCCCTACTGTGCACCACAGTAACATCCTCCTGTGCACAACAGGGATGTTCTTACCACTGTACAGCCCAGAGTTGTCTTCTGCACTTCCCACTACAAGCACATCCTTCACACTGTCTCCCAAAGAGACATTCACTTGTGCACCACAGGAGCCTTGTCCTTACTGTCCACAAGGCCATCATCCACACTGTTCACCACAGTGAAATCTTCTCCACTCCAACACAGGAACATCCTACCAAGTGTCCACAACATGGATGTCCTCCCAACTATCAAACACAGTGAAGTCCTTCCCACTGTAAACATCAGGAAAATCCTCCCCACTGTGCACCACAGGAACATGCTCCTGTGCAAAACAGGGATGTCCTAACCGCTGTCCACCACAATGATTACCTCCGCAATCTCCACCATATGGACATCCTTTCAACTAGGCACCACAGGGACATACTCTAGTGCACCACAGTAACATTTTCCCCACTGTCCACCACAGGGATCTCCTACCCACTGTCTACAACAGGGATGTCCTTCCCACTGTTCACACAAGAAAGGTCCTCCCTGCTGTCCACCAAGAGGACATCCTTCCCACTGTCCACTTCAGTGATATCCTCTCTTCAGATTGTAACAGGGATGTCCTTCACACTCTCCACAACAAGGAGGTCCTCCCCACTGTCCACCAGAGGTACACCCTTCCCACTATCCACCACAAAGAGGTCTTGCCCAATGTCTACAAAAGGGACATCCTTCCCACTGTCCACAACATATATGTCATTCCCACTGTCCACAACAGAGACCTCCTTCCCACTGTTTACCACAAGGATGTACTTTCCACTGTCCACCACATTTACGTCCTCTGCACTGTCCACAACAATCTTATACATACGACTGTCCACCACAGAAACGTCTTCTCTACTGTCCACCACAGGGAGGTCCTCCCAACTGTCCACCATGTGGATATCCTTTCCACTGTACACCACAGGGATGTCCTCTGCCCTGTTTATAACAGACATGTCCTTCCCACTGTCCACCACAGAAAGGTTCACACTGCTGTCCAAAACAGGAATGTAATTCCCAATGTCCATTAAATGATGTCCTCTACTCTGTCCACCACAGAGATATCATTCTCACTGTCCACCACATGGTCGTCCTTCCCACTGTCCATGAGTGGGACATGCTTCCCACTGTCCACCACACAAAGGTCCTTCACATTGTTCAGAACATGGACGTGCTTCCCACAATCCACAACATTAATGTACTCTCCAGTGTCCAACACATGAACCTTCTTCCCACTGTTCACCACAGAAAGGTCCTCTCTACTGTCCACCACAGAGATGTCCTTACCACTGTCCACCTAAGTTATGTCCTCCCCTTTTTCCACCAGAGGGACATACTTCCCACATTTCAACACAAAGAGGTCTTTCCCAATGTCTACAACAGAGATGTTCTTCCCACAGTACACAACATAAATGTCGTTCCCACTGTCCACCACAGGGACCTCCTTTTCACTGTCCACCACTGGGAAGTCCTCTCTAATGTCCATCAAAGTTATGACTTTCCACTGTTGACTGAGGGACATCCTCCCCACTGTCCTTAACAGGGATGTTCTTTCCACTGTCCACCACAGGGATGTCCTCACCAGTGTCCACCACAGGAATGTACTACCCACTGACCACCACAGGGACATCCTATCCACTCTCTACCACAGGGAGGTACTGTCCAATCTCCAGCACAGGTAGGTCCTCTCCACTGTCCACCCCAAGGACGTTATTTCAACAGTCCACCACAGAAATTTTCTCCACACTGTCCACCACAGAGACATTCTCCCCATTGACCACCACAAGGAAGTCCTTCATACAGTCCACCATAGAGAAATCCTCAGAGTTGTCCACCAAGGTGACGTTGTTCCCATGGTCCACCACAGAGACACCCTCCAAATTGTCCACCACAGTGACATCCTTTTCACTGCTCACCACTGGGACATCCTACCCACTTTGCACAACAGGGACATTCTCCTGTGCACAACAGGGATATCCTCACCACTGTGCACCACAGGAACATCTTCCTTTGCACACCAGGGTTGTCAGCAACACTTTCCACCCCAGAGATGTCCTCTGCACACTCCACGACAGGGACATCCTCCCCATTATCCACAAAAGAAACATCTTTCCCACTATTCACCACTGGGATGTCATCCCAAATGTCCAACACAGAAAAGTCCTCTTCACTGTCCACCACAGGGACATCATACTTACTGTCCACCACAAGAAGAACCTCCCCACTGTCTACAACAGGGACATCCTTCCCATTGTCTACCACATGGACATCGTTTCACTGTCCACAAAAACTTCCATCCCACTGTTTACCACAGGGATGTCTTCTTAACTGTCCACCACACAAATATGTTCCCAACTGTCCTCTACAGAAACATTCGTCCCACTGTACACAACAGGGACATACTCCTCACTCTCCTCCACAAAAAAGTCCATCCCACTGTCCACAACAGATAGGTCCTACCCACTGTCCACCACAGTGACATCCTCCCAACTTTCCGCCCCAAGGCTTTCCTTCCCCACAGTCCACCACTGGGACATCCTTCTTACTGTCCACCAAAGTGACATCCTTGCCACTGTTCACATCACAGAAATCTTGCCCATATTCCACCACATGGAAGTCCTTCCCACTGTCCACCAGAGGGATGACCAACCCCACAGTCCACTAGAGTGTTGTCCTCCCCACTAGCAACCACAAGGACCTCCTCCTTTGCACAAGAGGAATGTTCTCACCACTGTGAACCACAGGGACATATTTTGCATTATCCACCACATGGACGTCCTTTCCACTTTCCACCAAAGTGAGGTGCTCCCCAGTGTCCACCACAGGGGCATTATTACCACTGTCCACTACAGGGTTGTCCTCACCACTATCCACTACAGGGATGCCCTTCCCACTGTTCACCAGAGGGACATTTTCCCCAATGTGCACAAAAGTGACATCCTTTTACTGTCCACCACAGGGATGTCCTTCCCACTGTACACCACAGAGAGTTCCTCCCTGCTCTTCACCACAGGAACAGTCTTCCCACTGTCCACCATAGAATGTCCTTTTCACTGTCCAACACATGTACATCCTATCCACTGTACACCAGAGGGAGGTCCTTCCCATTGTACACCACAGCGATGTCCTTTCCGCTGTCCACCACAGGGGCATTTTCCCACTGTCCACCACTGAGATGTCCTACTTACTGTCCACTACAAGGATGTCCTCCCCACTTTAAATGGGGATGTCCTCCCCACTGTCCACAACAGAGATATCTTATCCATGTCCAACACAGGGAGGTCCTCCTCACTGTCCACCATAGGGACATATTCCCCTTGTCCACACCATAGACATCCTTCCTCTGTCCACAAAAAGGATATTATTCCAACAGTTTAGCACAGGGATGTTCTCCCCATTGTCCACTACAGTGACGTTCTACACACTGTCCACCACAAGGACGTCTAGCCAACTGTCCACCACAGGGATTTCCTCCTCACTGTCCATCAGAGAGATGTCCTCCCCACAATCCACCACAGGGATGTTCTCTTGTGTACCACAAGGACATCCTTACCACTTTCCACAACATGGTTGTCCTCACCAATGTCCACTACAGGGACGTCCTCACCACTGTCCACAATATGAATATCCTCCACACTGTTAACCACAGGGACATCCTACACATTGACCATCACAGGGACGTCCCCTCACTGTCCTCAACAGGAACATCATTCTGCCTGTCCACCACAGTGATGTGCTCCCCACTTTACACCTCAGCGACATCCTGCTGCGCACAACAAGGTTGTTCTTACCACTGTACATGCCAGAGATGTCCTCTGCACTCCCCATTACAAGGACATTCTTTTCACTGTCTCCCAAAGAGACATTCACTTGTTCATCACAGGAGCGTTGTCCTTACTGTCCACAAGGCCATCATCCAAACTGTCCACCACAGTGAAATCCTCCCAACACTCCAACACAGAGACATCCTCCCAACTGTGCACAACAGGGATTTCCTCCCAACTATCACACACAATGAAGTCCTTCCCACTGTAAAAAAAGGACATCTTCCCCACTGGGCACAACAGGGATGTACTAACCACTGTCCACCACATAGATGTCCTCCACACTCTCCACCATATGGACATCCTTCTGATTATGCACCACAAGGACATTCTTCAGTGCACCACAATAACATCCTCCCCACTGTCCATCACAGTGAAATCCTCCACACTGTCCACCACAGAAATGTCCTCACCACTGTATACAAAAGGGATGTCCTTCCCACAATTCAAAACAGAAAGGTACTCCTGCTGTCCACCACAGATATGCCCTTCCCTCTGTCCACCTCAGTGATATCCTAACCTAAGACCATAACAGGGATTTCCTTCCCACTTTCCACAACAGAGACGTTCTCCACACTATCCACAAGAGGTTCATCCTTCCCACTGTCCACCAAAAGGTCTTGCCCAATGTCCACAACAGGGACATCCTTCCCACAGTCCACATAATATATGTCCTTCCAATGCCCACCACAGGAACCTCCTTCCCACTGTCCACTACAGGGAAGTCCTCTCTACTGTCCACCACAGAGATGTCCTTTCTACTGTTCAACACAGTGATGTCCTAGGCACTGTCCACAACAGGCATATCCTTTCCATGGTCCACCACAGGAACCTCCTTCCATTGTCCACCACAGATAAGTTTTCTCTACTGTCCTCCACAGGGATGTCCTTTCCACTGTCCACGAAAGGGTCATCCTCCATAATGTGTCCAATAGTCATATCATTCCCACTGTCCACCACTGAGATGTATACCCTGAAGTCCACATCAGGAACTTACCTCCCAATGTCCTCTAAATGATGTCCTCTACTATGTCCACCACATAGACGTCCTTCCCACTGTCCACCACATGGTGTTTCTCCCCACTGTCCACGAGAGGGACATCGTTTCCACTGTGTAGGAAGCCGTGGTCAGTGGTTATACGTTCGCCATTCCAAGATGGCGCGGACATCGTGTCCTCCCACTAGTAAACAATTAACTGCGCAGCTGCAAGGCAGAAAGCGTGCCAAAGTCACTGGCCAATCCCGAGGCGTAATATTGGGTGATGAGTGAACAGCCAGTCAGAAGTGAATACATCACTCTAGCGTGTATTTAAGCTGTGCCTCTTCCTGTCTTTGGTCCTTCTGCGGTCATTCACATCTGCTGATACAGATTAAAGCCTCGTTGTGGTAACTACCCAAATTCTGTCTCTCGTGTCTCTCTTCCACGGGCGAAAAGGGACTCGGGAGGGGTACAGAACACCACTGTCCACCACACGGAGTTCCTTCCCAATGTCCACAACATGGACGTCCTTCCCACAATCAAGAACATAAATGCCCTCCACACTGTTCGACACATGGACCTTCTTCTCACTGTTCACCACAGGAAGCTCCTCTCTACGTTCCACCACAGGGATGTCCTTCCCACTGTCCAAAACAGTGACATCCTGCCCATTGTCCACAACAGGGATTTCCTTACCACTGTCCACCACAGAAAGGTCCTCACCACAGTCCACAACAGAGATGTCCTTCCCAATGTCCACCACAGAAACGTCCTCCCCACTGTCCACAACAGGGATTTTCTTTCCACTGTCCACCACAGAGACATCCTCCTCAGTGTCTACCACAGGAACATACTACCAACTTTCCAACACAGGGAAGTCCTACCCACTGTCTACCACAGGGATGTCCTGCCCAATCTCCACCACAGGTAGGTTTTCTCCACTGTCCACCACAGGGACATCATTTCAACAGTCCACCACAGAAATGTTCTCCCCACTTTCCAAAACAGGGATGCTTTTCCCACTGTCCACCACAGAGACGTTCTACCCACTGCCCTCCACAGGGACATGCTACCCACTGTCTAACACATGGATTTCCATCCCACTGTCCACCAAAGGTACATCATTTAACTTTCCACCAGAGAGACATACTGCCCACTGTCCACCACAAGGATGTCCTTTATACAGTCCACCATAGAGAAGTAATCCCTGTTGTCCACCAAAGGGATCTCCTTCCCACTGTCCAACACAGGGACACCCTCCAAATTGTAAACCACAGTGTCTTCCTTTTCACTGTTCACCACGGGGACACACTAACCAGTTTGCACATCAGGGACATTTTCCTGTGTGCTACAGGGATATCCTCACCATTGTGAACCACAGGGAAATTCTCCTTTGTACACCAGGGATGTCAGCAACACTCTCGACCCCAGAGATGTCCTCTGCACCCTCCACGACAGGGACATCCTTCCCACTAGCTACCAAAGAAATGTCTTTCTCACTATTCACCACATGGATGTAATCCCAAATGTCCAACACAGAAGAGTCCTCTTCACTGTCCACCACAGGGATGTCCTCCCCACTGTCCACCAGACAGATATCCTTCCCACTGTTCACTACAAGGAGGTCCTTCCCAATATTGACAACAGGGACTTCCTTCCCACTGTCCACAACATAAACGTTCTTCCCACTGTCCACCACAGTGTGTTTCTCTTTACTGACCACCACAGAGATGTACTTTCCACTGTCCACCAAAGGCACGTTTTCCTTTGCACAAGAGAAACTTCCTCACCACTGTACACCACAGAAATGCCCATACCATGTTCCACCATTGTGACGTCCTTTAAACTTTCCACCATGAGGAGGTCCTCTCCAGTGTCCACAACAGAAACATCCTTTCCACTGTTCACCACATGGACGTCCTTCTTAATATCCATGACAGGGAGGTCTTCACCACTGTCCACAACAGGGACATCCTTTCTACTGTCCACCACATAAACATCCTTATCACTGTCTATCACAGGGACATCTTTACCACTGTCCACCACAGAGAGTTCCTCCCTGCTGTCAAGCACAAGGATGTCTTTCACACTGTCTACTACAGCAACGTCCTCTCAGTTGTCCAAAACAGAAACGTCCTCCCCACAGTCCACCACAGGGACGTCCTACTTACTGTCAACCACAGGGAGAACCTCCCCACTGTCTACAACATGGACGTCCTTCCAATTGTCAACCACATGGACATCCTCCCAACTTTCCACTCAAAAGAGTTCCTCCCCATAGACCACCACAGGGACGTCTTCCCACTGTGACCAAAGGGACATCCTTCACACTGTCGATAACTCGGACATCTTCCCCACTGTCCACCACATGGAGGTCCTTCCCACTGCCCACCACAGTGATGTCCTACCCCACAATCCACCAAAGTATAGTCCTCCCCACTATCCACCACAAGGACATCCTTCTGTGCACAACAGGGATGTCCTCACCACTGTGCAACACAGAGACATACTTTGCATTGTCCACCACAAGGACGTCCTTCCCACTGTCCACCAAAGTGAGGTCCTCCCTGAGATCCACCACAGGGGCTTCCTTAACACTGTCCACCACAGGGTAGTCCTCACCACTGTCCACCACAGGGGTGTTTTTCCAACTATTCACCCGAGGGACATCTTGCTCAAAGTGCACAAAAGGGAAATCCTTTTACTTCCCACAACAGGGAGGTCCTTCCCACTGCTCACCACAGAGTTGTCCTCCCTGCTCTCCACCACAAGGACTGTCTTCCCACTGTCCAGCATAAAACATCCTTCCACTGTCCACTATAGGTACATCCTCTCCTCTGTCCACCAGAGGGACGTCCTTCCCATTGTACACCACAGAGAGGTCCTTTCTGCTGTCCACCACAGGGACATTCTTCCCAATGTCCACCACCGAGATGTCCTCCCCACTGTCCACCACATTGACATCCTACACACTGTCCTCCACAGGGAGGTCCTTTCTACTGTCAACCACAGAGAGTTTCTCCCAGATGTCCACCACAGGGACGTACTTCTCACTGTCCACCACAGGGAGGTCCTTCACAGTGTCTACCAGAGGGAGGCCCTTCACACTGTCCACCACATAGAGTTCCTCCCAGTTTTCCTACCACAGGGACGTCCTTCTCACTGTTCACCACAAGGACACCAGCCCCACTGTGCACCTCAAGGACATACTCCCATGCACAACAGGGTAGTCCTCACCTTGTGCACCACAGGAATACCCTCCTGTGCACAACATGGATGTCCTCACCAATGTCTACCCCAGAGATGTTCTCCGCACTCTCCACTACAGGGACATCATTCCCAATGTCCACCAAAGGGACATTCACATTTGCAAAAGAGAAATGTCCTCATCACTGTCCACCACAAATCATTCTCCCCACTGTCCACCAATGGGAAGTCTTCTCCACTGTCCACAACAGCGACATCCTTCCAACTATCCACCACAGATATGTCCTTCCCACTGTCCACCAGAAAGACATTCTTCCAACTGTCTACCACAAGGACAATCTCCCCAGTGTCAACCAAAGGAATGTCTACCCCACTGTCCACCACAGGGATGTTTTCTGCACAGTCCAACACAGGGGAGTCCTCACCAATGTACACCACAGGGACATCTTTCTTACAGTCCACCACAGGGATGTCCTTGCCACTGTTCACAACATGGATGTCCTTCCCACTATAAACCAAAGAAATGTCCTTCCCACAGTCCACCACAGGGTCGTCCTTCCAACTGTCGACTACATGGACATCGATCCAACTGTCCACCAAAGGGAGGCCCTCCCCACCGTCCTCCACAGAGAGATCCTCCCTACCATCCACCACACGGATGTCCTCCACAGTGTAATCCTCAGGGATGTCCTCCTCAGTGTGCACTACTGTGAATTACTCAACACTCTATACCACAGGGATTTCATTCCCACTGACCACCTCAGTGACTACCTCAACTCTATTCATCACAGGGACAACCTACCCACTGTCCACCACATAAAGGTTCTTCCTGCTGTCCACCACAGGGACATCCTTACCACTATTTACCACAGGGTCATCAACACCAATGTCCACCACAGGAAAATCCTTCCCAGTGTTCACCACAAGAACATCCTATCCACTGTGCACAACAGGGACATTCTTCTGTGCATAATAGAAATATTCTTACCACTGTGCATCGTAGAGATGTCCTCTGCACTCTCCACTCCAGGGAAATTCTTCCCACTGTCCACCAAAGTGACATTTTCTTGTGCAACAGAGGAACGTTCTTCCCACTGTCCACAAGGCCATCATCCCCAATGTCCACCACAGTAAAATTCTCTCACCAATGTCCACCCGAGAGACGTCCTTCCCACAGTACACCACAGGGATTTCCTCCCAACTGTCAAACAAGGGATGTCCTTCCCACTGTAAACCACAGTAACATCCTCCTGTGCACAACAGAGATGTCCTCATGAATGTGCACCACAGGGACATCTTCTGGTACACACCATAGACATCCTCACCACTGTCCAGAGAAGAGATGTGCTCTACACTCTCCAAAACAGAGACATCCTTCCCAAGGGCCACCAAAATAATGTTTTCCTGTGCAGCACTTAAACGTCCTCCCCACTGTCTACCACAGGGACATCCTCATCACTGTCCAGCACAGGGATCCCAACTATCCAACACAGAGTGTTCCTCTTCACTGTCCATCACAGAGATGTCCTTCCCACTGTCCACCACAGAGAGTTCCTCCCAGCTATCCACCACAGGGATGTCCTCCCATGTGTCCACCAGGGGGATATCTGTCCCACTGTTCACCACAAGGAGGTCCTTCCCAGTATCCACAAAATTGATGTCCTTTTTAAAATCCACAACATAAACCTCCTTCTCACTCTCCACAAAAGTGACATCCTTCCAAATGTCTACCACAAGGAGGTCCTATCTACTGTCCACCACAGTGATGTCCTTTCCACTGTCCACTAGAGGAACATCCTCCACATTGTCCACCACAAAAATATCCTTCCCACTGTCCACCACAGAAACCACCTCCCCACTGTCCACCATGGGAATGTCCTACACTCTGTCAGCCTCAGTGACATCCTGCCCAATGTCCACAGATGGGATGTTCTCACAAATGTCCAATATAGAGTTGTCCTCAGCACTCTTCACCACAGGGACATCTTTTTTCCATCAAGCACAAAGACGTCATCCCCACTGTCCACCACAGAGATGTTTTCCCATTGTCCACAACAGGGGCGTCCTCACCAATGTACAGCACAGGGGTGTTCTTTTCCATTGTTCAAAACAGAAATATCCTCCACACTATGCACCACAGGGACATCCTCCTCTGCCCAACAGAGTCTTCCTCATGACTGTGCACCACAGGGATATCTTCCATTGCACAACAGGGAAGTCTTCCCCACTGTCCACCCCAGAGATGTCCTCTGCACTCTCCAAAAGAGGGACATTCTTAAGAAGGTCCACCAAAATGACGTTCTCCAATGCACCACAGAAACATCCTCACCACTGTTTACTACAGGCATGACCTCCCCACTGTCCAGCACAGGGACATCCTCCCCACTGTCCACAACAGGAATTTCCATCCCACGGTGCACCACTGGGACTTCCTTTCCACTGTCCACCAATGAACTTCATTTCCACAGTCCACAACAGTGACGTCCTCTCCACTGTCTTCCAAAGGGATGTACTTCAAAAATCCACCACAGGGACGGTCTTCCAACTGTCCACCACATGGACATACTCACCACTGTCCATCACATGGATATCCTCACCACTGTCTAGCACAGGGATGTCCTTCCCACTGTCTATCAAAGGGATGTCCTTCCAATTGTTCACCACAGGGACATCCTCCAAATTGTCCACCATAGTGAGAACCTTCCCTCATCTGCCACAGGGACGTAAACCCCACTGTCCACCACAGGGATGTTTCCCCACTGTTTACCAAAGGGTTGTCCTCGCCAATGTCCACCACTGGGGTGTTCTTTCCCACTGTTCAAAACCTGGACATCCTCCATACTGTGCACCACAGTAACATCCTCCTGTGCACAACAGGGTCATCCTCATGACTGTGCAACACAGGGACATCTTCCAGTGGACATCAGGGACCTCCTCACAGGGAAATCCTTCCTAGGGTCCACCAAAGTGATGTTCTCCTGTGAACCACAGAAACGTTCTCACCACTGTTCATCACAAGAATATCCAGCCCAATTTCCACCACAGGGACATCCTTCCCACTGTCCACCACAGGGATGTCCTTCCTAATGTCCACAACAAGGACGTCCTTCCCACTGTCCACTACAGAAATTTCCTCCCCACTAGCCACAACAGGGATGTCCTTCCCATTGTCCACCACGAAGATATTCTACCCACTGCCATTCACAGGGACATTTTTCCCACAGTCTACCACAGGGATATCTTTCCCACTGTCCATCAAAAAGACATTCTTCCCAGTGTCCACCAAAGGTACATCTTTCAACTTTCACTGACCACCACAATGATGTCCTTTATACAGTCCAACATAGAGAAGTTCTCCCTGTTGTCCACCAAAGGGATGTCCTTTTCACTGTTCACCATGGGGAAATCCTACACACTTTGCAAATCAGGGACATTTTCCTGTGCTCAACTGGGATATCCACATCACTGTGCACCACAGGGACATCCTCCTTTGCACACCAGGGATGTCAGCAACACTCTCCACCCCAGAGATGTCCTCTGCATTCTCCACGACAGGGACATCCTCTCCACTATCCACCAAAGAAACGTCTTTCCCATGATTCACCACAGGGATGTCCGCCCCACTGTCCACTAGAGGGATATCCTTCACACAGTTCACCACAAAGAGGTCCTTCCCAATATCGACAACAGGGACATCCTTCCCACTGTCCACAACATAAATGTTCTACCCACTGTCCACCACAGTGTGTTTCTCTCTACTGTCCACCACAGAGATGTACTTTCCAAAGGGACGTTTTCCTTTGCACAAGAGAAAATTCCTCACCACTGTCCACCACAGAAAGGTCCTCACCACTGTCCACCACTGTGGTGTCCTTTCCACTTTCCACCATGAGGAGGTCCTCTCCACTGTCCACCACAGAAACATCTTTACACTGTTCACCACAGGGACGTACTTTCCAATATCCATGACAGGGAGGTCCTCACCACTGTCCACAACAGGGACGTCCTAACCCACTTTCCACATAATATATGTCCTTCCAATGTCCACCACAGGGACATAATTCCCACTGCCCACCACAGGGAAGTCCTCTCTACTGTCCACCAAAGTGATGTCCTTTCCACTGTTCACCACAGGGATGTCCTCCACACTGTCCACAAGAGGCATGTTCTTTTAACTCTCCACAACAGGGATGTCCTTTCCAATGTCCACCACAGGGATTTCCAATGCATTGTCCACAAAAGGCATGTCCTTCCTACTGTCCAACACAGAGAGGTTCTCTCTGCTGTCCACCACGGGGACGTCCTTCTCACTGTCCACCACAGTAAATTTCCCTCAGTTATCCAAAACAGAACATCCTTCCAACTGTCCACCACAAGTTCATCCTACTTACTGTCCACCACAAGGAGAAACTCCCAAATGTCTACAACAGGGTTGTTCTTCCCGTTGTCCACCACATGGACATCCTTTCGCTGTCCACAAAAAAGGACTTTCTACCACTGTTTACTACAGTGAAGTCTTCATAACTGTCCACCACACAAATATGTCCCGAACTATTCCCTACAGAAACATCCATCCCACTGTACACAACAGGGACGTACTCCCCACTGTCCTCCACAAGGACTTCCATCCTACTGTCCACAACAGAAAATTCCTACCCACTGTCCACCACAGGGAAATCCTCCCAACTATCCACCCCAAGGAGTTCTTCTACCATAGTCGACAACAGGGCATCGTTTCCACAGTCCACCACAGTGACGTCCTTTCCACTGTCCTCCAAAGGGTTGTACTTCCAAAAGTCCACCACAGGGACATTCTTCCAATTGTCCACCACATGGACATACTCACTGCTGTCTACAACAGGTATGTCCTTTCCACTGTCTACCAAAGGGACATCCTTCCAATTGTTCAAAACAGGGACATCCTCCAAATTGTCAACCAAAGGGACATCTTTCCCACTGTCTACAACACAGACATCATCCCCACTATCCACCACATGGATGTCCTTCCCACTGTCCATCACAGGGATGTCCTACCCCACAGTCCACCAGAGTGTGATCTTCCCCACTCTCCACCACAAGGACATCCTCCTGCGCACAAGAGGGATGTCCTCACCACTGTGCACCACAGGACATACTTTACATTGTCCACCACAGGGACATTCTTCACACTGTCTACCAAAGTGAGGTCCCTTCTGCTGTCCACCACAGGGGCATCATTACCACTGTTCACCACAGGGTTGTCCTCATCACTCTCCACCACAAGGATGTCCTTCCCACTGTTTACCAAAGGGACATCTTCCCCAATGTGAACAAAAGGGACATCCTATTACTGTCCACAACAGGTATGTCCTTCCCAGTGACAACCACAGAGAGGTCCTCCCTGCTCTCCAACCCAGGGTCAGTATTCTCAGTGTCCACCATAGAACATCCTTTCCACTGTCCCCCACAGGTACATCCTCTCCACTGTCCACCAGAGAGACGTACTTCCCATTGTATACCACAGAGAGGTCCTTTCCGCAGTCCACCACAGGGACATTCTTCCCAAAGTCCACCACAAGGATGACCTCCCCACTTTAAACAGGGATGTCCACCACAAAGACATCCTAACCATGTCCATCACAGTGAGGTCCTCCTCACTGTCCACCATATGTATGTACTCCCCTTGTCCACAACATGGACAGTCTTCCACTGTCCACAAAAAGGTCATTATTCCCACAGTTTAGCACAGAGCTGTACTCCCCACTGTCCTCTACAGGGATGTTCTACACACTGTCCACCACTGGCAGGTTCACCCAACTGTCCACAACAGGGATTTCCTCCCCACTGTCCATCAGAGAGAGGTCCTCCCCACTGTCCATCATAGGGATGTCCTCCTGTGTACCACAAAAACATCCATAAAACTGTCCAACACAGGGTCATCTTCACCGATTTCCAGCATAGTGACACCCTTTCCACAGTTCACCACAGGGACATTCTCCTGTACACAAGAGGGACATCCTGACCAATGTGCATGAGAGAGACATCCTTTCCACTGTCCACCACAGGGACATCCTCCCCAATGTTTAATACAGAGTGGACCTCCCCACAGTCCACCACATGGACCTCTTTCCAACTGTCCACCAAAAACATCCTCCTCACTTTGCACCACAGTGACATCTTCCTATGCACAAAAGGAACATCCACACAACTGTGCAAAACAGGAATATTCTTTCCACTGTCCACAACAGAGATGTCCTTTCCACTGTAGATCACAGAAATATCCTCCCTGCTGTCCACCACAAGGACATTCTTCCCACTTTCTACCACAGAAACACATTCCCCACTGTTCAACAAAGGGCTTTCCTCCCCACATTCTGCCACAGAGATGTCCACCCAACTGTCCGCAAAAGTGATGTGAGATGAGTCATACTGATGGTTGAAGGCTTTGGTCTATCAACAATGGGCAACATCATGGGACCCTGAGGTGGGTGAAAGGAGGGTGAGGGCCCTGTCTTAGGCTATGTAGGCTGCACCCACTCCCAGCACCACGCACTCCTTTCCAGCTGCATTGGGTGGGCCCCTGGGAAGTGGACCTACAATAATCTGATCATTGGGCTAACTCACAGCCATCCTAATCCTTGTGTGAATGCCTAGGTTATCAGCCATTTGTCATTTGGGGAATAATATTGTCATAAGGGAAGACTATCCAATGTTCGAGGGCTGTATCAAAGGCAGGCCTTAATTTAGGTGAAAGCCAATATTTGTCAGCATGATCAAGAGGCCAGTCTCCCTAGTGAGAGAAACGAGGGCAGAGCCAGGCATGCCAGGAACCTTTCTTGAGGGTGTGGAAATCTAGGGGTTGGCCATAGGGGAAGGCAGGGTGGCTGGCAGCTGTGCCTGTCTCCGGCAGAATCACTTTTGGATCTCCTTCAGTCTTCAGTTGATGGTAATGAACTTCAAATGGCTTCTTGATGGCAGCATTAATTTGGTTCTTAACAAAACTTATGAGACAGTTAAAAGCCCAAGGGCCAAAAGACAAAAACAGTAAAATACCAACAAAGGATCTTAATAAACTAGGCAACAGGGTGGTGAGCCAAGGAGAGGTAGAGAACTATTTTTGATATCATGACTCTTATTGTTCTCTGGCTCTTTGTTTCTTTTCTATTTTCATATTTTAAACTCTTTTTGACCTTGTCCAAGCTATTTTGGAAAAGCCTGTCTTATGGGAGTAAAAGCAACATTCTTCCCTGAGGGCTATGCAGAGACCTCCTTCCTTAAGGAAGACAAGGTCAAGTGTTCTCCTGTTCTATGACACCACCTCAAAAAGAGAAGCCACAGAGTCCTTAAGGTCTTGTATTCCTTCTCTCAAATTATTTAAATCTTTATCAATGAGGGATTGGAGATGAGCATAGTGATTATAGAAAGTCACCAAGGAAGCTATGTCCGTGCCTGCACCAATGGCACTAATCTCTAATATGACAGACAAGGTGAGGGTAGTCAGAGGTTCTCTCCTGGTTCTCAAAAAAGCTCTTCAATCTATAATATTAAGGAAGGACTCTGGGTCATATATAAAGAAATATGGAAAAATAATAACAATTACACAATAATCTATAAAATATAAAAAGCTGGGAATATATATATATATATATATATATATATATATATATATATATGGAATCAAACCAAAAACACAGGCAAAATATATATCATTGGGTGTCAGGGTATATAGAAAGATATCATTGAGGATTAATGTCTGGTTACACACCAGAATCAAGTCCCTATGGGGGAGCATGGAGGGCCCCAAGGGGCCCAAAAAGGCAGAGGCCTATTTCTGAAATGGAGCTTAGTGTAAGACCTCCTTCAGGTGAATGAATCTCAAGGACTCTGTCACCATCATTGGTAAAAATGGGAGGGAAGAAGATAGCTATCTCTTCACAGAAGGGAGAAGTAGGTGAAAAGCAAATCTAGCATTGTTGATAATTAGGATCGCTAGTATTATGGATAGCCTCAAGAAAAGCATTTACCAGGGGAATAATGAAGTCAGCAGAACTGAGAGGGCCTTTGGGAACAGTAGGTGATCAAAGGCACCAAGGGAGAAGATGAGGGCAAGGCACCAGGGGAGACGACCATATGTTTGGGGGCTGGGTTGATGGGCTTTGAGGTGTTTTGTAAAACAGGATTGCAGCCTATGGCAGCAATATTTTTATTGGGGATGTATCAGGAGCCATAATGGGACAAACTAACACTGAGCAGATGATCATCTCAAAATGTTTGCCTGGGATTATTATATAATCTGCAACAAGTGTGTCCCATTAGCAAGGTTGTGGTGGACATAATTTTAGGAAAAATTTCTGTTATTAATATGCTTTTCCTATTATTATTATTATTATTATTATTATTATTATTATTATTATTCATATACTACTATCACCAAACAATAGCACTCCCATTTGTAGCAGATCTCTGTAAATCCACAAACATGTCCTATCTTATAATAATACAATATAGGCAAATAGATAACTTCTTAAATCTTAATAATAACCCTATAAAAATTCTTAAAATTTTATGAATAATTATTAAGCTCTTTTATAACAGAACTGCTATTAAATCCCTCAAACATAATCAAACTATAAAAACTCTATCAATCTCCCAAGTATTATCAATTAATTGCCCCAAGAGAAATAATAACTAGACCTTCTCCTGCTTAAAGCACATTTTAAAAAAAAACATAAAACAATTAGCCTAAATTACTGAAAACATCTATAATTTATTATAAATATCAGGACAGAAAAATATTATCTGGATTTATCTATATAAAACTTTATTAAATTCTTAAATTATAATTTCAAACTTTCTGCAAACCTATGAAGCTAGACAGGTAATAAATGTCTAGCTAGTAATTATTCTTAATGGATATTCATATAAACATTCTATATTATAAACTTCTATTTTAATTTATAACTTAAAATTTGGTATGAACTTGTGATGAACCTTGTAACATGTGACCATATACACTGAAAGATATATAAATTCTAAAAACAAAAAAATAAAAGTTAATTAGAATGATCAGTTAAAATAATGAGTTAATTAAATTAGCAAATTAGAATTTAGCATGTTAGGAATCAATTAATTAGTTAAGACCCCATCACTTAGAATTTTATTTTGTTAGAATCTCTTCTTCTTCCCCACTCAGGACCCTTCTATGTTTCTCCTCAGATAGCTTTTATATAATATTTTTTTATACTTAATAAACGCTATAGCAACTTTTGAAAATGTCTTTTTTCCTGTGACCCAGCAGTTAGAGCCCAGCAGTTCCTGCTGAGATAGAACAAAGGCCAGGATATCTAATCCTCTGTTGTTAGACTACAGGTGTTATTCACCCTAGCCTGCAGTCTCTTATCCTCAGAAGAAGTTTTTAGGATAGTATAAGGCTATTTACTTAACTCTTTGCTGGTCTTAAGGCTGGGATACAAGTGTCAGTTTCTGGCCACAGGATCTCTGACTGCAGGTCAGCTACAGTAGCATAGGGGCTGCCTCAAGAAGAACCTGATGGATGGAGGAGGAGAAGAAAGAAGAAGCAGCTGTATCTCTCTCTCTCTCTCTCTCTCTCTCTCTCTCTCTCTCTCTCTCTCTCTCTCTCCCCATGTCGGGGCTGGGCTGGCCTCCAAAAGGGATGGTCTTAACAACTTTAATTCTAAAGGTGAGCCCTGAGTCTGAGCAAATGACTATGCAGTGTATTCTCTCAGACATAAGCCCCAGAATAGGAAGCAGGCGCAAGGCGGGAAGGGGGGGTGCAGCGAAATCTACCAAGACTCGGAATCTGAAGCTTCGGGTGTCTGTAAGGAAGGAACCTGTGATCAGGTAACAGGAAAGGCTTGGTGGAAGGAATATGGAGGAGAGGCAGAGAAAGAGCAAAGGACCGAGAAACGTGAAACTTGTTTCTGGAGGTGGAGAATGTCCCTCAGCTCAGGAACCTGAGAAAAAAGGTGGTCCCGCATATCAGAAAGAGAGTTAGACAAAGTGGCAGGAAAGGTCGGAAAGGCAAGTGTGGGGAGGGTAGCAGAAGGCACCTTGAGAGGAGGCCACTCAGGATTGTGAAATTGGGTGGCTTCATCACCGAAGTTCAAAGGTTCTGGTTCGGGGAAAGCAGCAAAAACTGTCTGAGCTGTAGGCTGCGGCTTCTGCTGCTGCAGCTGCCTGGGGAGCTCAGCGGAAGCTGTTGGCTGAGGGAGTGGCAAAGAAGAGGAGGAATGACTCTTAGCAGCAAAGCAGGGGGAACAGAGGGAAGCAGAATTTTTAAGGACAGGGTTGAAAAGGTGAGTGGAGGAGGGATTAAATAACAGACAAGAATTATCATTTCCCTATATCTCTATCTGCATCTTCAATAATGTCCCCAATAATACCTCAAAAAAATCACAGTAACAATAATATCAGCTTCACTTTTAATTATCTCATTTAATTCACGACCTATCTTCTATCACTTTTTGGAATGGATGGTAGGACCGTCAATCATAAACCAAGGACACTGTTCATCAATAAACACAAAGAAACTTATAAGATCTTTTTTCTTAACCCTAATTCCTCTCTCTCTCTAAGACTTTGTTTGAGGTCATTTATGAAGGATGCCTCCTTCGACAGTGAATTGCCCATTCTTATGGGATGGAATGAAAATGAAGCTTACCCTGAGGAAGGCAGGTCACAGGTGATGATCCTGTCTCACTCAATCGTGATGTTGTGCGCACTTTTTCTGCTGAAGGTCCATCCGGAGGAATCCATGCCTCGAGCCCTGCATTTGGGCGCCACCTGACCCAACCAGCAGGTCCTAGGTTATTCGTGAGGGACAAGGAGGATTACAACCTGGAAGAAGAACGGGCGAGAGAGAGAATGGACTCAAGAAAGCAAATGCTTGTGAAGAGTCATATATTTTGTCGCAAAGCACTTATTTATAATACATTTTGCAAAGGGAGGGGTAAGAGAGATCCAGGTGATGATAAAGTACAGAATCTTCTTGGCCTGTGCCCTGAAAAATGGCAGTCTAACTGCTTTCCTCAGAAGATACGGTACACTGCTTTAAATCTATAAGTCTATTTGAAACTATAAAGGCGAACCTTGTGATTGCTAGGGAGATGAAGCTGCAGGGGAATTGTGCAGATGGGGAGAAGTAAGGGGTGAGAGTAAGAGGTGAGGGTCCTAGCTTCTGATACCTCCCCACTGTCCAACACATGGACCTCCACACTGTTCACCACAGAAAGGTCATCTCCACTGTCCACCACAGGGATGTCCTTACCATTGTCCAAAACAGTGACATTCTCCCCACTGTCCACAACATGGATGTCCTTCCCACAGTTCACTGAAGTGACGTCCTTCCTTCTGTCCACAAGAGGGACATTCTTCCCACGGTTCACCACAAGGAGGTCTTTACCAATGTCCACAACAGAGATGTTCTTAAAACAGTCCACAATATAAACGTCCTTCCCACTCTCCACCACAGGGATGTCCTCTGTACTGTCCATCAAAGTGATGTTCTTTCCACTGTCCACCACAGGGACGTCCTCCCCACTGTCCACAACAGTGATTTTTTCCACTGTCCACCACAGTGATGTCCTCCGCAGGGTCCACCACAGGAACTTACTACCCACTGTCCACCACAGAGAGGTCCTCCCCAATCTCCACCACAGGTAGGTCCTCTATACTGTCCACCACAGCGACGCCATTTTAACTGTCCAACACAGAAATATTCTCCCCACTGTCTACAACAGACATGTCCTTCCCACTGTCCACCACAGAGACGTTCTACCCACTGCCCTCCAAAGGGACATCCTACCAACTGTCTACTACAGGGATGTACTTACTACTGTCCACCAAAGGGAATTTCTTCCTACTGTCCATTAAAGGTACATCATTCAACTGTCCACCACAGAGACATCCTCCCCACTGTCCACCACAGGGACATATTCCCCGCTGACCACCAAAAAAAACGTCCTTCATACAGTCCACGATAGAGAAGTCTTCCCTGTTGTCCTTTAAAAGAACATCCTTCTTACAATCCACCACAGGGACATCCTTCAAATTGTACACCACAGTGACATCCTTTTCACTGTTCATCACTGGGACATCCTACACACTTTGCACAATAGGGATATTTTCCTGTGCACAACAGGGATATCCTCACCACTGTGCACCAAAGGGACATCCTCCTTTGCACACCAGGGATGTCAGCAACACTCTCAACCCCAGAGATATCCTTTGCACTCTCCACGACAGGGACATCATCCCCACTATCCACCAAAAAAGTCTTTCCCATTATTCACCACAGGGATGTCATCCCAAATGTCCAACAAAGAAAAGTCCTATTCACTGTAAACCACAGGAATGTCCTTCCCCCTGTCCATCACAGGGATGTCCTCCCAACTGTCCAACAGAGGGATATTTATCCCACTGTTCAACACAAGCAGGTCATTCCCAATATTGACAACTGGGACTTCCTTCCCACTTTCCACAACATAAATCTTCTTCCCACTGTCCACCACAGTGTGTTTCTCTCTACTGTACACAACAGTGATTTACTTTGCACTGTCAACCAAAAAGATGTTTTCCTTTGCACCAGAGAAACTTCCTCACCACTGTCCACCAAAGAAACGTCCTCATGACAGTCCACCACTGTGATTTCCTTTCCAATTTCCAACATGAGGTGGTCCTCTCCACTGTCCACCACAAAGAGGTCCTCCCTGATCTCCACCACATGGAAAGTCATCCCACTGTCCACCATAAAACGTCCTTTCCACTGTCCACCACAGGTACATCCTCTCCACTGTCCACCAGAGGGTTTTCCTTCCCATTGTACACCACAGAGAGGTCCTTTCTGCTGTCCACCACAGGGACATCCTACCCACTGTCCACAACAGAGATGTCCTCTCCACAGTCCACCACAAGGACGTCCTCTGAAGGATGTCCTCCCCACTGTCCACCACAGAGACATCCTACACATGTACACCACAGGGAGGTCCTCCCCACTGTCGACCATAGTGACGTACTCCCCTTGTCCACAACATGAACATTCGTCCAATGTCCACAAAAAGGACATTATTCCCATAGTTTAGCACAGGAATGTCCTCCCCACTGTCCACTACAGGGATATTCTACACACTTTTCACCACAGGGAGTTCCACCCAACTATCCACCACAGGGATTTCCTCCCCACTTTTCATCAGAGAAAGGTACCCCCCCCATCCTCCACAGGGAAGTCCTCCTGTGTACCACAAGGAATTAAATAAAACTGTCCACCACAGTGTTATCTTTACCATTGTCCAGCACAGTGACGTCCTTCCCACTGTTTAACACAGGGACATCCTCATGTGCACAAAAGGGACATCCTGACCAATGTGCACCACAGGGACATTTTTTACACTGTCCACAACATGGACATCCTCCTCAATGTTCACTACAGAGTGAACCTCCCCACAGTCCACCAATGGACATGTATCCCACTGTCCATCAAAGGGACATCCTCCTCACTTTGCACGACAGGGACATCCTCCTATGCACAAAAGGGATGTCCTCACAACTGTGCACCACCAGAATATTCTTTCCACTATCCACAACAGTGATGCCCTTCCAACTGTCTACTACAGAGATGTCCTCACTGTTGTCCACAACAGGGACATTCTTCCCAATTTCCACCACAGAATCCTCCTCCCTTCTGTCCACCAAAGGGATGTCCTCTTCTCATTACACCACAAAGACATCTATCCCACTGTCCACAGCAGAAATGTCCTCCCCACTTTCCACCACAGGGAGGTCCTACAACTGTCCACCACAGGGATATCTGTTCTACTTTGACCAAACAGACATCCTTCCCACTGTCCACCACAGGGACATCCTCCTGTGTACTACACGGACATCCTTACCACTGTCCACAATATGGGTGTCCTCAACAATATGCACTACAGGGATGTCCTCACCGCTGTCCACCACACAAATATTCGCCACCCTGTAAACCACAGGGACATCCTACCCACTTTTCAC
This sequence comes from Arvicanthis niloticus, assembly GCF_011762505.2. Lineage (NCBI taxonomy): Eukaryota > Metazoa > Chordata > Mammalia > Rodentia > Muridae > Arvicanthis > Arvicanthis niloticus. Next base: position 878,611 of record NW_023044983.1, read on the forward strand.
CACAGGGAGTTCCTCCCCTCTGTCCACCACAGGGACATTCTTCTGCCTGTCCACCACAGTGATGTCCTCTCCACTGTCCTCCAAAGGGCCATCCTTCCCACTGTCGACAACAAGGACATCGTTGCAATGGTCCACCAGAGGGAAGTCCTCTTCACTGTCCACCACAGGGATGTCCTTCCAACTGTACACCACAGGGATATCTTCCTGTGCAAAACAGGGATGTCCTAACGACTGTCCACCACAGAGTTGAACTCAGCACTCTCTACCATATGGACATCCTTACCGTTATGGACCACAGGGACATTCTCCATTGCACTACAGTTTCGTACTCCCACTTCCATCACAGTGAATTCCTCGCCACTGTCCACAACCGGGATGTCCTCCACACTGTCTACAACAGGGATATCTTTTCCACAATTCAAAACAGAAAAGTCCTCCCTGCTTTCCACCACAGGGAAGTCCTTTCCTCTGTCCACCTCAGTGATATACTCCCCTCAGATCATGACAGGGATTTCCTTCCCACTGTCCACTACAGGGACGTCCTCTCCACTCGACCCGAGAGTCAATATTCCCACTGTCCACCACAAGAAGGTCTTTCCCAATGTCCAAAACAGGGATGTCCTTCCCACAGTCCAAGACATATATGTCCTTCCAAAGTCCACCACAGGGACCTCCTTTCCACTGTCCACCACAAGGAAGTCCTCTCTACTGTCCACCAAAGGGATGTCCTCCCCACTGTCTACAACAGGGATGTCCTTCCCACAATTCAAAACAGAAAGGTTCTGCCTGCTGTGCACAACAGGGATGTCCTTTCATTTGTCCATTTCAGTGATATATTCACCTCAGATCATGACAGGGATGTCCTTCCCACTGTCCACTACAGGAATGTCCTCTCCACTGTCCACCCAAGAGTCAATCTTCCCACTGTCCACCACAAGAAGGTCTTTCCCAATGTCCAAAACAGGGATGTCCTTCCCACAGTCCAAGACATATATGTCCTTCCAATGTCCACCACAGGGACCTCCTTCCCACTGTCCACCACAAGGAAGTCCTCTCTACTGTCCACCAAAGGGATGTCCTCCCCACTGTCTACAACAGGGATGTCCTTCCCATAATTCAAAACAGAAAGTTTCTGCCTGCTGTGCACCACAGAGATGTCCTTCCCTTTGTCCGTTTCAGTGTTATCTTCACCTCAGATCATAAGAGTGATGTCCTTCCCACTTTCTATCACAGGGATGTCCTCCCCACTGTCCACAGGGGAGTCATCCTTCCAACTGTCCACCAAAAGGTCTTTCCCAATGTCCACAACAGAAAGGTCCTTCCCACAGTCCACACCATATATGTCCTTCCAATGTTCACCACAATGACATCCTTCCCAATGTCCACAACAGGGAGATCCTCTCTACTGCACTTCAAAGAAATGTTTTTTCCAGTGTCCACCACACAGATGTCCTCCCCACTGTCCACAACAGGGATGTTCTTTCTACTGTCCACTACAGGGACGTCCTCCCCAGTGACCACCACAGGAACGTAATACCCAATGTCCACCACAGGGACGTCCTACCCACTGTCTACCACAGGGATGTCCTCCCCAATCTCCACCAGAGTTAAGGCCTCTCCACTGTCCTCCACAGGGTCATCATTTGAACTGTCTACAACAGAAATGTTCTACCCACTGTCAACAACAGGTATTTCCTTCCCACTGTCTACCACAAAAACATTCTAACCACTGACCACCACAGAGATATCCTACCCACTGTCTACCACAGGGATGTCCTTCCCACTGTCCACCAAAGGAATGTTCTTTGCACTGTCCTCCAAAAGTACATCTTTCAAATATCCACCACAGAGACATCCTCCCCACTGTCCACCACAGGGACTTCCTAATCACTGACCATCACAAGGACATCCTTCATACAGTCCACCCTGTTGTCCACCAAAGGGACGTTTTTCCCACTGTCCACCACAGGGACATCTTTCACCACTTGGACATCCTACACACTTTGCACAACAGGGACATTTTCCTGTGCATAACAGGGATATCCTCACCACTGTGCACCACAGGGACATCCTCCTTTGCACACCTTGTATGTCAGCAACACTCTCTACCCCAGAGATGTCCTCTGCACTCGCCACAACAGGGACATCCTCCCCACTATCCACAAAGAAACATCTTTCCCACAATTAACCTCAGGGATGTCATCCCAAATGTACAACACAGAAAAGTGCTCTTCACTCTCCACCACAGGGATGTCTTTATCCCTGTCCACCACAGGGATGGCCTCCTCACTGTCCACCAGAGAGATATCTTTCTTACTGGTCAGCACAAGGAAGTCCTTCTTAATATAGACAACAGGGACTTCCTTCCCAATGTCCACAACATAAATGTTCTTCTCACTGTCCACCACAGTGTGTTTCTCTCTACTTTTCAACACAGAGATGTATTATCCACTGTTCACCAAAGGGACGTTTACCTTTGCACCAGAGAAACTTCCTCAAAACTGTCCACCACAGAAATGTCCTCACCACTGTCCACCACTGTGACGTCTTTTCCACATTCCACTAGCTGGAGGTCCTCTCCACTGTCCACCACAGAAACACCCTTTCCAATGTTCACCAGAGGGACGTCCTTCTCAATATCCACCACAGGGAGGTCGTCACCACTGTCCACAATAGCGACGTCCTTTCCACTGTCCACCACAGAAACATCTTCATCACTGTCTATCACAGGGACATCTTTACCACTGTCCACCACAGAGAGGTCCTCCCTGCTGTCCACCACAGGGACGTCCTTAACACAGTCCAACACAGTAACATCCTCATGACTGTCCCCCCACAGGGATGTCCTTCCAAAATTCAAAACAAAAAAGTCCTCCCTGCTGTCCACCACAGGGATGATTTTCCCTCTCTCAACCTCAGACCATAACAGTGATGTTCTTCCCACTTTCCACCACAGGGACATCCTCCCCACTGAGGGACGTCACCAGAGGGACGTCCTTCTCAATATCCACCACAGGGAGGTCGTCACCACTATCCAAAAATGGGTCATCCTTCCCACTCTTGACCACAAGAAGGTCTTTCCCAATGTCCAAAACAGGGACATCCTGCCCAGAGTCCACTACATATATATCCTTCTAATGTCCACCACAGGGAACTCCTTCCCACTGTCCACCATGGGAAGTCCTCTCTACTGTCCACAAGAGTGATGTCTTTTCCACTGTCCACCACAGGGATGTCCTCTGCCCTGTCCATAACAGGCATATCCTTCCCATTGTCCACCACAGAAAGGTTCACCCTGCTGTCCACAACAAGAAAATACATCACAATGTCCACTAAATGAAGTCCTCTCTACTGTCCACCACAGAGACGTCCTTCCCACTGTCCACCACATGGTGTTTCTCCCCACTGTCCATGAGAGGGACATGCTTCCTACTGTCCACCACAGGGAGGTCCTTTCCAATGTCCACAACATGGATGTCCTTCCCACAATTCAGAAGATAAATGTCCTTGGCACTGTAGAACACATAGACCTTCTTCCCACGCTTCACCACAGAAACGTCCTCTCTACTGTCCACCACAGGTATGTCCTAACCACTGTCCAAACCAGTGACATCCTCCCCACTGTCCACAACAGGGATGTCCTCCCCACTGTCCACCAAAAGGATGTCCTTCCACTGTCCACCTATGTGACGTCCTCCCCTCTGTCCACAAGAGAAAACATTCTTCCCACTGTTTACCACAAGGAGGTCTTACCCAATGTCCACAAAAGAGATGTTCTTGCCACAGTCTACAACATAAATGTCCTTTCCACTGTCCACCACAGGGACGTCCTCCCCACTGTCCTCAACAGAGATGTTCTTTTCACTTGTACACCACAGGGACGTCCTCCCCAGTGTCCACCAGAGGAACGTACCACAACACTGTCACACACAGGGACGTCCTACCCACTGTCTACCACAGGGAAGGTCCTCCCAAATCTACACCACAGGTAGGTCCCTTCCCTCTGTCCACCTCAGTGATATGTTACCCCCAAACATGACAGGGATGTCTTTCCCACTGTCCACCACAAGGATGTCCTCCCCAGTATCCACCCAAGAGTCATCCTTCCCACTGTTAACCACAAAGAGGTCTGTCGCAATATACACATGTCCTTCCCATAGTACACAACATATATGTCCTTCCAATGTCCACCACAGGGACATACTTATCACACTCAACCACAGGGAAGTCCTCTATATTGTCCACCAAGTTATGTCCTTTCCACTGTTCACCAAAGGGACGTCCTCTGCAAGGCCACAACAGGCATGTCCTTACACACTGTCCTACACAGAATGGTACACCCTACTGTCCACAACAGGAACATACTTACCAATGTCCACAAAAATGATGTCCTCTACTTTGTCCACCACAGAGACTTTTCTTCCAACTGTCCACCACATGACAGTCCTCCATACTGTCCATGAGCAGGACATGCTTCCCACTGTCCACCGCATGGAGGTCCTTCCCAATGTCCACAACATGGACCTCCTTCCCACAATACACAACATAAATGTCCTCTGCACTCTCCAACACAAGGACCTTCTTCTTACTGTTCACCACAGAAAGGTCCTCTCTACTGTCCACAACAGCTATTTCCTTAACACTCTCCAAAACGGTGACATCCTCCCCACTGTCCACAACAGGTATGTCCTTCCAACTGTCCACCACAGAAAGTTTCTCCACGCTGTCCACCACAGGAATGCCCTTCCCTCTGTCCAACTAAGTAACGTCCTCCTCTCTGTCCACAGGAAGGGACATTCTTCCAACAGTTCACCACAAGTAAGTATTTCCCAATGTCCACAACAGAGATGTTCTTTCCCATAGTCCACAACATAAATGTCTTTCCCACTGTCCACCACAGGGACCTGCTTCCCACTGTCCACCAAAGGGAAGTCCTCTCCACTGTCCATCAAAGTGATGTCTTTTCTACTGTCCGCCACAGGAACATCCTCCACAGTGTCCACCACAGGAACGTATTGCCCCACTGCCCAACACAGGGACATCCTACCCACTGTCTACCACAGGGAGCTCCTCTCTACTGTCCACCACAGGGGACGTCAATTCAACAGTCCACCACAGAAATTTCCTCCTCATGATCCACCACAGGGACATCCTATGCACGTGGCAACCACAAGGACATCCTTCATACAGTCCACCATAGAGAAGTCCTCCCTGTTGTCCTCCAAAGGTACGTCCTTCACACTGTCCACCACAGGTTACATCCTCCAAATTGTCCACAACTGTGACATCCTTTTCAATGTCACCACTGGGACATGCTACCCACTTTGCACAACAGGGACATTTTTCTTTGCAAAACAAGGATATCGTCACCACTGTGCCACCACAGGGACATCCTTCTTTGCACAACAGGGATGTCAACAACAGTCTCCAACACAGAGATGTCGTCTGCACTTTCCACGACAGGGACATCCTCCCCACTATCCACCAAAGTAATGCCTTTCCCACTCTTCACAACAGGGATGTCATCCCAAATGTCCAAGACAGAAAAGTCCTCTTCATTGTCCACCACAGGGATGTCCTTCCCCCTGTCCACCACAGGGATATCCTCCCAACTGTCCACCCAAGGAGTTTCTCCCCACAGTCCACCACAGGGACGTCCTTCCCAGTGTCCATAAAAGGGACATACTTCCACTGTCCACAACAGGGACATCTTCCCCACTGTCCACCACATTGGATATCCTTCCCACTGTCCACCACAGGGACATCTTACCCCACAGTTCATCAGAGTGTGGTCCTCCCCACTGTCCACCACAAGGACATCCTCCTGTGCACAAGAGGGATGTGCTCACCAGTGTGAACCACAGAGACATACGTTGCATTGACCACCCCAGGATATCCTTCCCACTGTCCACCAAAGTAAAGTTCTCCCTGCTGTCCACCACAGGGGAATCCTTACCACTGTCCACCACAGGGTGGTCCTCACCACTGTCCACCACAGGGATGTCCTCCTCACTGTGTAAAACAGGGAAGTACTCTCCACTGTACACCTCAGGTATGTCCTCTTTAC